>NC_083688.1:17720000-18023030 GCF_033118175.1 Dama dama | reverse complement strand
ACACTGGATCCCTCTATTATTTACTGAAACTGTTCATGAAGTTTGAAGTTTCAATTATCTCAAAATAAAAACTTTGATTTTGAAAAAACAGCCCAAGGGGGAAAAAAAAGACATACAGATAGTCAATCATTTCCTAAAAAAAAAATGTGCTAATGAATTCTGCTAGCTAAGCTGCTAGGATAACTTTGTACTTACATGGGGAAAAAATAAACTTCCATCCTTAAGTCACACCACACACACAAAAAATTAACTCAAGACCTAAACCTAAAAGCAAAATCTATTTTTAAAAATTCTAGAAGAAAACATTGAGTAAAATGTCATCATCATAAGGTAGGCAAAGAAAGAATAAACCAAAAGAGAAAAAAATTGATAAATTAGAGATTACCAAAAAAAAAAAACAAAACCCAGCACTTGCTCCCCACCAAAAAAAAAAGAAAAAAAATTAAGAATGCATGGAAGGTGCTCATTTTGGCAGCACATATAGTAAAAAATTAGACCAATACAGAGAAAATTAGCACGGCTCCTGAGCAAGGATGACATGCAAATCCATGAAATGCTCCATATTTTTGCTGTATGGCTCAGCAAACTCAAGCAGGGGCTCTGTATCAACCTAGACGGGAGGGATGGGGAGGGAGACGGGAGGGAGTTCAAAAGGGAGGAGATATACCTATACCTATGGCTGATTCATGTCGAGGTTTGACAGAAAACAGCAAAATTCTGTAAAGCAATTATCCTTCAACAAAAGATAAATTAATTAAAAAAAAAAGAATGTATGGATGGATGTACTGCTGGGGGAAAAAAAAAGAATGAATGGACAAGCCAAATGTTTATCTGACAAAGGATTTGTATCTAGAATATGCAAATTACTCTAACAACTCAATGACATGACAAAAATTCAATTTCTAAAAAATGCGCAAAAAATTTGAAAAGACCCTTCACAAGGGAAGACATATGAAAGGAAAAAAGTGAAAGTAGTTTCTCAGTTGTGTCCTACTCTTTGTGACCCCATGGACTGTAGCCCGCCAGGCTCCTCTGTCCATGGGATTCTCCACGCAAGAATACTGGAGTGGGTAGCCATTTCCTTCTCCAGGGGATCTTCTCAACCCAGGTATTGAACCCACATCTCCTGAACTGCAGGCAGATTCTTTACCATCTGAGCTACCAGGGAAGCCCAAAGATATCTGAAGGATCAGTAACTACATGAAAGATGCTCAACAACAAAGAAAGGCAAATTAAAATCTCAATGAGAATAAAACACTGATGACATGTGCCTGTGAAAATGAGCTGGAAATTACAGAATATTCTCCTGTGAACTGAAAGACAAATACTGAAACGTAGCTGAAAAATGTTGAAGAATGTCTACAGCTGACTAAAAACAGGCATTTGTTATTTTCAAAGACCAGTTAGAGTGATGTTTGAGCCTACTTCAATTGGAAGAGTCCTCCTGCTTGCTGTGATCACAGTAAGAACAACGAGAAAGGCCTAGGGGAGGACTTTTCACCTAGAACATGAGTTGAACATGATGTAGCAACTAAACAACAACCAAAAGGTATATGGCCAGTGGGGGAGGCAGAGGGGATTGAGAGGCAGAAGACACACAGAAAGAACACTACTGAGAAGAAGAGCATGACACGGGTGTTCGGGAATCAAGCAGGCAAGGGGGGCCCAGGACAAGCCTGGAAAGACTGGATGCAGCCAAACCTCCCAGGTCCTGATGATCCAGTTAAAAGTCTTAAAGACAATGATATGCCAGTAGGTGATTTTAAGTAGGGAGAGACAAGATTAGATTTTCATTTAAAAGGTCTCTTCAGAGTTTTCCTGATGGCTCAGTGGAAAAACAATTCGCCTGCCAACGCAGGAGATGCAGGTTTGATCCCTGGGTTGCGAAGAACCCCTGGAGAAGGAAATGGCAATCCACTCCAGTATTCTTGCCTGAAAAAAAAAAAAAAAATCCCATAGACAGAGGAGCCTGGCGGGCTACAGTCCATGGGGTCACAAAGTCTTAGACACTACTTAATGACTAACATTTTCACTTTCAAGGAAATAAAAGCTTCTTTGCACTCTGGATAGGAGTAAATATTGGTACAAGGTTTCTTCCTGGAGAGCAATATGGAAATAAGTATGTATTCTCCTGGATCCTGGGATTCCATTCCTAGGAAATTAGCTCAAAGAAATAATTATACAAGTTCACAAAGACATGCATGCAAGAATATTCACAGTAATATTGTTTACAATAGGAAAAAGTTCCATCTCTCCAAAAGTTGAATTGAGCATGGGTTAAAAAAAAAATCCTGACATATCATGGAATGGATGACAGGACAGCCAATAAAAATGATAAACAGAAGCATATTCCTTAATGTGAAAGCACATTTATAAAATACACATATCTTTAAGTGAAAAATAGTATGAACAGTATGATTACTTTTATGTTCAAATATATGCATTTATGGGCTTCCTCGGTGGCTCCGCGGTAAAAAAGTCTGCCTGCAATGCAGGAACTGCAGGAGATGTGGGTTTGATCCCTGGGTCAGGAAGATTCCCTGGAGGAGGGCGTGGCAACCCATTCCAGAATTCTTGCCTGGAGAATCTCATGGTCAGAGAATCCTGGTGGGACACAGTCCATAGGGTCGAAAAGAGTTGGATATGACTGAAGCGACTTAGCAGGCACACACATATGCATTTACACTACACACTGTATCTTAAACACAAACAGACCTTCAGGAAAACCCCTGGATATATGTAACAAAATGTTAACAATGGCTGTCTCCTAGTAGCACAGTTTTAAGTGGTGGGGTTTTTTTTTCCCCCTATGGCACTATATTTGCTCATTTTTCTTCCAAGCTTTTTATTATTTGTGGGATATAAATGTCTAGGGGAAAAAATGGAATGCTTCCCCAATATTATTTTGCATTTATTGATGAGGACAAATGTCCTTGCATGTTTATAAACCAGTCAGAAAAAAAACCACCTACAGATAATTTTCTGAGTGAGCCCACTTCTCAGTCCCAGGAAAAGCCAAAAGAAAAACAAAGGATGTGACACAGATAAACAGAAGGAAAATCAGAGGTCGCTCCTCCTGATTTTTGACTGTTGGCATCTTCCCCAGAAGCACAAATGAGGTTCCCCAGGGATGGACTGGGGGTCCAGGTTCTGTGGAATTCTTCAAGGTTGGTGAGGCGGCCACTGTGGCTTAGCAGGGAGAAGTGAGCATGCAAGGCACTCTCCAGCCAATGATAACATATTTCCAGAAACTTCAGTGCCCACCTTCTTCTGTCAGCACCCTGTATATTAACCTTTCCCAACCTGCAAGCCAGAGTGACCCTGATGCTTTTGTTGGCTGAGCAAGTGCTAAAAACAGAGACCTGACCTACACTCTACATCTCCGCACTCCTATGCTCAGCTAACAAAGCAAAGGATGGAATCCCCACTACCCAGTCTAGTTCAGTTCAGTTGCTCAGTTGTGTCCGACTCTTTGCAACTCCATGAACTGCTGCACGCCAGGCCTCCCTGCCCATCACCCACTCCCAGAGTTTACCCAAACTCAAGTCCATTGAGTCGGTGATGCCATCCAGCCATCTCATCCCTCTGTCGTCCCTTCTCCTCCTGCCCCCAACCCCTCCCAGCATCAGAGTCTTTTCAAATGAGTCAACTCTTCCCATGAGGTGGCCAAAGTACTGGAGTTTCAGCTTCAGCATCAGTCCTTCCAATGAACATCCAGGACTGATCTCCTTTAGGATGGACTGACTGGATCTCCTTGCAGTCCAAGGGACTCTCGAGAGTCTTCTCCAACACCACAGTTCAAAAGCATCAATTCTTCGGTACTCAGCTTTCTTCACAGTCCATCCAACTCTCACATCCATATATGACCACTGGAAAAACTACAGCCTTGACTAGACAGACCTTTGTTGGCAAAGCAATGTCTCTGCTCTTTAATATGCTATCTAGGGTTGTCATAACTTTCCTTCTAAGGAGTAAGCGTCTTTTAATTTCATGGCTGCAGTCACCATCTGCAGTGATTTTGGAGCCCCAAAAAATGAAGTCAGCCACTGTTTCCACTGTTTCCCCATTGACTTGCCATGAAGCGACGGGACCGGATACCATGATCTTAGTTTTCTGAATGTTGAGCTTTAAGCCAACTTTTTCACTCTCCTCTTCCACTTCATCAAGAGGCTCTTCAGTTCTTCTTCACTTTCTGCCATAAAGGTGGTGTCATCTGCATATCTGAGGTTATTGATATTTCTCCTGGCAATCTTGATTCCATCTTGTGCTTCCTCCAGCCCAGCGTTTCTCATGATGTACTCTGCATATAAGTTAAATAAGCAGGGTGACAATATACAGCCTTGACGTACTCCTTTTCCTATTTGGAACCAGTCTGTTGTTCCGTGTCCAGTTCTAATTGTTGCTTCCTGATCTGCATACAGGTTTCTTAAGAGGCAGGTCAGGTGGTCTGTTAGAATTTTTCACAGTTTATTGTGATCCACACAGTCAAAGGCTTTGGCATAGTCAATAAAGCAGAAATAGATGCTTTTCTGGAACTCTCTTGCACTACCCAAGTGGCTCCTAATTTCTTTTGAGAATCTGATGACAATTTAAGAACTTCTCCCTCAGCATTTACATACGCATATGACACTTCACATCTGTTTGGGGTGCTCACAACCCCCTGAGGTCTTTGAGGGGTGACTTCAAAGGAGCCCTTGTTATGTTTGTTCCCCTTGCCCACAGTGAATTTCCCCACTCAGAGCCCAGAAGCCTCCGAGGCTCCTCTTGAATCCAGCCCTGTCCTCCCCATCTGTTCTTCCATCAGATGTTTTCTCCCTCATGCACTCCTTCTGCCCACACCTCTCCTGTCCTCACCTTCACTACTAATTCAAGATCTTCCCTTAATCCCCCCAACCATCTCTCCATTATGCAAAATCCAGATGTTAATATACGATATTTGCCTTTCTTTTTCTGACTTACTTCACTCTGTATAAGAGGCTCTAGGTTCATGCACCCCATTAGAACTGACTCAAATGCGTAGGGCAGTAAAGGCGATGCAGACATAAAGAACAGACTTTTGGACTCAGTGGGTGAAGGAAAGGATGGGATGATTTCAGAGAATAGCGTGGAAACATATACATTACCATATGTAAAACAGGTAACCAGTGGGAGTTTGATGTACAATACAGGGCTCCCAAAGCTGGTGCTCTGTGACAACCTAGAGGGATGGGATGGAGAGGGAGCGGGGAGGAGGTTTGGAATGGAGGGGACACATGTATGCCTGTGGCCAATTCATACTGATTGATTCATTTTGATGTATGGCAAAAACCATCACAGCGTAGTAATTACCCTTCAAATAAAATAAATAAGTAAATCCAGACACTGCCTATCTTTCGATAGAAATAAACCTGGTGGTGGAATGCAGTTTCTGCAGCAGACACATTTGACCCTTCCATTCTCCTTCTCGCCTCCATTAGCACTGACACTTTATCAGGTGTGAGTGTAATCGTTCATGTCTCACGTTTCAGAGCTACAGGTCAGAAAAGGTACATAGCAAGGGCAGGCTCAGCAAGTCTTCAAACCAAATGCTGATATCCTAAGAGCCTCACTTAACGACAACACAATAAATTATTTTAAAGCAGGTCTCCATCCAAGCGCTGCCTGCTTATCTTCTGCAGTACAATTCATATTTTGCAATAATGTATGCACAGAGGTTTCTGGGTTTTCTTCACAGCTGCAATCTCAGGGATTTTGCAGTAATTTGAAAACTCAGTTTCTGGCTCACTTGCCTGTAAATCCTGGTGCGCAGACACATGTGCCATTGAGACCTTCGCCGTCACAGGTGCCTCCATTCAGACAGCTGACATTAGCGCACGGGTCCTTGTAGGATTCGCAGTGGATTCCTGCAGAGACACAGATGCAAAAAGGGTAACTTGCTAAGGTCTCCAGCTCCATGGCCTTTGAAAGGAAAGCGTTTGAATAGACTTGAACAGTGTGAAGGCTGATTCCCAGAAGGGTGCATATGTGTGTGCATGTACACGCACGTGTGCACACATGTATATGTACTCATGTGCCCACCCTTGATTTTTGCTGTTGTTTACTCACTTAAGTCATGTGCAACTCTTTGTGACCCTATGGACTGTAGCCCACCAGGCTCCTCTGTCCATGGAATGCTCCAGGCAAGAATACTGGAGTGCGTTGCCATTTCCTTCTCTAGGGGATCTTCCTAACCCAGGGATTGAACCCACATCTGCTTTGGCAGGTGAATTCTTTACCACTGAGGCACCAGGGAAGCCCACCCTTGACTTTAAGTTGCAAAAACACACCTTACGAGAAAATAACAAATTCACTACCCAATCATAAGTCCCACCATAAAATCTTCTCTGTATTTTCTCTGACCCCACACCCCAAAGTCAGGGCAACAGAAAGTTAAAACTTTGAAAGATAAAATTTATCGGTGACACATGCTTTCTAAGTCTCCAAAAGAAACAGACGTAGCCAGACAGTCTACAAAAAAAGTCAACATAACTGATAAACAGTATCCTGAAGGTAAAGATTTGGAGTCAGATATTTAAACGAGCTCCAGTTGTAGTTTTGGAAAACTACAGGAGAAAGGAGGTCCTTAGACTTCATCCCCAAAGATCAAACCAGTTCACCACAGATGAAAGGCAACATGTTGCACACATACTGTGTTCCAGCCCCTTCTACTGTGCTTTATGTATAAGGTGATCCTCGAGTCAACACTAGGAGACAAATATCCAAATGCAAGGTCACCAAGCTGGCGGGGAGGGACCCAATGATGCTGGTCACTTGAATGTGATCTTGTGCTCACTAAACAGTTCACGAGATGGAGCTCCGACTGCCATGGAAATATACAACAGTCTATGGAGCTCTGCACCCATTCAACAGCAACAACAAAAGAGGCACTGAAAAACAGTCTTTATAACAAAAACAGTTCCCACTGGTGTTAAAAAGTAGTCTATGTGTATACATATGCACACAAAGGCTTGAAGCTGAACTGAGAGAAAAAGAAATTATTTGGCATGTCACTTTGTACATCTCTACATTGTTAGAATTTTTCACAATGACTATATAGCATTTTCATCATTTTATTTATCAAAAGAACTTTAAAAATCCAATGCTCTTAAAAAGGTAGAATTTCTGGTGTTTCACTGGAAGGTCAGATGGATGAATAGGCTAATCTCTCTTTGTTCCCCTCCCCTTTGGAGAGGAAGATAAATTACATTCTGTGTAAGAAAGTATATAATGATACTTTTATCCTTTCTGACAGTCTCAAGAAAATATAAGCATAAATCAAATAATAAAAGGATATTTATTTAATTTCCACTTCCCTACTTCACTCACATTGTACAAAGGACTGCCACCTCCAGGGACTCATTTTGACACTGAAATTATTCTTGCTGGGACTTTTTTTCTCTCCTTTCTTTTCTAATTTTCAATGTCTTAAGAAGCAAGGTTCAGGAAATGGGATGGCGTTGGGAGGGGGGCGTGGGATGCAAGAGAAAAAGAAAACAGAACTCGCTATCTGTAGTTACACTAATGATTTCCTGGAGCCTGGTAAAGCGAAGAGGAACTAAAGAGCCTCTTGATGAAGGTGAAAGAGGAGAGGGAGAAGCCTTAAAACTCAACATTCAAAAAACTAAGACCATGGCATCCAATCCTGTCACTGCATGGCAAATAGATGGGGGAAAGAATGGACACAGTGACAGACTTTTATTTTCTTGGGCTCCAAAATCACTGCAGTGACTGTGGCCATGAAACTAAAAGGTGCTTGTTCCTTGGGAAAAAAGCTGTGACAAACCTAGACTGCATATTAAAAAGCAGAGATATCAGTTAACTGACAAAGATCTGTATAGTTAAAGCTATGGTTTTTCCAGTAGTCATGTACTGATGGGAGAGCTGGACCATAAAGAAGGCTGAGCACCAAAGAATTGATGTTTCTGAACTGTGGTGTTGCAGAAGACTCTTGAGAGTCCCTTGGGCTGCAAGGAGATCAAACCAGTCCATCCTAAAGGAAATCAATCCTGAATATTCATTGGAAGGACTGATGCTGAAGCTAAAGCTTCAATCCTTTGGCCACCTGATGTGAAGAGCCAACTCACTGGAGAAGACTCTGATGCTGGGAAAGATGGAGGGCAGGAGGAGAAGTGGGTGGCAGAGGATAAGATGGTTGGATGGCATCAACGACTCAATAGACATGAGTTTCGGCAAACTTCAGGAGATGGTGAAGGACAGGGAAGCCTGGTGTGCTGCGGTCACAAAGAGTCGGACACGACTGAGAGACTGAGCAATGAACAACAAAGCATCTTAGAATGGATGCGTTTTCATTTCTTTTTATCCTTTGCCATCATATCCAACTTGTGAACAATATTCTACCACATATTTTTCTAAAGTGCCTTTCAGATCTTTGCCTGACTTTTCTCCCTGCAACCACCACCCCAAGCCCACTGCCTCATGCCTGGTGGGAAGCACTCCCAGCCCCCAAATATCTCCTGGCTCCCTCTCTACCTCCAGAGACTTGATGGCACCTCCCTGACTCATCCTTAACAAACCCACGACTCACAGTAAATATTCAAGGTCAAACTAATTTAAAGACTGGACTTCCCTGGTGGTTGAGTAGTTAGGAATCTGCCTGCCAATGCAGGGGACACAGGCTCAATCCCTGGTCCAGGAAGATTCCACATGCTGCAGGAACACTAAGCCCTCGTGCCACAACTACTGAGCCTGCACACCTAGAGCCTGTGCTCCACAAGAGAAGCCGCTGCGATGAGAAACCTGCATTCCTCAACAAAGAGCAGCCCCTGTTTGCTGCAGGCAGAGAAAAGCCCATGGGTGGCAATGAAGACCCAGTGTAGCCAAATAATTACTTAATTTAAAAAACTAATTTAAAGATTAAAGCATAAAACTGGTAATTGCTCATTGCTTGAGTGGGTACAGTCTCTTCACCCAGGAGTCTCTATTTTCATCTTTCCAGTGATACCCAAGTGGCACAGGCTGAACTGAAAGAGTAAAATGCAAAAGAGCATTTTCTGCTTCCAAGTGTTTATGAAAAAACAAGAATTCACATATTTACAAGGTCAGGGAAGGCCTGATGTGTGATAGTTCACGGGGTCGCAAACAGTCAGACATGACATAGAGACTGAACAATAACAAGGTCCTAGGAGGCTGATTACTGGGAACCAGGTGACAAAAAAAGCTTTCGATTATAACGGGAAATATAGCCACACCAAAGTTCAGAAGTGTTCTGAAATCTAAGAGCAAAAATTTCCATTAGACCTAAAGTAAGAGCAATCAAGGACATACTTTTCTGGATTTTTAGTAATACATTTGCCAACCTAATCTTAAAATATTCATATAACTAATACATTAGCACACAAATTACCACATTACTCAAATAAGGCTGAAAAGCACGTTCTAGGCTGAGTATTTAAGCATCTCAACTTTAAAAGCCTTCAGTAAGATACATTTGATGAAAACACTCAAGATAATAAGCAACTTCAACCTTTTGGGCAGTGATTTTATCCTTTGTTATTTCTTTTGTTATTTCTCTTTTTCAAAAGATAAGATATTCAGCCACTTGAGGTTCATTGAGAGTTTTCTGGCAGCAAGATGGGACAAAAACTAATCTTCACAGCAACAGGATAACTTCGAAGCAAGATGGTCTCAAATGTCCCCAGAGAGCACTTTGCCGACTCATGTTTCTATATGCTGAGCCTCGCTAAACCTTTTGCAAGAAACACGTACCACGTTGTTCAGTTTGTTGATCAGAACTGAACCACTATGAGCTAGAAATCTTAAATGCAGAGAAGAGATAGTTATGAATACCATTGAAATGCTCAGGATACATCCCCTTCAACTCTGCTCCTTAGGGCCCCTGGGATCCCCTCATCTGCACCCCAAGAGCCCCCATTCCCTTGACAACACGGACTGTCGGGCATCCTGTGTCCTCTGACCATGACGCTTTCCTTCGCCCCCGCTCTTGAAGTTGACTCTCCCAAGACAGGACTCTGTTCTGCCACATTGAGGGCATGTGGAGATTCCATGATCCCAGAGTTCACAGTGTTAAATCATCACTTATGTGTTTTGCTGTCTGATTCCCGCATGTATGTCTGAGGTCCTGTAGAGCAGCGGCTCTATCAGACCACGGGGAAGAAATGATGGCTATACCACCAGAATCCTGTCCTTCCAGGAGGGGCGACAGTCTGTGTACTTTGGCCGATAACACAGGTAGGGTTGCCAGAGGAGTGAGACACCATTCCAAATCCGCCTCAGAAACACCCTATTCAGTTAGGGAAAACCAGGTCCACACCTCAGACTAAGTCTAGAATGACGCACGCATCACCCACTGGCAAGGGACGCGGCACGCACTATTATGCAACTTATGTTTAGTCTCAAGCAAAGATAAACTGTAAATCAGTCAAAACTAATAAAAAATCATACTTTTTATATTAAGGCATAGAGCGGCAAAGTTTCGGAAGAGATCTTTATTTCAACAGGGCTCTTTCCAGCAGCTAATTTCAGAATCAAAATGAGCAAAAATTCAAAGAGTCGTGCTCCAGTTCTAAACCTCTGTTGTCATCACAATTTTTGGCTGTGATTAGTATTTTCACAACTGAAAAATCTTTATTTTAGCTGCAAGAAAATTAAGTCAGGTAAGGAAAATTAGCTTGAAGTGTTCTTTGAACTTCCTATTCATTTGAGGACATCATCTTACTTTATGCAAACCGCTTTCCTCCAAGAAAACTTTTCCAGCGTTTCAACCTCACAGAGCTCAACCTTTTCTAATTTGTTTTAGAAATTACAACTGATACCTTGACCTTCGCCTCATTATTTCATGTGTGTGCCAGCCACAGTCTGCTCTTCTGGTTAAACAATAAGCTGATAAAGGAAGAAACCCTGAGTTCTCCATTTTTCTATCAATCACAGTACTTGAGAATGGCTAGGTATACAATCCAGAAATTCTTGTCCACTGGTTACACAGAGGAAATAATTCTAGCCAACAAAGAAAGAGTTTTTATCTTTTCAATTATACATTTTTCTGGACTTTAAAAATCAACAACTAGGTACAATGTGATCAAACTCACAACCCAATAAACTTATTTCTGAGATTCTATCCCTCCAAAAAAAATCCAGAAAATATGAAAATTATATGAATAAATATGTTCATTCCAGAATTATTATAGAAGCCTCACATCAGATGTAATAAGGGAATATATCGCCATTTAAAATAGAGCCAGTACACTACTGACACTATGTATAAAATAGACAACTAATGAAAACCTATGGTTTAGCACAGGCAACTCTACTTAACGTACTGTGGTGTCCTAAATGGGAAGGAAATCCAAAAGGGAGGGGGATATATGTATCTGGATGGCTGATTCACTCTGCTCTACAGTACTAACACACACTATAAAGCAACAATACTCCAATAAAAATTAATGTAAAAATAAAGTAAAACTAGTAAAACTTGCTAACAATTTCTAAATCAAACATACATAATGGTATTTATTTTCATAAATTATTTTCATTATTCATAATCATATTTCATCATTAAAAATGGAAGTATTTTCTAACTTCTGTCACCAAAAATTCCAAGTGGGTATAGTCTTGACCATTAAATTTGTTCTGCTATAATAATAATTCAGCATAATGTGGGTCTGTAACTTTATGTTTTAGCAACATACAGTTGATGAATGCTAACCAAAGTCCCATGGTGAATTAGCTGTGAACTAGTTTTAAAGAAGTATCAGCTTTTCAGTATATCTGAAGAGAGATCACTCAGTCCCTCCATGTATTTTGTTTCTAACAATTTCATAATCCACAGTGGAAACTTACGGGCAAAAAGCTCAAGTTGCTTTGGTTTATTTTACTAATGTCTTAAGCAGTAGTTTCCATTCAAGTACAGATAGCTATGGAGTGTTTACTCTGAGTAAGCTGCCGTACCAAGAGCAGATAATAAGTTAAGAGAAGAAGAAGAAAAGAAAAAAAGAGGGGCTTCCCTGGTGATTCAGTGGTTAAGATTCTGCTCTTCTTCATGAGTTCAATACTGGGTCGGGGAAGTTCCACATGCCATGCAGTGCAGCCAACAAAATATATTAATTAACAATAACCCCCCCCCCCAAAAAAAGCCTGTGTAGTCACTGCCATTCAGGAGATTATAATTAAGTGTCAAGGAAAGGAAAGTCTGGAGCCAGAAAGAGCTGACTACAAGGCTGACCATAACTGTCATACCAAATATCAAGAAAATGCTTGGAAAGTTTAGGAAGGAGAAAGCACGCCTGTTCGGAGATCAATATTTCAGTCAGTGGATACAGATGGCAAAGAGGAGAAGAAAGAAAGAGCCAAGAAGTGAAGCCTGGAAACAACCTGTATCCATGGTGTCCAGAGGACAAGGGTTCTTTCCAAAAGACCAGAGGGGAGACTAGGGTTGGGGGTGGGATAGGGAGAGAAACAGAGCTGTGGAGGCTAAAGCAGGTGAGTTTCATGAGGAACCCTGTGATCACAGGGTAATGGGGTGGGAATGGGGAGTTGGAAGCTTTGGGATTTCAGTCTTTAATTAGGTCACTGGACAGCAAGGAGATCGAACCAGTCAATCCTAAAGGAAATCAACCCTGGTTATTCACTGGAAGGACTGATGCTGAAGTTGAAGCTCCAGTACTTTTGCCACCTGATGCGAGCAGCCAACTCATTGGAAAAGACCCTGATGCTGGGAAAGATTGAGGGCAGGAGGAGAAGGGGGTGACAGAGGATGAGATGGTTGGATGGCATCATGGACTCAATGGATATGAGTTTGAGCAAGCTCCGGGAGATGATGAAGGACAGGGAAGCCTGGAGTGTTGCAGTCCATGGGGTCAAAAAGAGTTGGACAGGACTGAGTGACTGAACCACAAATCCATTTGGCAGAATGAGATCCAAACTGCAGAGGGCTGTAAAAAGAAAATTAAAGGAAATAGAGGTGTCATCTATACCAACTCTAAGGAAATTTGGTTGTAAAAGACAGAGGAAGAAGGGAAGAAAGCAGATGAGGATGCAAAGTCAAACTTATTTTTTTCAAATTCACAAGGAACTTATTTAGAAGTGTGTGCAGGGACATTTCTTCTTTTTCTGTTTAGCAACTCAGTTTTTGTTTAGCACCATTTCTTAAGAAAGAATTCCCTTCCCACTCATAGCAATTCTTTGTTAAGTGTCATATATTATTATAGACGAGGGTTTCTAGGCCATTATTCCGTTTTGGTTAGCTGTCCATTCTCGCACCCATTACATGGGAATGCAATAATAGCTGCAGCCTTATAATGGGTTTCAACATCTGGCAGAAGTGCCCCCTCCATGCCTTCTTCTTTCAAAATGTTCCTAGCTATACTTGCCTGACCTTATTGCACTCATTCTTTTCAAGAAGTTATATTCATTTATTTACACTTTTTAAAAACAGAAAAGATTAGAAACCACCATGCAAAAAGCACATATGTAAAGTAAGAAGTTAAAGTACCAACCTTCCCCTCAACATATCACTTACCCAAGGTCTAACTCCAGAGGTGGATGTTAGTTAAGAACTAATGTTCACTCACCTGATAGTTTCCTAAGTTCATACAGACTTCTCATATGTAAATACATGTTGGGAAAAATGCCTCCAAAGAGGGACAGGAAAGACAGGTCCAGGGTCTTGTGACCTTCCTCTGGATTGAGGGCATAAATTGGCCCCTTCTGCTTTTCTTTTAATCCCTTCTACCCCACACCTCAACACCTGCCCATCACTCTAAGTCTAGAAGTTCTTTTCATTTATTGCTACTTTGCTAAGGTTTACATGCCTGTTTAAACCCAAACCTAAAGGTCTCTATAAATACCTCAAAATGAAATAACCACTTTACCTGCCCATTGAGATGAGATCTCTAACACACCTGTGTGCCCTCCAATCATTCCCAAACACCCACCAACTCACATGGTGACACTCTCTAGGGTGACCTTCCTCAATGAGTCAGATCCTTGTATAATTCCCTCCCCTTGAATGAGAACTTCTAACCAATGGCATTCAGCAATGGTTAGGAAAGTTTGAAGATGCAAAATCTAATCAGTTGACTGAGTTAATTTTGGGTGGGCCTTCCCTAACCAGGTGAGAGCTTTAAGAGGGTTCAGGCCTCTCTGGAAGTAAGAGCCTTGAAACAGCAGAGGTTCTCTCTCATCACTTTCAAGAAGCTGTCAACAATTCTCCAGCTACAAGGATATGAATTCTACCAAGAACTTGAGGGAACTTTGAATCGATCCTTCCCTATTTAAAGCTCAGATGAACATTCAACCCAGCCAACACCTTGATTCCAGCTTTGGATACCAGACCTTGAACAGGGAATCCATTAATCCATGCAGGAATGTAGGAAATTGTTAGCTAATAAAAGGGTGTTGTGTTAAGCCACTACCTTATAATAATTCACTATGTAGCAATAATATTAATAATTAATACAGTATGCATGTTTATTCTTTCAAGAGACTTTTCTTCACCACTACATTAGTATTTACAATCACATGAATGCCATCTCTTTATGTTTATCACCACAAGTAAAGAAGTCTGCTCAACCTCCTTCCTCTTACAGTCTATTGTCCCCTATCTGGTTATCTTTGCTCTGATCTAGTTCCAATTTGATGAGTATACCTTGTAAAATACTTTTTTTAGAGAGGGTACATGGGGTTCCTTAAGTGTAGAAAATGTCTTTCTTTATCCTTCAAATATAAATGAACCTTTAACTACTAGGCTTTTTTCTCTGACAAATATAAAACACTCTTCACTGTTGTTTAGTCTCGTTTTATTTTTTTTTTTAATATTGATTTATTTTGCTGCATCAGGTCCTGTTGCAGCACACAGGATCTTCATCACAGCACACAGACGTCTCCAGTTGCGGGCATGGACTCCAGAGCACACAGACTCAGCAGTTGCAAAACAAGAGCTTGGTTACCCTGAGGCGTGTGGGATCTTAGGTCCCCGACCAGGGATCGAACCCATGTCTCCTGCACTGGAAGGCAGATTCTTAACCACCGACCACCAGCTTCATTTTAGAGAAGAGCAGTTCCATGCTGACTCGTCTTTCTTTTGTGTGTAACTTGTACTCCCTATGAAGAATCTTGCAAAGAATATTCTCTGTAGTCTGGGATTTGGAAATTCTACCAGGAAACCACAAATTATATATCATCTCCTTCATTAATCCTCTGGTACTCTATAAGCTGATTCTGTGCGAAAATTCCAGTTTTATCTATCTCCTAGACTTCTCCTTCTAGTAGCTGTTTGTTTCTGGTTTTATTTCCGTGTGTTCTTTCTTCTTCCCCAGCATCCATCATTCAGAGGAAACATTACCTCTTGGATCTTTTCTCCATATTTCATGTCTTTTCACTCACAGTTTCCATTTCCTCATATTTTTACTTCTATCATGACATAGTTCCTCCTTTTGCTTTTCCAGACCTAACTTGAATTTTGAGGAGCATACCTTACTATTTTCACTTCCCTTTTTGAGTGTTTAGAGTTGTGGGTTTTGCCGCAATTTTGTTTTTACTTCCTAGATATTTTTTCCCTCGTTGAGTTGCTGGTACAGGCTCCCTGGACTGGCCAGGCTTGAGGTTGGCAATGAAACAGATGATACCTACTAGAGATTCTCCTCCAGTGCTAGACAGGCCAGTCAAGCCAGGCCTGTCTATGAGGGGTAGAGGCCTCCCAGTTTGTGCTTTTCAAGGTTCTCCAGGTGTGAGCAGGGGCCATTCTCTTTATCTCTCTTTCTTACACACTCACACATACACACAAGGACCAGCTCAGTCTAACTGCAGTCTTCTTTTTTAATTAGTGATTATTTTATTTTTATTTATTTATTTTTGGCTGCAGCAGGTCTACATTGCTACCTGTGGGCTTTCTGTGGTTACGGTGTGAGGGCCTCTCTTTGTGCTGGCTTCTCTTGTTGTGGCACTCAGGCTCTAGATGGTGTGGGCTTCTGTAGTTGTGGCATATGGGCTTAGTTGCTCCATGGCATATGGAACCTTCCTGGACCAGGATGGAACCTGAGTCCCCTGCATTGGCAGGTGGATTCTTAACCACGGGACCACCAAGGAAGTCCAGCAGTCCTCTTAAAGAACAGCCAGGATCCATGAGATAGGAGCCCTTCGCCTCACAGGGTCACGTGCAGCACACTACAGTGTGTACTTCCTCTCCATAAGCTGAGGGGTCTTTATGGCTCAGCTGGTCTCTGAGTCCTCTGTTCTCACCAGAACCATATTTCCTAACCCTGTAGTACATAAAGGCTCCTGGCACTGCACCCTTTTCTTGAAAACCCACATCCTCAAATGCAATTGAGATCCCCTCCAGGATCTTGAGTCATTTCATGTCAACCCTACCCTCTTGAGTCATTCACGGCAGGGCATCTGTAACTGATGGAGGAAGGTCACAGAAAAATAGAAGGGGTGGAATGAGGAACATATACGGAAGGATTAGCCTTGAGTGGAACGGGGAGCACTTGATAGTTAATAGGCAGGACAATCAAATTTGAGCAGTTGTGATTGCAGATGAGTTTGTAGGGTGGGGCTTCTCAAAGGGCAGCAAGAATCAGCATATCGGCATCATCTGAGAACTTATCAGAAATTCAAACTATTGGGCCCTACCCTAGATATACTGAATCAGGAACTCAAGGGCTGGGGCCCAGCAGACTACGTTCTAAGAAGCCCACCAGCGCAACACATGCTCTAACACATGCTCAAGTTTGAGAACCACTGCTCAGGACGTGGAAAACTAGGGAAATCTCAAACTGTCTCTCAATGATAACCTTTCTTTCATTCCATAAAGATGAATGAGTGATTTAATATAAGGCTTGAGGGAAGCAGCAAAATTTGGGAATACCCATTGAGAAAAATGGATGAAAAAGGTTAAAAAGCTAGGCTCACAGTCCATGAATTTGTGGAGTCACTAGCAGGTCACCATACACAATTTCACTTTTTATTTCTTGGTCATGATATCATGAGTACTGATTCCAAGCCAGGAACACAAGAAGCAAATTCAGAGTACACCCCATTAATAATTTTGTCATTTATAAAGATGAAACTTACTGCATAAAATTCTATCATAAACTAAAGAATTCCGGGATTTAAATTTTTGAAGCACATCTACCACTACTAATGTTGTCATTGAAGAATCTCAAAATCTCTCAGGAAGCATCAACAAGTCAGTTGAAGAGGTTTATCCAGGGTCATCCGAATGCCAATGGCACAGTGAGGATGAGCTACCTAGGTCTCCCGAGTTCATTGCTCTTCTATTCTTTCCAGACTTGAGAGGATTCCCTATTTCTGGATACTTGGATCCACCTAGAACTGAAATCCATGTGAAAGCCAGAACACTTGTCCTCACGGAAGTTGGCAGAGTTCAGCTCTAAGTGGGCATCATACTCCGTGAGAAATATCAGATCTGCCGAACATACAGCAAAGACTGGGTCCGGCTTCAGCCCTTCCACCCAGGGGCTAGATCAGGTTCATTCATGTGCCCGACAAACCCTCAAGGCTCACCAGAAAGACCTCTAAATAAAGGTGGGTCCATCCAAAGAGAAGCAACATCTGCTACAAAGCCAGGTCACTAGCGGATTGATGCTATCAAGCAGGCGGTGGTGTGGGGCAGAGGTTAAGTGAAATGGATATAAATAGAGCCCTCAAAGGCATTAAAAAAGTTAACACCAGCGCTGAAGTCATGACTTACAGAAACCCATGCAGAGGAGCTGAGGGTCAGGCCCCTGACACAGTGCTGGCTGAGGGTGTTGGGGCTCTAATGAAGCCACACCAGTTAGCCCACTGGGGAGGCAGATGGAGGGGCTTCTGAAGGCTGACACTACATCCTCTTGAGTTACTCTCAGGTCTTTTTTAATGAATTTACCCATGTAAGGACTTAGAACAGGGTGTGTGTGTGTGTGTTAGCTGTTGAGTCGTGTCCAACTCTTTGCAACCCCATGAACCACTGCAGCCCACCAGGATCCTCTGTCCATGGAATTCTCTAAGCAAGAACACTGGAGTGGGTTGCCATGTCCTTTTCCAGGGGATCTTCCCGACCCAGGGACCGAACCTGTGTCTCTTGAGTTTCCTGCACTAACAGGAAGAGTCCTCACCACTAACACCACCTGAGATTGTTATAAATGCTTCATCGACATTGGCCGTTTTCCCAGAGTGACTCTGACACAAGTCCACTCAAATGAACTAACACTTGCCTCCCCTTTACCGACTCATTTAACGAGAATGAACTTTTTCTGCCAACGTAGGAGACTCCACCCGCCTCCTCCCCCTGAAAAGCACAGCACCATCTCCTGGCCCAGAGAGCGCTTCAGGGCAGATGCTCTCCTCCCCCGGGGCCACAGCCGCATCCTCTGACCTGAGCCTGGGAGTCCACGTCACATCCGTTTTATCCTCAGCTTTTTACATATGAGACGAGAAGAGAAGAAGGATGAGAAGAAGGAAAGGACAGGAGAGAGATGCTTCAGTTTATCAAGAGGAAACCAGAGACGTGCACACTGCTCTCCTTGGCCCCCATACATCATTCCACTGCCAGCATTTGATTCTCATTCTAAACAGTTTCACGCTCCAGTCAGGGGTCTACGCACGTGCGTGGAGAAATCTGTGACGTCACGGAGAGCCACGCCCGGCACACGTCCACCCGGTGATGCTCACACGTCCACCCTGTGATGCTCACCTTTGTACTCTGCCAGGCACACACACTCGTAGCCGTTGACGAGGTCCCTGCAGGTGGCAGCGTTCAGGCACGGGCCGGAGAGACACTCGTCGTATTCCTCCTCACAGTAGAGGCCATGGTAGCCTAAGGGACAGAAGGAAAGGTCTGAGGTCAAACCAGAACCATCTAAACGCACACCGGACCAGCCTGCCAGGAAGGCAGTGGGTGTTCAAGGGAAAGTGAGGCGCACATAAATGGGACTGGAAGAGCTGGGTCTCTCGGGATACGCTGAAATGTAAATTTCCAGGAAGGTTATGAAGAATCTGTCCTTACCACCTTTTGTCATGAGCCCAACCGTTGTCATGATCCACTAGATGACCCCATTATGATGTCACGTCCACTGGTACTGGTGACCGGGAGACATAGGCTATGGAGTGCATCTGCTGTGATCACACAGGAAGTAGCACTAGCTACAGGACCTAAGAGCCAAACAGCTCCTTTCAAGGATGTGGACTCCGTATTTCCTCCAATCAGTTAGAAAAAGACACCTAGCTAGAGAGAATTTTATTCCAGAAGAAAAGGATCCATGATTTCCTTTGTTTTTCAAGTCAGGAATGAAGCTCAGCTAACAAGGACTTAACTGAACTTCCTGATGAAATGTGGGGTGGTTTTTTGTTTATTTAAAATGACAAATATCTAAATTATAATATGGTACTCTGTGCTTAAAGTTTTTAACTGTTAAAAATAGAATAACAGCAATGAAGAAAAAGAAAGCAACGATTTCTCAAGAAAGATGGCTCTTACTTTCTCTCTCTTTTTTTTTTTCAAAACAGGTGTTTATTCTAAAGGACAAGAAGACAACATTCTCTGAGATTCACTCATGAATGTTAGGCTGTTTTTAACTTTTAAAAACATGTGTTCCTGCCAATGTGCAGTGAAACCAGGCCATTTTTTGTCTGGCCCTGTCCAAACAAAGAGAAACATGTGAGCACTTTCAGAAATCACTCTGCCTGTGTTGGTTCTGAATTCAGATAAGCAGAAAAAATAAACGCTTGCTCAAGTGGGTTCTGGAACCGCCAGCTTGTTTCCAGCAGCCCAGAGCCAGCCCCGGAGCTCAGAATGTCCCGTTAGCACAGGCTAACGTGTTGAATTGTTCTGTTTTTGGTGCCTATCACTAAAGTAGGTTAAGCTCACATTTGCATTATTTTATGGAGTACTTTTCAAGTAACTTGCCATGTCAGTACTTTTTGAATTGTTTTCCATCTTTCGGCAGTGATAGTGACTCCTTTAAGGGGACCTTGACCTCCCTGAGACAAATACCCTATGGATTTCCATTCTTCTATCTCTCCAGGTTTCTGGTAGCTTTACAGAAATATTTCCTATCACCCTTTATCAGATTATTTTAATCATCTAGATCAGAGTTTCTCAACCAACAGTGATTTTGCCCCTCAGAAGATATCTGGCAATGTTTAGAGAGATTCTGAGTTGTCACAGCGAGGGTGGAGGGAGGGGATTGCTTCTGGCTTCTGGTCTAAGGCTCCTGCAAAACATCCTATGATGCACAGAATAGCCCCCAACAAAAACCCACCCAGCTAAACAGTGAAAGAGACAGATGCAGAAACCCAGCTCTAGATTAAAAATCAGCAAATGGTGGTCCAGAAGTCAAATTCATCCCTGTTTTTATAAATGAAGTTTTATTGAGACACAGTCATACTCATCCACATATATGTTGTCTATGGCTGATTTCATACAATGATAGATTGAGTAGCTGCAACAGAGACATGCTTGGAAAGTCCAAAATCTTTACTCTCTGATCGCTTATAGCACGTCAGGAATTTAGATTTCTGATCTAGAGTCAACAGAAAATCTTTCTTTTTACAAGAGTTTTGGATATTAACAATTTATTAAAAATAGAGTGTGCAAACAGTTTCTTCCACTCTGAAGGCTGCCTTTGATTCTATTGATTGCTTCCTTTGCTGGATAGAAACGTTCAGTTTGATATAATCTTACTTTATATTTGCTTTGGGTGCCTATACTTTTGGTGTCATATCCAAAAATCAATGCTGAGATCAATTTTATGAAGATTTTCCCCTAAGTTTTCTTTCAGGAGTTTTACAGTTTCAGGTTCTTAGATTTAAGTCTTTAATTCAGTTGGTGTTGTTTTTGGTGAACTGTGTAAGATAAATGGCCAACAGGTATACAGAGAGGTGTTCAACATCACTAATCATCAGGGAAGTGAAAATCAAAACCACAAAGAAGTATCACCTCATCCCAGTTAAGCTGGCCCTAAGAAAACAAAGCAAAAACAGAAAATAACAAGTGTTGTCAAGGATGTGGAAAAATGGGAACTCTCATACACTGTTAGTGGGAATATAAAAGGCTGCAGTTGCTATATAAAACACAAAAAATACAGAGATTCCTCAAAAATGAAAAATAGAATTAAGCTACATCTATAACTTCACTTCTAGTTATTTATTCAAAAGAATTGAAAATAAGATCTTGTAGATATATTTGCATTCCCATGTTCATTGTGGCATGCTTCACAATAGGCAAGAGGTAGAAACATCTAAATGTCCATCAACAGATGAATGGATACAGAAAATGTGATACAATATATACATACAATGAAACACTATTCAGTCTTGAAAAAGAAGGAAATCCTATCATGTGTTATAACATGGATGAACCTTGAGGCCACGTGCTAAGCAGAATAAACCAGTCACAGAAGGAAAAACCCGTCATGATTCCACTGAAATGTGGAATCTAAAGTAGTCAGACTCACAGGGGCAGAAGAGAATGACACTTGCCGGGGTGGAGGAGAGGGGAAATAGGGAGTTGCAGCTGAATGGATATAGAGTTTCAGTTATGCAAAATGAAAATGTTCCAGAACTCGGCTATACAACAATGAGTACGTAGTTAACAATACTGCACTGGGCACTTAAAGTTCTGTTAATAGGACAGATTTCATATTATCTGATTTTTTTATCACAATTTTTAGAACTTACACATTTAAAGAGTTAAGTCTCTTTTGCCTTCTTCTCAGTGTGGAGCAACAACCACCAGTAGCATCTTTTTGCTTGTATTTGCCCTTCCAGCAGATCTTTCAAAAATCAACTTGCAAGATAACACATAACCCTACAAGCGTCTCTGACCTCTGAATTGTGGCATTATTTATACAGATGAAAATCAAAAGCAAATTTCTTGAAATCCTCCAGAATTGTTTTTGTTTTTTGAAAACAGTATCATCATCTTTTTCCACTGGCAACATGAAGAGCAAATGAGGAAGTTATTTTACAGAGATAATTAAGCTGGTGATGTTTTTCTTCCTTGGGGGGGAAAAAAAAGATTTCACATTCTAAAACTGTTTCTTTAGAGACGGTAACATTTAAATGTCTTTACGGAAATGTCAAGACACCCTTTGCACTGCCAAAGTACCTAAATCGGACTGTTTGAAGAAAAAGGCATCTCTTCCAAAACAGAAGGATTCTATGAAAATGAGACTGCCACCCCCTGCTGGTAATTAATTCGGGCAAACAAATTAGCTCAGGGCAGTATGCCCAAGATCTAGAAAAATTAGGTTAGTGCAGAATTTGAAGTAAAATAAAAATCGAAGATCAGAAGGGTGGGATAAGAGTAGCCTCTTCTGGGGCACTGTTTTTCATTACCAGTGATCTGATCTTTGCAGGACTTGATCCAGAATATTCAGCTCCAATAACTCCCTGAGACTTGAGAAAACAGACTAAGCAACTGGATGTGGGGAGAGAAAAAGAGAGGTTAAGACAGCTGCCATGTCTAGGATGTGTGAGTGGATGATGTTGCTGTGAACGCAACCGTTATGACAAAAGGAATAAGAAGTTTTAGAGGAAGTTGACCAGTTGGGTTTGGGACACATTTAACTCAGGGCTCACTTAACCAGGTCCACATGGCAGTTGGGAAAATCAGCCAAAAAAGCATAGGAACAGCACTTTGGGTGCGAGATGCCTGGAAGATGTGTTCAACTTCATCGAATAACATGAAGAGGAAAAAAGAAGAAATCAAGGGTGTTTCTACATGGATGGGCAGAGGTGGAGAGCAAGAAGCTAGAGAGAGATAAGCAGAGATGGGGGAAGGAGGGAGGAAAACCCCAAGGGGTGTGGGCCTGGAAGCCAAGAGAGAATCGGGAGCCAGGGAGGGCTGGTTAACAATGTCAAAGACCCCAAGAGCAAGAATAATAACTGGCTAGAAGATCAGGAGGCTGCTGCAGACCCTCAAAACTCTGGCTCGAAACAGGGGCCATATTGCCTTTTAGAGGCTATTTTGGGAATTGGGGGGTGGGAGGGACTGTTTATCACAATGACTGTAGGGTTTTATTAGAATTTGATCAAAAGTGAACATGAAAGTGTTAGTCACTCAGCTGTGACACTGTGGACTGTAGCCTACCAGGCTCCTCTGTCCATGGAGTTCTCCCAGCAAGAATACTGAAGTGGGTTGCTATTCCCTTCTCCAGGGATCGAACCCTGGTCTCCCACATTGCAGGCAGATTTTTTTTTTTTTTTACCATCTGAACCACTGATAAGAATTTGACTAAACACCTTGAAGTATCTCTCCCGCACAGCCAGTGGTGGTCTGGCATCCTTCACAACTTTAGACCATCCCACTGGACATCCCCACTGGTGAAAACCCTGTTTATAGCTTTCAAGGCCTAGAATCTGACTGCTTTACATGTACAATGGTTTTATAAGAGATACTGAGTTTTCCTGGAATGTATTATACCAGTATATACATGTGTGTGTGTATATATAAATATAGACAGATAGATACAATAGATAAGTCAAGAGAAGATTGTACTAACAGTTATTCCCCATTTTGGAATATCACTTCATAAGAGCAATAGCTCTTAAAGAATTTATGTCACCAATAAAACACACCTATATCAGCAAACAAAACAGAGTACACATCACTTCTTCAGATAATTTTTCAAAACATTATCCAAAGCAGCATTCCACCACCAGTTTCTCATTATAACACTCAACTGATATCCATCAGAAAACGCACAATGATCTGAAATCATATTAACCTTGTTTTTTTTATCAATTGATATTTCTCTTCCTCCACTGGAATATAAGTTTGAAGGTAGAGGCTGTGATGGCAGAGTTCACAGCTATGCCTGCAGGATCTGGTACAGAAAGAATGCTTAAAAAAACAGCTTTTAAACGGGGAACTAAAATGCCACTGATTACATCAACATAAGGGTTGGCATGCACACACTACCATGTATAAAAGAGACAGCTAGTGGGAACTTGCTATACAGCACAGCACTCTGTGATCACCTAGATGAGTGGGATGGGGGTGGTGGAAGGGAGGTTCAAGAGGGAGGAGATGGATGCATACATATGGCTGCTAATGGTTTCTCCAGGAGTCATGCATGGATGTGAGAGTTGGACCATAAAGAAGGCTGAGTGCTGAAGAATTGATGCTTTCAAACTGTGGAGAAGACTCTCAAGAGTCCTTTGGACTGCAAGGAGATCAAACCAGTCAATCCTAAAGGAAATCAATCCTGAATAGTCATCAGAAGGACTGATGCTAAAGCTCCAATACTTTAGCCACCTGATGTGAAGAGCCAACTTACTGGAAAAGACCCTGATGCTGGGAAAGACTGAAGGCAGGAGGAGAAGGGGATGACAGAGGATGAGATGGTTAGGTAGCATCACTGACTCAACAACGAACATGAGTTTGAGCAAACTCCAGGAGATACTGAAAGACAAAGGAGCCTGGTGTACTACGGTCCATGGGAATGCAGAGCCAGAGGAGACTTAGTGACTGAATAACAATAGCTGATTCACTTCATTGTGCAGAATAACAATAGCTGATTCTCTTCATTGTACAGTGGGAACCAACACAATATTGTAAAGCAATTATACCCCAATTTAAAAAAATCAACACACATTTAAGATGCGCCTGTGATATGCCAGAAACTTCCAGATGCGGTGATCACACAACCAAATAGCAAGGTCTCCACCCACAAGGGGTTTTTGTCCAGTAGCACGTGAGTGGCCTCTGCTTCCTTACTGACCCTTTACCTGTGTTAACTTGTTTAACCCTCATGACATCCCAAATGATGAGTGTGACCAGTCCCAGCTGAAAGATGAGGGATGA
This sequence comes from Dama dama, assembly GCF_033118175.1. Lineage (NCBI taxonomy): Eukaryota > Metazoa > Chordata > Mammalia > Artiodactyla > Cervidae > Dama > Dama dama. The sequence continues at coordinate 17,998,228 of NC_083688.1, read as the reverse complement.
AGAGTCGGAGAGGTAGAGAAACTTGCTCTAAGGCCATGCGCTCAATGCTAGGTGTTCTTCCCACTTTCCCAGGTTGTTGCAAAAAATAAATTACAGTGTATAGGGCTGCCATAGCAAAAGAACACAGACTGGGTGACTTAAACAACGGAAAAGTATTCTCTCGGAGTGCTGGAGGCAGGAAGTCCTAGATCAAGGTGTCAGCAAGTTTGGTGTCTCCTGAGGCCGCTCTCCTTGCCTTGCAGACACTGCTTTCTCACTGTGTCCTCGAGTGACCTTTCCTCCGTGGCCACACCTCTCCAAGTCTCGTCCTCATCTTATGTGGTCAGATGACACCAGTCATAGTGGATTGGAGCCCCGTTCTGATAACCTCACAGAACCTTAATTACCTCTTTAAAGGCCCTATCTATGAACACAGTTATACTGGGGGACTAGGGTTTCCACTTATAAAAGAGGGAGGGGACACTTCAGTCTATGACACCCAGAATCAGGATTTCTCAACTGTGACACTATCCACATTTTGGACTAGGTCATTACTGTTAGGAGCTCTGGACGACGCTGAGCAGCCTCCCTGGCCTCAGAATTCCCCCACCAGACTCCCGCAGCATCACCCTTTCCTCCCTCCTTGTGACAAACAAAAACATCTCCAGATACTGCCATATGTCTCCCAGAGAACAAAAATCCCCTTTGGACAGGAGATCCACTGTCCTAGATCTTCTTTATAACATGACTGCAACTTGAGGAGTTTTAAAGATGTGCAGGTTTGAAACTGTTGTTGGGCAGAGTAAGAGTGAATTCATCAAGAAAAAAGATTGGGAGGCAGAACCAAGTGGCCAGCTGGCAATCATGGATCTAAGGTATAACCAGTCGGTGGGGTGACTCTGTCCAGGAGTGCCATCTTCCAGAAGCAAACAGGCACTCGGTTCCCTGGGCTGGAAACACGCTAGACCTGATGGGATAAAGAGAGGAGAGAGGATGGGGACCCCGCCTGGTGATTCTTAGGCTGCCGAGAACCCTTTCAAATGTTCTGCTGCTGGGGTGGGACTCCTCTGTGTCCTCCTGGGAAGACCGAGGTCTGCCAGGATCGACCAACTAAGCGAAGGCACAGTGAACCAGATTCCACCCCACGGGTCTGAACTGTCCAGACACAACCGCTGCCTCCAGGTTAAGAGGTGCTTGCTTTCCACTCTCCCCACTGAAACGGCCTCTGCCATCTTTTCTTTGTCTTCTCTCTCCTCACCACCCCAAGACAGCATCTTCCCACCAGCAGGGGACAGGCTCCTGGCCCCACCCTGCGATTCCTCTAAAGCTCTTCCCTCCCCCACCCCCCCACCCCGCCCCCACTGCCCATGACATCCCACTGGGAGAAACCCCAAACTATCTGAGTCCAATTGTAACCAACTGGCTTCACACTTTGTGTAACGAGTTGCAACTACTCCTCCCTTTGTATCATCCCTGGAGAGATACCTGTACCTCCTGCTGCCTCGGGAAAAAGAAGGCTAATGGACCTGCAAAGCTCTCCAGCGAGGACCTCCCTAGTGGTCCAGTTCAAGGACTTCCCTGGCGGTCCAGTGGGTAAGTCTCCACAAATTTCACTGCTGGGGATGTAGGTCAGATCCCTGGTCAGGAAACTAAGATCCCACATGTCACACAGCAAAAAAAAAAAAAAGAAAAGAAAATTGCTTGAAATGAATAAAAGCAAAAATACAACATATCAACCTAAAAAGTTATATGGGAAAAGGAACAACAACAGGGGCTTTCCAGGTGACGCGAGTGGTAAAGAACCTGTCTGCCAACACGGGAAACTTAAGAGATGCCAGTCTGATTCCTTCACCCCCCACCACCTGCAGTCCCTGCTGGTTCAGGCCAAGCTCAAGGTCATAGTGAATCTGAAGTGTTTGTGGGGGAGGGGGTGTTTGATTTTTTTGTTTTGCTTTCATCTCAGACCGAAGTGAGCAGGGAGACAGAGAGAGGCTCCTCTCTTTAGGGGTGTCGTGTTGGATTCAAAGGCTGTCTCCTCCGCATTTCAGATGGAACGGAGAAAATGTGAAAACCCAATGCCCCCTGATTCAAGTCTAGGCCAGTCCCCAGGAGATCAGATTTTCAAGCATCTCACCCACAGTAGTTAAAGATGTGGGCAAAGAGACAATAATCCTATTCTTTTAAGATGACTGTCTGTGAGCTTTCAAATTGTGGCTAAACTCATTCATTGTCATAGAGTCAGCCCCTCAGCACTGCGGAGGGTCAGGCAATGCATTCACTTCACTGAGAACTTTGTTTCGAGGGAAACTGTGTATGTGCCCATGTGTATGTGTGTGTGTGATTCTCTTTCTCTTTGCTGGTATAGTCACAGTAGGAATCTGAAAAACAGAAAAAAATTGGCAAGAATCTCTGCTTGCACTAATCCTATCAAAAGGTGAAATGCTCTGTTCTGAATCTAAAGAGACCTGCAGTATTGCTATTTTACAGATCTCCATGGAGTAATTATGCTCCTGGTACACACACACACACACACACACACACACAAATAGCAGTGACCATGCAGGAAGCTGAATAAGTAAATACAGAGTATTAGTTGGCTGTGGAGATCAGTGGTGCTGATGCTGCTTCTTTCTTTTACACCTTAATTTCTTACCCTTTCATTGCTAGGGGCTCCTGGGCCAGACAGAAAATCGATGTAAAAAGATGCAGATCAGTCAATATTTCCATCATGGTTCTTACTGATACAAACATTCAATTGGAAAGGACGATAGAGGCTAAGTTGAAGTGTTAAGATTCACCAGCCTCCCTAGTATTTATGTTATTGAGCCATCTACAAATTTCCACCTCCTTCCCTGTCTTCTGATTCATGGATAATCAAAATCGAGCTGTAAGTCATTTCCTGACTGTTCATGCGGTGAGTCTATATTCTCCATCACTGCAAAGACCTGCTGCCTTCAGTAGGCATGTGGTGAAAGTCGGTGATTCTCTGAGGCTCTTGTCTCCTCCATCAATTCATTCTTAATTCAAGAAATAGTTATTAAGTGCCTACTATGTGCCAGGGCTCTGTGACTTGATGAAAACAGACAATCTCTCTCTACCAGGGTCATTTAAAGGAGAAATACATCAAACAGGAATCTGAATACATGTAAAACAATTGAGTGAGTGTAAACTATGAGGGGCTTAGGGTGCCAGGAGGAAGAAGAAACAGCAGAGCTGACCTTGGCTGAGCTCCAGGGGGCTGCCCTCTGAGGAGGGGAAAGGGGGCTGCCCTTTGAGGAAGGGACAGGGGGCTGAGAGGTCAGGAGTGTGTCACAGAGGTCAGGAGCGTGTCACATCAGTGAGGTGGGAGGAGCGATGAGAAATTCAAGGAGGCAACCAGTGTGTGTGGAAGGCCCATAGTACCGGGAGCGTGGCTCGGGGCTCCTTCTGAAGATAGGGAAAACCCAGTGACGAGCGAAGGGCAGAGAAGAAACCAGAGGCAGGCAGGTTCCAGATCAGGTAGGACCTCTAATGAAGTGTGCGACTGAGTGAGTGAGTGAGTGAGTGAGTGTGTCTGTGTGTGTTGGGGTGGATGGTGTTAAATGACAAAATCTAATTTGCATTTCAGAACGAATACTCCAGTCACCTTTTGGAAAACAGAGAGACCTGCAAGAACCTAGGATGAGAAACCAGCTAAGAGGTTACTTCTGTAGTCCCCAGAAAAATATGGCTGGAATGAGGGCAGTGGCAGCACCAGCTACAGAATGAATGTCAAGAGCCATTTAAAAAGTAAAACAGGGACTTTCTAACCCTGGCCGTCCAGTGGTTAAGACTCTGTGCTTCCAATGTAGAGGACACAGGTTCGATCCCAGGTCGAGGAACTAAGATCTCACAAGTGGCACAGCACAGGCAAAAAAAGAAAGAAAGAAGAAGAAAACATGTAGTTTTGAAAGTAAAACAACAATACTTGGTAATGAATACCATGTGAAGAGTGAGAAAGAGGGAGAGGCTGAGGATGAGCCTAGGATGCTGGCTTGTTTTAGCCAAAGATGTTACAATACCTTTCAGAAGGAATTGAGAAACTGACAGTTATTGAGTTGCTTTCTATGGACCAACTTCCGTTCTAGGCATGTTCAAATACAACAGAACCCCATTAACAGGAGCAGGGTAGGGATAGGGGATGGGGTGCTTGGTCTTGCTACCCCAGCTACAGCAGGGGCCCCAATAAAGACTTGCATGAATTTCTTGTCTGACCTCTAGTCAATTTCTATCGATGCTGCTGCTGCTGCTGCTAAGTCGCTTCAGTCGTGTCTAACTCTGTGCGACCCCATAGACAGCAGCCCACCAGGGTCTCCCGTCCCTGGGATTCTCCAGGCAAGAACACTGGAGTGGGTTGCCATTTCCTTCTCCAATGCATGAAAATGAAAAGTGAAAGTGAAGTTGCTCAGCCGTGTCCGACTCTTAGCGACCCCACAGACTGCAGCCTACCAGGCTCCTCTGTCCATGGGATTTTGATGGGGGAAGGTGAAGAACCCTACTCAGTATAAGCTTGATTACCCCGAGTCACCGCTTCAGATGGGCAGCAAAGACCACTTCCTGGAAAAACACCAGTAGCATCAGCCCTGCACTTTCATGACTGATTAGCCCAGCTCCCATCAAAAGTCAAAGTGAAATTTGCTCCATTGTGTCTGACTCTTGGCGACCCCAAGGACTATACAGTCCATGGAATTCTCCTGGCCAGAAGACTGGAGTAGGTAAGCTGTTCCCTTCTCCAGGGGATCTTCCCAATCCAGGGATCGAACCCAGGTCTCCCACACTGCAGGCGGATTCTTTACCAGCTAGGTCACCAGGGAAGCTGAGTTTTCACCAATCAGGAGCTCAAATGCCTGAATTTTCCAGCATATGAAACCCAGATTGTTTATATTTGGCTTTTAGAAGACCCCTTCTTTTCCCTTGAGCCTCACCCCTAAGATTACCCTCCGTGCTGGATCCACTGTCCTGCTTGGCAGTCACACTCTGAAACACTGCTCAATCTTTGGTCCCAACTGTGTTTTCCCTTTAACAACTGTCTGTTCTCTTCTCATGTCCTCAGCACACAGGTGGGTGAATATAGGAGATGCTCAGTCACAGTGGGTGAGTTGAATTTGCCAGGAAAGTGGCATCATCGAGCAAAATAACCTTTGACAGAGAAATACAAAAAAAGTGGTTCTTTTCTTTACAAATGCCTGATTTGTACAAATGCAATAAAAAATGCCTGGGAAAATGTATTCCAAATTGACAGTGGGTTTTGTTAGGCAGTGAAACCGAGCAGATTATTTTTTATATTTCAGATATGCATGCTCATGTTTTCTAATTTTCCATAATGGAAATTTGTTACTAATACTTGTGTAATGCAAAGGGATAATATGATAGATACTTTATAGGTATTTTCTGGGTAGAATCACAACTCCAAGACAGGTTGCCATTAACCAAGGGAAATGATAACTGTGACTAAACAGCAAGGGTACTTGTCATATTAGGAAAAGACTGACTTTATTAAAGGTACTTTTTAGGTGGAAGGGAAGGAGGTGGGGACAACTGTTATAGTGTATAGAGGGGGAAATTCAGTCTTATTAGAAGAGGAGAGTTTTTAAGACATAAGGATCAGCCATCACATACAGATACCAAGGGGGAAAGTGAGGAAGGGATGAATTGGGAGACTGGGATTGACTTATACACACTGCTGTGGATAAAACAGACAACTAATGAGAACCGCTGTACGGCACAGGGACCTCTACTCAGTGCTATGTGGTGATCCAAGTTGAACAGAAATCCAAAAGAGAGGGAATATATGTGTATGTATAACTGATTCACTTGGCTGTAAAGCAGAAACTGACACAATATTGCAAAGCAACTATACTCCAATAAAAAAATTTAAAAACTAATAGACATAATTGGTAAGTATCTGACGGAAAAGCAAACAACCACTACTCTAAGTGAGTCCTCACAAAGATCAACAGTGGGCATCCTCCTTTGAAAACTATTTAAGGACAAATGAAAGAACGTATTTTAGGTGACACAGCTGACTTGGGACTTATGAAGGGCCTCAGAAGTCCAGAGAACTCAGCAATGAACACACTTAAACAGAAGCACTTGCAAATCTAAAAGGCATTTGAATCTTAAACTTGTCCGTTATCTTGGGAATTATTTTAACCATGCAGATCTAAACATTTCTAGAAGCTTCCTCTTGAATCTGCCTTCAGAATTAGGTCACAAACTAGTCACATGAAAAAAACAATCAATCTCTTCCTAACTTTTTAGCCTAGTCTTATGAAAGTATTTTTTTTCGTGATGCCTTTGGCCACTAGAGGGTGGATTTTACCTATGATCTATATCTGCTAAAATGAAAAAAATGTCACCAGGGATTTTAACAAAAAGGGAGCGATGTAAAGATATGTTTTACAAAAGGGAGCTGTATGCATGAAAGGAGGCAAATTTGTAAAGAAGAAATACTGTTTCCTTTAATAATAAATTTTAATATTCATCTATTTCTTTTATAGTTTACAAATGCATCGATACATCCTCTAAACATACAGGGTGTGCGTGCATGCTAAGTCACTCAGTTGTGTCCAACTCTTTGCAACCCCATGAACTGTAACTCGCCAGGCTCTTTTGTCCATGGGATTCTCCAGGCAAAAATACTGGAGTGGGTTTCCATGCCCTTCTCCAGGGGATTGTTCCAACCCAGGGATAGAACCCAGGTCTCCTGTGTCTCCTGCACTGGCAGGCGGGTTGTTCACCACTAGTGCCACCTGGGAAGCCCAAACATACAGTGGCTACAGTTAAAAACATCCATGATAAAGTGACCTGTTTTTATAGTGATTCTCTATAAAAATTATTTTTAAAAAAATGCAAATGCTTGTAACACCGTGACAAAGCTCCAGGGTTCAAGATAAAGTATAATGACAAGAAAGTATCTTCAACTTCATTCTAAAGATTATTGTCGTATGTGTGTTTAACTATAAGCAGTAAATAAAATATTTTAATGGAATAATCTCATAACTTCCACTGATCATCTAAGATGTTTATAAATACATGTAAAATAACTTGGTTTGTAGTTGAGGTGAGGAGAAGGAGATTTGGACAAGAAAAGTGAAGTAGCTCAGTCGTGTCCGACTCTTTGCGACCCGGTAGAGTGTAGCCTACCAGGCTGCTCCCTCCATGGGATTCTCCAGGCAAGAATAGTGGAGTGGGTTGCCATTTCCTTCTCCAGGGGATCTTCCCAACCCAGGGATGGAACCTGGGTATCCCGCATTGCAGACAGACACTTTAACCTCTGAGCCACCAAGGACAAGAAAAGGTAGGCATAAACCCTTCACGTTCTAGAAGTTTCCAGTATAAAACAAACATGCCAAGCTGGATGTGGGGCCCGGCACAGACAACAGTTAGGTTACACAGCAAAATCAAAGATCAAGGTTCTAACAGGCACTTCGGAGAGAAAATAAAAACCTAGATGACTGTTCTTATGCAAGTATGTATGTGAACAAGTATGTATGTGAACCAAGAGGAATTTTAAAAGGCTAAAGTTATGACCAACCTAGACAGCATATTAAAAAGCAGAGACATTACTTTGCCAACAAAGGTCCGTCTAGTCAAGGCTATGGTTTTTCCAATAGTCACGTATGGATGTGAGAGTTGGACTATAAAGAAATCTGAGTGCCAAAGAATTGATGCTTTTGAACTGTGGTGTTGGAGAAGACTGTTGAGAGTCCCTTGGACTGCAAGGAGATCCATCCTAAAGGAAATCAGTCCTGAGTATTCTTTGGAAGGACTGATGCTGAAGCTGGAACTCCAATAGTTTAGCCACCTGACGTGAAGAACTGACTCATTGGAAAAGACCCTGTTGCTGGGAAAGATTGAAGGCAGGAGGAGAAAGGACAATAGAGGATGAGATGGTTGGATGGCATCACTGACTCAATGGATATGAGTTAGAGTAAACTCCAGGAGTTGGTGATGGACAGGGAGGCCTGGCATGCTGCAGTCCATGTGGTCACAAAGAGTCGGACACGACTGAGCAACTGAACTGAATGGAAAGTACAGGAAAATTCTTTAAATGTTTCATTCCTTTTCATTTATTTTACAAACTATTGGTTAAAATTGATTTTACCTTGCTACCCACCCAGTTATCACAATATATTCTCTTGAGCCCTCATGGGGACTTGTGTCTGTGCTCATCACACTAAACCAGTGGTCCCCACAGCGGTCCCCAGACCAGCAGCATCAGAGCCTGGGAACTTGTTAGAAATGCAAGTTTTCAGGTCCCACCTTAGACTTGCTGAATCAGAAACTCTGCGATAGGGCCCAGAAATCTGACATCTAAATTAGCCTTCTACCTGATTCTGATCACACACTTAAGTTTGAGAATCCCTGAGTTACAGAATAGCAATGTACCCATCTCCTACCAACTTCTGATTCTCAAAAATGTACGGCTAGATACAGCAGAGCAATGCTTTGTAATAGCCTTGGCTTCCCCTCAGCATATCAGTAAACCAATCACAAAACACACAGTCAGAACGTGCACCAGTCACAGGCATAGAAATAAACCGACAGGGAAACGCGGAGTCAGATAACCTGCCAGCCATAGACAAGGGGACTAAACAAAATGACACTCCTTTGGGGATTTGCTTCAGGGAAGAAAGCAGTGCAAAGAAATCCCAACCCAACAGCAGATGCCACATTTGAAAAGGAAGGCCAAAATGAGGGACGGCAGTAAGGATATTGCAAACATTTAAAATTTCTCATTGTGTGACTAGGATTCACATATACCTATTCAGAAGGAGAAGTAGTCTAAATTTAGATTAGTGAGCACAATTTTTTCTTACATCTGCTGTTGCAGCTTCCTTAGCCCATGGGAACAACATTTTAGCTGAAAAGAACACTATCAGAAAATGGCAGATGAACTCATAGAAACAGAGAGGAGAATGGTGGTTGCCACGGGCTGGGGGTGAGGGAAATTGGAAGATACTGGTCCAAGGGTATAAACGTCCATTTATAAGATGGAAACATTCTGAGCACCTAGTGTACGGCTGCGCGCCAAAGAATTGATGCTTTTGAACTGTGCTGTTGGAGAATACTCTTGAGAGTAACTTGGACTGCAAGGAGATCAAACCAGTCAATCCTAAAGGAAATCAAGCCTGAATATTCATTGGAGAGACTGATGCTGAGGCTGAAGCTCCAATCCTTTGACCACTTGATGCAAAGAGCTGACTCACTGGAAAAGACCTTGATGCTGGAAAAGATTGAAGGCAGGAGAAGGGGACGACAGAGGATGAGATGGTTGGATGGCATCACTGACTCAGTGGACATGAGTTTAAGTAAACTCTGGGAGATAGTGAAGGACAGGGAAGCCTGGCGAGCTGCAGTCCATGGGGTCGCAAAGAGTCGGACATGACTGAGCAACTGAACAATGACAACAATGTATAGCATGGCGTTTAGAGTTAATAATACTATACTATACACCTCAAAGTTGCTGAGTGTGGACCTTAAATGTTCTTACCACAAATAGAGAAACAGTAATCAGGGAGGTGTTAACTGACACTCTGGTGGTTCTGCAATACACACATGCAGCTCATCCGCATGCTGTACACCTTAAACACGTTACATGTCAGGTAAATTTCAATAAAGCTGAAACAATTTTTAATTTAAAATTTTTAAGGAAGTGGCCATCTACCATGATCTTCATGAACCAAAAATTGGGGAATGTGATCTGACAAAGTTGTGCCATTTCTAGTGAGAAAATGCAGCTTCATGGAAATATAGCTTGGTACCAAGGTGTTTGTGTGATGGAAGACAAAACTTGTGATTGGGACTTTTCAAGAAAATTCCAGTGCTTGGACTCTGTAATGCAGAATGTAGATATTGTCCCCCCGGGTATACTTACTTTCACTCCCATATCACTGGGGACATTCAAAGAGACAATGCAAAGATATAATCCTCTAACTTCCCATTACTCACTGTCATTCTCAAGTAAACATGCTGAATACTAAAGATTGTTAAACACTATGGAGATGCATCATAGTCATTCAAGAGTATTTTTAGAAGCGCACACCTCCCTCCCACTTGGCAGCCATCCCCAAGGGCTGTAAACTTATAAGGGCTGAAGCTGACTCTCAGAGTAAGGACTTCAGCTAAGGAACTTCATGGAGACGATTAATCCCCCAAACTGTATCTCAAAGCAACTGGATTATAAAGAACATTTCAAATGGAAATGAATTGGAGTCAGAACTCAATGATTTCAGTAAATCCTAATCCTATTCCTATCACCTCTACTGAATGAATGTTAAGGATGCCTAATAATAAGGCATTTGTTCATTTAGGAGGTGATAAAGCAGTGGAACATCAAAAGTGTGGGTTTTATTTGGTGTCTTAAGAGACTAGTAGAATATGTACATTAATAACCTAAAGTGGAAAATGAAACTTTGTTGCAGTAGAGCAGGAATAAGGCTCAATCTACACAGAATTGTGAAGAAAAGAAGTTGTCTCCTAGACATTCTGGATCACTGAGTAGGCAAATTCAGCGGGGCCTTAACTGTACTTTAAGCAATCATTGACTATATACTGGTTTTGTTTCTCAACCTTCCTTCTCTTCAAATCAGCATTTACATACACACACATACATATATATATAAACACGTGCACATATACGTGTGCTAAGTCGTTTCAGTCATGTCTGACTCTTTGGGACCCCATGGACCATAACCCTCCAGGCTCCTCTGTCCATGGGATTCTCTAGGCAAGAATACTACAGTGGGTTGCCATGCCTTGCTCCAGGGGATCTTCCTGACCCAGGGATGGAAACTATTCACATTTTGAAATGTTCTTTCCAGTTGCCTTGAGGCACAGTTCAGGTGATTAATCTTCTCCATGAAGTTCTTTAGCTGAAGTCCTAACCCTAACATCACTGACGTCTCATGCCTTGGCAGGTGGGTTCTTTACCACTCGTGCCATCTAGGAAGCCCCACTTATGTGCACACACACACACAAACACACATACATATGACTCATTCACATTTTTCACATATGTAGGTTAAGACTGTGGTAGATTGCAACAACAACAACAAAAAAGCCACTAATTCTTTGTAGCTTCTCCCATCACAAAATCAAGTCTATGAGCTTGGTCCTATGATTTGCTTGTGCCAATCAGACATTAGCAAACATAACAGAAAAAGAATCTGACCCTGCAATCCCACTGTTGGGCATATAACCTGAGAAAAACATAGTCCAAAAGGATACATGAAGCCCAATGTTCACTGCAGTACTACTTACAATAGCCAAGACATGGAAGCAACCTAAATGTCCCCATAAAGAGAAATGGATAAAGAAGATACGGTACATATATATAATGGCATATTATTCAACCATTAAAAAGAGTGAGATAATACCATATGCAGCAACATAAATGGACCTAGAGAGTGTCATATGGAGTAAAGTCAGTCAGACAGAGAAGGAGAAATATCTATGACATCCCTTATAGGCAGAACCTAAAAAGAAATGACACAAATGAACTTATTTACAAAACCAGAAAAAGACTCACAAACTTAGGTAACAAACTTCATTGCTGAGTGGGGGGAGAGAGGGGAGGAGGGAAAATAAGGGAGTTGGGGAGGGACATGTAGAAACTGCTATATATAAAATGAATAACCAACAAGGACCTACTTATAACACAGGTAACTCTCTGCGCAATGTTATGTGGTAGCCTGGATGGGAGGGGGATTTGGGGGAGAATGAATGCATGTATGCATGTCTGAGTCTCTTTACTTTCCACCTGCACCTATCACAACAGTATTAATCAGCTAAACTGCAATACAAAACAGAAAATTTAAAAAAAGAAAAAGTGTGCAATGGGCTTTGTCCTTGCTTGCTGCTTTTGGGACCCAAATGCCAAACTGCCATGTGAAAAGGTCCAGACTGATCTGCTGGGTGATGAGAAATATGTAGCCTGGCTGCTGCCATCACTCCAGCCAACTGCCAGACACATGAGTGATGTCATCCAAGACCAGCCAAGTCCAGCTGATCTGCTGGACAACCACAAAAGCAGAAGTGAATATATCTGAAACCACATGGGGCAGAGAAGACACATCCTAGTTGCTGTGGTTCAGTCAGCCAGCTGTGCCGAACTCTTTGTGACCCTATGGACTGAAGCATGCCAGGGCCCCATGCCCCTCATCATCTCCTGGAGTTTGCCCAGGTTCATGTTCATTGCATCGGTGACATCCCAGTTAAGCCTGCCAAAATTATCAACCACAGAATGATAAGCAATAAATGTTGCATTCAACTACCAGGTTTTTGGAGTGGTAGACAGTGTATTAAAAAGCAGAGACATTACTTTGCCAACAAAGGTCCGTCTAGTCAAGGCTATGGTTTTTTCCAGTAGTCATGTATGGATGTGAGAGTTGGACTATAAAGAAAGCTGAGCACCAAAGAATTGATGCTTTTGAACTGTGGAGAAGACTCTTGAGAGTCCCTTGGGTTGCAAGGAGATCCAACCAGTCCATCCTAAAGATCAATCCTGAGTGTTCATCAGAAGGATTGATGTTGAAGCTGAAACTCCAATACTTTGGCCACCGGATGTGAAGAGCTGACTCATTTGAAAAGATCCTGATGCTGGGAAAGATTGAAGGCAGGAGGAGAAGGGGACAACTGAGGATGAGATGGATGGATGGCATCACTGATTCAATGGACATGAGTTTGGGTAAACTTCTGGAGTTAGTGATGGACAGGGAGGCCTGGCATGCTGTGGTCCATGAGGTCGCAAAGAGTCGGACACGACTGAACGACTGAATTGAACTGAACTTGTTACTCAACAGTACCTAACTTATACTAAGGCTTAATTTCTGGGAACAGTGCCTAACTTAAAGAAATAAAACTATAGACATGAACTTTTAGGCATCAGAGAGCTGGTAGGAAAGGTATTTTCAGGGGAACATGGATGAATGGGAGTCATACCATTAGGCTCTACCTATTCCTTAGTTCAGACTTCCTTTCAGTTGGGTTTATCCAACCTGAAAGAAACACTTTTACTAATGAATTAGACCTGGGACATTCACTTTGATCTGTACCATCAAAAAACCACAGGTTAGACTGTTTACAATAGCTAAGACATGGCAGCAACCTAAATGTCCATTGACAGAGGGATGGATAGAAAAGATGTGGTACCTATACATAATGGAATATTACTAAATCAATAAAAAGAATGAAATAATGCCATTTGCAGCAACATGAATGGATGTAGAGAGTGTCATACTGAGTCAAGTAAGTCAGACAGAGGAGAAATACGACACCCCTTATATGTGGAATCTAAAAAGTAGTAATACAAATAACCTTACAAAACAGAAAGAGACACAGACTTAGAAAATGAATTTATGGTTGTCCATGGAAAAGGATAGGTAAGGAGTATGGGAAGGTCATGTACAGTTCAGTTCAGTTCAGTCTCTCAGTCGTGTCCAACTCTTTGTTACCCCAAGGACTGCAGCACGCCAGGCCTCCCTGTCCATCACCAACTCCTGGAGTTTACTCAAACTCATGTTCATTGAATCCGTGATGCCATCCATCCATCTCATCCCCTGTCGTCCCCTTCTCCTCTTACCTTCAATCTTTCCCAGCATCAGGATCTTTTCAAATGAGTCAGCTCTTCACATCAGGTAGTCAAAGTATGGGAGTTTCAGCTTCAACATCAGTCCTTCCAATGAACACCCAGGACAATTCTCCTTTAGGATGGACTGGTTGGATCTCCTTGCAACCCAAGGGACTCTCAAAAGTCTTCTCCAACACCACAGTTCAAAAGCATCATTCTTCGGCACTCAGCTTTCTTTATAGTCCAACTCTCACATCCATACATGACCACTGGAAAAACCACAACCTTGACTAGACGGACCTTTGTTGGCAAAGTAATGTCTCTGCTCTTTAATATGCTGTCTAGGTTGGTCATAAGTTTCCTTCCAAGGAGTACGCGTCTTTTAATTTCATGGCTGCCGTCACCATCTGTAGTTATTTTGGAGCCCCCCCCCGCAAATAAAGCCAGCCACTATTTCCACTGTTTCCCCATCTATTTCCCATGAAGTGATGGGACCAGGTGCCCATGACCTTAGTTTTCTGAATGCTGAGCTTTAAGCCAACTTTTTCACTCTCCTCTTTCACTTTCATCAAGAGGCTCTTTAGTTCTTCTTCACTTTCTACCATAAGGGTGGTGTCATCTGCATATCTGAGGTTGATATTTCTCCTGGCAATCTTGATTCCAACTTGTGCTTCTTCCAGCCCAGGTTTCTCATGATGTACTTTGCATATAAATTAAATAAGCAGGGTGACAATATACAGCCTTGACGTACTCCTTTCCCTATTTGGAACCAGTCTGTTGTTCCATGTCCAGTTCTAACTATTGCTTCCTGACCTGCATACAGGTTTCTCAAGAGGCAAGTCAGGTGGTCTGGTATTCCCATCTCTTTCAGAATTTTCCACAGTTTATTGCAATCCACACAGTCAAAGCCTTTGGCATAGTCAATAAAGTAGAGATAGATGTTTTTCTGGAACTCTCTTGCTTTTTCCATGATCCAGCGGATGTTGACAATTTGATCTCTGGTTCCTCTGTCTTTTCTAAAACCAGCTTGAACATCTGGAAGTTCATGGTTCACGTATTGCTGAAGCCTGGCTTAGAGAATTTTGAGCATTACTTTAGTAGCATGTGAGATGAGTGCAATTGTGCGGTAGTTTGAGCATTCTTTGGCATTGCCTTTCTTTGGGATTGGAATGAAAACTGACCTTTTCCAGTCCTGTGGCCACTGCTGAGTTTTCCAAATTTGCTGGCACATTGAGTGCAGCACTTTCACAGCATCATCTTTTAAGGATTTGAAATAGCTCAACTGGAATTCCATCACCTCCACTAGTAGTGGAGTGATGCTCTACTACTCGTAGTTGATTTTGCTCGTAGTGATGCTTCCTAAGGCCCACCTGACTTCACATTCCAGGATGTCTGGCTCTAGGTGAGTGATCACACCATCGTGATTATCTGGGTCATATCTTTTTTGTACTGTTCTTCTGTGTATTCTTGCCACTTCTTCTTAATATCTTCTGCTTCTACTAGGTCCATACCATTTCTGTCCTTTATTGAGCCCATCTTTGCATGAAATGTTCCCCTGGTATCTCTAATTTTCTTGAAGAGATCTCTTCTTTCCCATTCTATTATTTTCCTCTATTTCTTTGCACTGATCACTGAGGAAGGCTTTCTTATCTCTCCTGGCTATTCTTTGGAAGTCTGCATTCAAATGGGTATATCTTTCCTTTTCTCCTTTGCTTTTCACTTCTCTTCTTTTCACAGCTATTTGTAAGGCCTCCTCAGACAGCCATTTTGCTTTTTTGCATTTCTTCTTCTTGGGGATGGTCTTGATCCCTGTCTCCTGTACAATGTCACGAACCTCCATCTGTAGTTCATCAGGCACTCTGTCTATCAGATCTAGTCCCTTAAATCTATTTCTCACTTCCACTGTATAAATGTAAGGGATTTGATTTAGGTCATACCTGAATAGTCTAGTGGTTTTCCCAAGTTTCTTCAATTTAAGTCTGAATTTGGCAAAAGGAGTTCATGATCTGAGCCACAGTCAGCTCCCGGTCTTGTTTTTGCTTACTGTATAGAGCTTCTCCTTCTTTGGCTGCAAAGAATACAATCAATCTGATTTCAGTGCTGACCATCTGGTGATGTCCATGTGTAGAGTCTTCTCTTGTGTTGCTGGAAGAGGGTGTTTGTTATGACCAGTGCATTCTCTTGGCAAAACTCTATTAGCCTTTGCCCTGCTTCATTCCATACTCCGAGGCCAAATTTGCCTGTTACTCCAGGTGTTTCTTGACTTCTTACTTTTGCACTGTACACACTGCTATATTCAAAATAGACAACCAACAAGGATGTATTGTACAGAACCTAGAACTCTGCTCAATGTTATGTGCCAGTCTGGATGGGATAGGGGTTTCGAGGAGAAATACATGTGTATGTATGGATGAGTCCCTTCGCTGCTCACCTGAAACTACCACAACATTGTTAATTGGCTATACCCTAATACAAAAGGTTTAAAGTGAAAAAAAAAACAAGCCTATGTGCTATAGAAAAAAATAAACTGTGACCCTGGTAATCATTAGCATCTCATTAAAATTTCAGTCCAAACAGTTAAGGACCTCTCTAGGCAACCCTCTGAAGCCAAATGGGATTTTAAATGGAGCAGCATGGCATTGCATAAGGAAGCACTTGGGTGACACGGGAGGGGACACGCTGTTCTGAAAAATCAGTAAGTGCCTCAGCTGATCATGTGCTGGACTGAAAAGAAGGTCATGTACCCGTCTGCTTCAGGCACACAAACATGAGAGCTCTGCAGCATTATTAAAACTGAAGCAATTCTGTGAAAAGTACTCAGTACAGGCAGCAACTTTCATTGTGTGCTTTCAAAGTGAAAACCCAAGGCTATGATACAGAAACAATGGAAGAAATGCAGGGCCTTGTCCCCAGGTTTTTATCCAAGTCCAAATCAGCAGAGAATTTAAAAGCACACCGAAGGCTAGACGGCCAGAAAAAAGTGGAACACGTTGACAAACCTCCATATTGGTGGTCTAATTGGAACTCAGGCCTCAGGCCACCCTCAGCCACTCTATACGTCAGATATCACCGACAACAACGCACTGTCAGAGGGTTTAGAGCCCTGGGGTTCCGGGGCTCAGCAGACGCTCCATCACTGACAATGACAGCCGATCACTGCCACTGAGGCTAGCTTGTGGGAGGTTCTAGACATCAGTGCTATCTCAGGCAGAGAACTAAAAGAACAGAAGTCAAACACGAAGAGGATCTAAGATGATGACAGGGCCAGGTGACCAGAAACAGCATCCAAAGCATCCATGAATACAATAATCAGCACAGAAGGCTTCCAGAAATTCAGGCGGTAAGGAAGAAAGGTCAAAGAGCTACTAGACATTGGAGACCCCAGAAGTGAGAAGCACCCATCAAGAGAGACTACCTAAGCTCAAAGGTGACCCATCTGTCACATGGCTATGCCACTGGGACTGTACTTTCCATTTGAGTCAAAGGAAGAGTGGTTTTTTTTTTTTTTTTTGAATGAAGGAAGGAAATAGGGAATGAATGAGTTTTTATTACACTGCAGATTTCTGACTTTCTTTTGCACGTTTAGAAAAATATTTGCATGCACACCATTGACAACAGTAATGGATGCATCACGCGTGTTGTAGCTTCTGTATCTCCTACTGGTGCTAGAAACCAAGTGAGACATAAACACTGGTTGTTAAAAGGCGTTGTAAACAGTAACGCTCCACAATAGTGTTAGCTGTTGCTGCCGTTAGCTCAAAGTTATAAGAAGGAACAATGATTTCTCATCGTTAAATTAGTCCTGATATCCTAGCATTTATAAACTGGAATACTACTGTTCTACACTCACCCATTCAACTATATTTTATAGCTAGCAAAGTCTTTTAATTTTAAAAAATCTTTATCTACCACTTGTATATTCTTTGGAATCCAGATTGGGTGTTCTGAACCCTGGTATGTTACTACACTGCCTCTCCTTCAGAAATACATAAATATTTGAAACCATTACTGTAAAAAGAGGGCTTCCCTGGTGGCTCAGATGGTAAAGAATCTGCCTGCCAATGCAGGAAATGTGGGTTCAATCCCTGGGTCAGGAATATCCCCTGGAGAAAGGAATGGCAACCCACTCCAGTATTCTTGCCTGGAAAATTCCATGGAGAGAGGAGCCTGGTGGGCTACTGGCCACAGGGTTGAAAACAGTCAGACATGACTGAGCAACTAACACTTTCACATTCACTACAGAAAGACTAAAGAGACAAAAACAGTCTAAGACAGTAATTTTAAAAAATCCTTTGAGATTACTTGCACCTCTGTTTTGTTTGAAGCAAACACAAATTTTGTGATATTTTTTCTATTACAAAATTTGATATTTTCAAACATATAAAAGCAGTGCAAGAGCAGTTTCTTTAATTAGGTGCACCAAGCAGGTATCATGTCAAATGAACTCATAAGTCTCAGTCACAGGTAACTCTCAGCATCAACCGTGATGCTGCTGAAGCTACAGTGAAACAAAAGCAGAACAGGTTCATCTTCCGAGGAGAGGCTCAGTTTCCTTGGAAGCCAAAGTTGTGTTTCTCTGTGTTGGTCATTCCCTGGACCAAAATCAAGGCTACTTATCAAGCATAGCTTTGAGGTGTCCTCTTAGAGCCTCATCTCATGAGTCTAGAAGCTTGTTCTTGCAATTGCATCCAGCATAAGTGAGTACCCACATTCACACATACTGGGTTGGCCAAAAAGTTCATTCAATTTTACTCTGTAAGATGTTAACTTACAAGGCACAGCTGGGTTGCTGCAACATCTAGCCTCTTGGTCAAGAACTTCATGTCAGGCAAATTTAGGCTAAATCTGGGTCTCTATCACTTTACCTCCTGTTGTTTAAACACTCATTATCTCAGTTTACTCATCCTCAAATTAAAAAACAGGAATACTGGACTTCCCTGGCAGTCTACTGTTAAGACTCCACACTTTTGCAGCAGGGGGCCTGGGAGCAATCACTAGTCAGGGAACTAAGATGCCACAAGCCACAGGAACTAAGATGCCCCCCCAAAAAGGAATACTATAATACTATAACCAGGAGTGAAATTAGAGAATATTTCAGTGCTCAGCAGAGTCTCAGAGCAGTAAATTCTCAGAGATAGAAGCTCCTCTGGGCAAAGCCAGTATCGAGAAAATACATCATCTGGGTCAGCAGAGCTGAATCAATGTCCCAACAAACACCAACTTAATGTGCTCATCTGAGGTAACTATTTAGACATCTATCACTTAAAAATCTGGTTAAAGGTTTCATTTTCTTAGCCAGTTATTTACCCCGAGTGAGTTGGAATCACAGCTTGACCCCATTTCCTGTTTACCCTGAGATGACAGAGGCTGCTGGTGCCAATCTAAGTCTCATCCTTCACTAGGGCAGAGGAACGGCAACCACTTGGGGCCCACTTCATAAGGACTGTGGGGATTCAAGAAGCCATTGAGGTTAAATAGCTTTGCCCAGCCCCTGGCACTTAAATCTTTATCACCGCAGCCACCAAGAGCCAAAGCAGCAAGCAATCCCTTAATTCCACACAAAGCTGGAGTTAACCCGTCATTCACAGATGCCCACCAAGGCCACAAAAATTGATTCCATCTCTAGGCTGACTCCTTGGGAGAAAAACTATGAAAAACCTAGACAGCATATTAAAAAGCAGAGACATTACTTTGCAGACAAAGGTCTATTTAGTCAAAGCTACGGTTTTTCCAGTAGTCATGTATGGATGTGAGAGCTGGACTATAAAGAAAGCTGAGCACTGAAGAATTGATGCTTTTGAACTGTGGTGTTGGAGAAGACTCTTGAGAGTCTCTTGGGCTGCAAGGAGATCAAACCAGTCAATCCTGAAGGAAATCAACCCTGAATATTCATTGCAAGGACTGGTGTTGAAGCTGAAGCTCCAATCCTTTGGCCACCTGATACAAAGAGCTGACTCACTGGAAAAGACCCTGATGCTGGGAAAGATTGAAAGCAGGAGAAGGGGGCAAGAGAGGATGAGATGGTTGGATGACATCACCGACTCAGTGGACATAAGTTTGAGTAAGCTCTGGGAAATAGTGAAAGACAGGGAAGCCTGGCGTGCTGCAGTCCATGGGGTCACAAAGAGTCGGACACAACTGAGCGACTCAACAACAACTAGTCTGATTCCAACCTTGAACCTCCTAGGAAAAGAAGCAGGGCACAGATTGAACACTTTCCTCAGTAGTCTTCCCCAGGACACAGAATATCCAACACCGGCACTACTTGTACTACTGCTCCATCATCTGCATTATCTCACTGGAGCTCCTTTCTGTTTAACCCCATTTTAAAGAAGAGAGAAGGAAGACTAACAGGCCAATGGTACAGCTGTTCAGTGATAAAGCTGGAACTGAAATTCTGTTCTACTCAATTCTAAGCCCAGAGCCCTTTCCATCACACCTGGTAAGAGAGGTGAGGCACGCCAAATGTCAATTCTAAATTCCAGATTCCCAGACATTCTCAGCAAGCCGACAAAACATTAGCGATAATGGATCATAACAACTTCCAATCGCAAAGCAAGAGTCAATGGCTCAGTTACAAAATAGCTTAAAATGAGTCCCCATCTGACCTCCATGGCCACGAACTTGAAGAGAATTTCCTGAAATTATGTGCTGGCAGTTCTTCAAATAAAACCATTCTCAGAAATGCACTGGTTCGTGACGCAGCTGTTATCAGCTGCCATTTCTGACTTTCATTCCAGGTAAGAAGATGTAAAATGCTTTCTGCTGGCCTCGCAGACTATGCTAACTCCTACCACCAGAAGGTAAATCTCACTCAATAGTTCAGCCAGGAATAAATTCTGAATGACCTGAACCTGAAGGGGAGTTGTGGGAGCAGAAATCCCTCCTAATTAAAGGCCAGTTCATTAACACTTTCATACATATGGATTAGCCATTTAAAGCGAAGTTAAATAGATCGGGGAAAGATTTTTAATGTCAAGAATCTCATCAAAATTCCTTATGCAGCACCAGCAAGTGCCCTTCATTTATTAACACTGTCCTTCCTGCCCTCGTATTAATCCCTCAGGTCATTCATCTAAAGAAGGCAAATGTCACAAAGTCTCCCTGAACACGCCCCCAAATTAGAATCAAAACGAAATGGAGATGAAGAATGGCCGTGGTGGGAACTGTGAACACCATTAGGACAGGGCCCGTCTGGCCATCTTGGCAAATCTAACCCAGCTCCTCACCCCCTGGGCAGACTTCCCTCCATCATCCTCCCCTCTCATGAACTTCCAGGGTTCTGCCCTTTCCAAAGGACCCTGCCGCCCCACACCACCTCTTCCAACCTCTTCTGCTGCTGTCTCTAGCTCTCACCTCAGTGCAAGAACCCCCTAATGCTCTCACCAGTCCTTCCCCTTTCTGTTTTCACTCTCGCCCCATCAATCTTGATAGTTCCCTGACTTTCTCCAGCACCCACACATCAAGAACTCCATCCTCATCTCTCTGGTAGCAGCCTAAAGACCAGTCCCAGCCTCAAGGAACAACTCTTTACCGGCACATCTGCTTGGCTGGCCTGTCATTGCAAAAAGGCTTCTGCACATTCCCTGTTTCTCTGAGTTTCTCAAGTCACAGCCTCAGGGACGCCTTTGACTCCACGCTCACCTCTGTTCCCAGCATTCAGCTGACACCCAAACTTGGATGACTCCACTCCTCAAACAGATTTCAGGTCGTCCTTCCATTCCCACCTCCGTACAAGCAAGACCTCACTTCCACTCACCTGAGCCTTCTGACTGGTCTCCTTGCCTCATTATCTTTGCTTTACTATAATATCTAACTCCATCAGAATAATCTTTATGAAAGCCACACAGTCTTTCTAGTCACCCCCTAACTCTACCAATCATCTTGGTAAAACAAAGATCAGTTCACATATGCAGCTAACACAAAGTGCTTCCAAGTCTTCCTTTTCCAAACTCCTCAGCACCTAGATCTCCCCAATCTGGCCCAATCATCATTTCCAGCCTTACTTATTGCCCATCGCTGCATCCAAAGGATCTTATCCCATGGCCAACTGGATCTCCTGTTCTCTGAACTTCTCCTGCTCCACCCCATCTTTTGTTCCATAGAGATGTTCTCCATCTTCCTCACCCAAACAATACTTCAATGTCCAATTCACTGGAAATTCTGATTGAACTATCACTAATGTGAAAATTCAATCCACTGGAACCCTCAGTATTTTGAGAAGCTTAATCAATTAAGTCCTGCCAATGCTGTCACACCAAAGGCCACTGGGGACAAGATTATAATTGAGACAGTTGGGTTTCTTACTCCTCACAGCAAGGGAGCATGCACAGAGTGGGAAATCTTGGGGTGTCTCAGTCAGAGGGTGCTGTGCTGTGTTGGTCACTCAGTCGTGTCCGACTCTTTGGGACCCTATGGATCCACCAGGCTCCTCTGTCCATGGGGATTCTCCAGACAAGGATACTGAAGTGGGTTGCCATGCCTTCATCCAGGAGATCTTCCCCACCCAGGGATCGAACCCAGGTCTCCTGCATTACAGGTGGATTCTTTGCCATCTGAACCACTAGGAAAAGCCCATGAATACTGGAGTGGGTAGCCTATTACTTCTCCAGGAGATCTTCCTGATCCAGGAATCGAACCAGGGTCTCCTGCATTGCAGGTGGATTCTTTACCAGCTGAGCTACCAGAGGGTGTTAGATGAGGCTTATTATAGGACTCACTCTGCATGCTGTTGGAAAACAGGAGCAATTCTATGATTATGTCAATAAATCTTGTCTATGGGTGGGAGCAGATGCAAGCAAGGCTAAAGTCATAGCTCGTGAAGAAGCAGCTGGCCCTCATTTTATCTGCAATAAAAAGGGGATGTTTCATATTTTGTGGGTTGTATCCTGACCTTGTTTTTCTCTGTACTTAGACAAAGTTATGAAATGGTCTTGTTTGTCTCATTTTAAGTCAGACATGACTTGGCGACTACACAACAATAACGAGTGATCACATCTAAGGACTGTGTTCCGGGTATTTATGTCCTTATGTCCAACAGGAGACACCACAGCCCGGCTGTGAGCACCAAGCCAGCTCCTAACAACTCCAAGACCTGCTTGTAAGTGTCCAACAAGCTTCCAGATGTCAGGCGCTGCTCCTCTCTTTCTCAATTCTTAGTGTTATCATGACATCAGTGTAGAGACTGAGACATTTTCTGAGGTAGAGGACAGATTAAGAAAACAAGACAAGCTGCAGCTAGGTAGACAAGATCCTACCCGGGAGCCCAATGGTGAGAGCAGTTATCTTATTTCACAATATAACAGAAGAAGGGTCTGATAACAGGGTTAGGATGCGGGGAAAAGGACAACATATTCTGTAAAAGCAACAACTCTCAAGAATAACGTGATATCCAAACCAGGCCCTCCTACAGCATGTTAAACCCAAGAAATGTCTTCATCCTAGTCAGTCTGATAAGGTTTTCTGGTTAATTAAAGATGAAAGTTGTGCACTGTACATATCCAAGAATCTTAATGCAATTGGCCATTCATTATCAAGCTAAATGTGTTCATATCATTGTATGTGTACATTTTCCTTTATGGCTATTAAAGTCCTGACCATTAAGTCTTATCTTAGATTCTGTTTCCAGCAGACACTATCAGAGTGCTGATACTGCCAAATTGGAGTTTAATAGAACAAAGTGATGCCAATTGTGTCTTTCAGGCCCATCCAGACCAGAATTGCAGTTCAATGTTAGGCATATGAGAAAAATAGAAAAAACAGTATCTGAAATTCTTATAACTTCCTTTAAAACAATTTCATTTGGGGGACTTCCCTGATTGTACAGTGGATGAGAATTAGCCTACCAATGCAGGCGACAAGGGTTCAATCCCTGGCCTGGGAAGATTCCACATGCCACAAAGCAACTAAACCTGCATACTGCACTACTGAAGCTCATGTGCCTAGAGCCTGTGCTCTGCAATAAGAGAAGTCCGTGCACCACAACAAAAAGTAGTCCCCACTCACTGCAACTAGAGAAAGCCTGGGCGTAACAACTAAGATCAGCGCAAACAAACAAAAATTCATTTGGAAAAAGTGTGAACATCCTTTCTTTTATGGTCTAGACAGTCTCAGTGGCCAACCCTATGACAGAAGAATCAGCAGATACATGAGCAGCAACTCTTTCCAAATCAAGCCTGTGACAATTAATGAGCATCTGAGATTATTCCTAAAAGATGATGCTGTGAAAGTGCTGCACTCAATATGCCAGCAAATTTGGAAAACTCAGCAGTGGCCACAGGACAGGAAAAGGTCAGTTTTCATTCCAATCCCAAAGAAAGGCAATGCCAAAGAATGCTCAAACTATCGCACAATTGCATTCATCTCACACACCAGCAAAGTAATGCTCAAAATTCTCCAAGCAAGGCTTTAACAGTACATAAACCAAGAACTTCCAGATGTTCAAGCTGGATTTAGAAAAGGCAGAGGAACCAGAGACCGAATTGCAAACATTTGTTGGACCACAGAAAAAGCAAGAGAGTTCCAGAAAAACATCTACTTCTGCTTTACTGACTATGCCAAAGCCTTTGCCTGTGTGGATCACAACAAACTGTGGAAAATTCTTCAAGAAATGGGAATACCAGACAACCTTACCAGGCTCCTGAGAAATCTGTATGCAAGTGAAGAAGCAGCAGCAGTTAGAAACGGATATGGAACAACGGAATGGTTCCAAATTGGGAAAGGAGTACGTCAAGGCTGCATATTGTCACCCTGCTTATTTAACTTCTATGCAGAGTACATCATGCAAAATGCCAGACTGGGTGAAGCACAAGCTGGAATCAAGATTGCCAAGAGAAATATCGATAACCTCAGATATGCAGATGACACCACTCTTATGGCAGAAAGTGAAGAGGAACTGAAGAGCCTCTTGATGAAGGTGAAAGAGGAAGTGAAAAAGCTGGCTTAAAATTCAACATTCAAAAACTAAGATCATGGCATCCAGTCCCATCACTTCATGGCAAATTGATGGGGAAACAATGGAAACAGTGACAGACTATTTTCTTAGGCTCCAAAATCATTGCAGATGGTGACTGCAGTCATGAAATTAAAAGACTCTTGCTCTTTGGAAAAAAAATCTATGACCAACCTAGACAGCATATTAAAAAGCAGAGACATTACTCTGCAGACAAAAAGTCCGTCTAGTCAAAGCTATGGTTTTTCCAGTAGTCATGTATGGAAGTGACAGTTGGACCATAAAGAAACCTGATCACTGAAACACTGATGCTTTTGAACTGTGGTGTTGGAGAAGACTCTTGAGAGTTCCCTTGGACTGCTGCTGCTGCTGCTGCTAAGTCACTTCAGTCGTGGCCGACTCTGTGCGACCCCATAGACGGCAGCCTACCAGGCTCCCCTGTCCCTGGGATTCTCCAGGCAAGAACACTGGAGTGGGTTGCCATTTCCTTTTCCATCCCTTGGACTGCAGAGAGATCAAACCAGTCAATCCTAAAGGAAATCAGTCCTGAATATTCATTGGAAGGACTGATGCTGAAGCTGAAGCTCCAATACTTTGGCCACCTGATGTGAAGAACTGACTCACTGGAAAAGACCCTGATGCTAGAAAGACTGAAGGTGAGAGAAGAAGGGGCCAACA
This sequence comes from Dama dama, assembly GCF_033118175.1. Classification (NCBI taxonomy): domain Eukaryota; kingdom Metazoa; phylum Chordata; class Mammalia; order Artiodactyla; family Cervidae; genus Dama; species Dama dama. Next base: position 17,973,029 of record NC_083688.1, on the reverse strand, counting down.
GAGGATGAGATGGTTGGATGGCATCACCGACTCAATGGACATGAGTTTGGGTAGGCTCCGGGAGCTGGTGACAGGCAGGGAAGCCTGGCCTTGCTGCAGTCCATGGAGTTGCAAAGAATTGGACACAACTGAGCGACTGAACTGAACTGAACTGAACTGAGGTTATTCATCGAAAAAAAAAAAAAAAAAAAAACACCCTGTTATTTTTATTTCCATGTAGAAATCCTCAGGCTTCCCAGGTGGCACTAATGGTAAAGAACCTGCCTGCCAATGAGGGAGATGTAAGAGAAGCAGGTTTGATCTCCAGGTCAGGAAGATCCCCCAACCCACTCCAGCGTTCTTGCCTGGAGAATCCCATGGACAGAGGGGCCTGGAGGGCTATAGTCCATAGGGTAGGAAAGAGTTGGACACAACTGAAACGACTTAGCATGCATGCACACACACAGAAATCCTCCAATGCCTTATAATATAAATTTCTTAAATAGTAACTTAAGGCATCCTCTGTAATGGCAGTGTTCATTCAATTCAAGAAAGTGAGAGAGCAGCATTGATGCACATGGGGCTTCTCTGGTCACTCAGCAGTAAAAAAATCTGCCTGCAACGCAGGAGTCACAGAAGATACAGGTTCCATCCCTGGGTCGAAAAGATCACCTGGAAGAGGGCATGGCAACCCACTCCAGTATTATTGCCTAGAGTATCCCATAGACAGAGGAGCCTGGCAGGCTACAGTCCATAGGATAAGCACAGAGTCAGACACAACTGAAGTGACTTAGCATACACACAGCACGCATGTTGACACATTTACACTACTATGTGTAAAACAGATAGCTAGTGGGAAGCTCCTGTATAACACGGGGAGCTCAGCTTGGTGATGACCTAGATGGACAGGATGGGAGCGCAAGGAGGAAGGCTCCAGAGGGAGGGGATATATGTATACATATAGCTGATTCACTACACTGGAAAGCAGAAACTAACACAACATTATAAGGCAATTATACTCCAAAAAAAAAAAAAAAAAAAACAAGCTTGGAGTAATAACTCAAATGTATCAGGCAGGGGCCAAGACCAGTGAACTCAGGCAAAGTACCTTCCCTCTTAGCAAGGATTCCTTCCCACACTGGTCACCATCCAAATGGTATCTCCAGACCTCACCACTGCTTAGAGATCACACTAGATATCACCTGCCACTTGCAAGGGTTATGGCAGGTCCCTGGCAACTCCAGGCATGGTGGCCCTGCTCCCCACGATGTCCGTTAGACTCCACGCTCTTTCTCCATCCTTGGGAGAATTCAATTTGTAATTTTCTTAGAGTACACGTGGCCTATCACTTAACACTGTCCCTGAAAGATAACTTTTCCATGATTGCTCACTGCTGACATTTTATTATTTAATACTAAAATCCCATCAGAGCTCCCTAGCCTGATAAGCTAAAAATGAGGTCTGAAAATAAAGCACCTGGCAAATCTGATTTGCAGTCATATCCAAATGGCATTTTGTCAGATGGGAGCTAATTATCAACCTGACATGATTTCAATCTGCTTCCATTTTATGAAACGGGGTCTGCGTGCTCTCTACAAAGAGGATCAGCCTTGCTGCTCTTCAGCTCGACACCCAATTTCACCTACTCTCATGAGATTCTTCTATTATGCAAACTATTGGTGAAGCAATTACATGCTCCAAAAGATTAAGACTAGAAATTTAGCATTCAGAGAATTGTCATTTTCACCTCTTAAAATGTAAATTCTTGCCAGATGTTAAGATGCCTTTTTTTACTTCACACAATGTCACCTAATGATCTGAGGAAGCAACCCCTCTAAAATCAATTTCATCTCCCCAGTCTGATGAGAGCGCTGACTGAACTCCAAGGCTCTATCCTGGAGGACTGCCTAATAAGTGCAGACATCCAGAAACAGGGCACTTGTTTCTTCAGGCTTTTCAAGGCTTCTTAGAGGCCAGGCATTGACCTTATCAAGTGAAAAGCTCCAGGTGGACGTGAATGAAGGCTGGGCAGAGAACAGCAGGTGAGAAAAGAGGAACTTCACAGGAGACACTTCACCCTTTTGACTTGAGGAAAAGTGCTGGAATCTCCATGGAGAGAAAGCAACTGCATAGCTCTTACTGCTCTTGCCTGGAAACATGCTCTGTGCCTCTCATCTAACAACCTTACACACAACAGAAGATCACAGTCAACGGAAGGACATGGAATGAAGTTCCTTCTGTCTAATACAGGAACTTCCCTGGTGGTCCAGGGGCTAAGACTCTGCGCTCCCAGCGCAGGTGGTACGGAGCAGGTCCTTGCCCCACCCCACCCCCCTCAGTGTCCTCTGCCTGCCTTTTGTCTGTGGGAAGTTTTAGTCAAAGAAAAAATGTAATCAGAGAAGTGAGAAATGGGGAAGAAAAGGAAAACAGTCAAAGAATACTAAATAATAATAATGTAGTCATTAAGCATAGTCAAGGATCTTTAGTGCTTTCTCAAGGGATGTAGATAATAATAATCTTACCATCCGGAGGTAGGAAGGCCTACTCCTAATCTAAGCTGCCTGCCATGGCATTGCCTCACAGCTGCCAGTGGTGGGGGGTCGACCTTTGGACAGACGTCTGCCACCCACTCCCCCACCAACTGCCAACATTTGAAATAAAGCCAAATTTCCTTCCCACCAACCTGGCCTGCTTATTGACTTTTGAGCAGCAAGCAGCCGGACCCCTCACTCTTTCGATAACACAGGGGGTGCAGGCTCAGTCCCTGGAAACTAGATCCCACATGCTGCAACTAAGAGTTCACATGCTGCAACTAAAGATCCTGCATGCTGCACTGAAGATCAAAGATCCTGCAACTAAGACTTGAAGCAGCCAAGTAAATAAGTAAATAACAACAACCACCAAAAATAAAAAAGAGTAAAAGCTAGAAGGGTGAGATCAGCAACTTGTCCCAGATCCAGTCTGAGGATCTGCAGCTGCAACTGCAGCTGAACTGATGAGCATCTAATACATTATGTGTGAAAATGGACACCAAGGCTCCGAAATGGCCTGTAAAGTCCTACAGGGATAGTCAACAAGTGGGGGGTCTCATGAGTCCTTTCTCCCACACCCAGCTACTCCTCCCTGTGTGGACAGAGAGACACCAGGAAGCATATTTTCTACTTAGGATCACGTAAGCCTCCCACCAGGGGCTTCCCTGGTGGCTCAGATGGTAAAGCATCTGCCTGCAACGCGGGAGACCCGGGTTCAACCCCTGGGTCAGGAAGATCCCCTGGAGAAGGCAATGGCAACCTACTCCAGTACTGTTGCCTGGAAAACTCTGTGGATGGAGGAGCCTGGTGGGCTACAGGCCATAACGTCGCAAAGAGTAGGACACGACTGAGCAACTTCACTTTTCACTTTCAAGCCCCTGAACAGGGCTTCCCAGCTGATGCAGTGGAGAGAATGCTCCTGCCAATGTAGGAGACACAGGAGACTCGTGTTCAATCCCTGGGTTGGGAAGATCCCCTGGAGTAGGAAAAGGCAACCCACTCCAGTATTCTTGCCTGAGAAAACCCATGGGCAGAGGAGCCTGGCAGACTACAGTCCATGGGGTCACAAAAAGTTTGACATGACTTTAGCACACAAGCCTCGACACACACGTTGACAGATATTACTAAAAGGCAGCAGGTACTTCTACATAACTACATCCCCACTTCAAGTTTTCAAAATATACCAACTAAATATGAGGGCAAGGTGAGCATGTTTGAGAACAGAAGTCAGAGGAGATGGGGAGGAGAAACAAAAAAACAAAAGCGCCTTCTGGTCCTGTGACATGGGATCTTCTCTGTGGAGCTCATGGAGGGAACGGGGACTCTCAGGAAACCCATGCGGAGGATGCTCTGAGGTTCTGCTCTGGATCCTGGCCCAGGGAATTATCACTACCCCATGTGTCATGACATCCAGGGAACTGGGAGCAGCGGGCTCCTGAGTTGTGACATGAGAAGGATAGTTCCCCCAGCACAAGGGCAGCTTGCTTCATCTGCAAACACCAAGCGGTTCCAGGGCCCCATGTTCCAAACAGATAAGGGCATGGTGCCGCACACCTCCTCCTTCACCTTGGAGGTACCATGGCATGTGCCTGCCAGGCACACGGAAGAACACTGGCCCCCAAGGGGAAGCAGCTCCCATCTCCACACAGCTCTGATGGGGAGGATGGGTATACCCGCAGAAAAGCATCCCCCTGTGATGTGTAGACTACAGAAATTCCTTCACCACGACACTCATGTTGCTTTGTTGTTTAGTCATCAAGTAGTGTCTGACTCTTTGCAACCCCATGGACTGTAGCCTGCCAGGCGCCTCTGTCCATGGGATTTCTGAGGCAAGAACACTGGTATTGCTATTTCCTATTGTCTTGACCCAAGGATCAAACCTGGATCTCCTGCATTGCAGGTGGATGCCTTAACCACTGCACCACCGGGGTAGCCCACGAGGTTTATGAAAAACCCCAAAATGTTATTGGAACAGTTCATTTCATGTGTCAGATCAGCTAAGCCACAGGACCCAAATGTCTGGTCAGACATTAGGCTAGATGTTCTTATGAAGGTATTTTTCAGATAAAATGAGTATTTACAACAGTAGGCTTTGAGTAAATCATTACCCTCCCAGAAAGCAGGGGGGCTTCATCCAATCAGTTGAAGGTCTTAGGAGCAAAGACTGAGGTTTGCTGAGGCAGGGGGAATTTGAGCTCAAAACAGTAACATAGAAATCCTGCCTAAGTTGACAGCCTGCCAGCTTGTACCACATTTTGAACTTGCCAGTCCTCACAACTGCATGAGTCAGCTCCTTAAAATCGAGCAATGGTTTCTTTTTCTGTCTCTCCCTCTCTCTCTTCTGTTTGTCTGGAAAATCCTACTCAGGCAGTTACCAGGCAGACTAACCAGGTCCAGTCCCTCTACATTTTACAGGATCGGGGCCCTTGGCAAAACATCAATCCCATGACTGTTTAGAAAACCAGAGAAGTAGAAGTCTACATGAAAGAGGCTTTTCAATACCTTTCAAAGGCTCAATTGTATTTCCCACTCAGTCCTTGGGTGATAGATGAGTAGGAGCTGTGCCCCCTGGAAACTTCCAGCCCAGGCATAAGACAGGGTAACTGGGGCACCTGGGCTGGAACCCGGACTCAGCCTCTGAGGGGGTGAATGGCCACCGACACATGACTGAATCAGGAATAAGGCATTTCACACCTTGTGAAAACGTACTTCCACCACATCCATCCGGCAGGGAGGGCACATCAAAGGGCCAGAGATGTAAAGCACCCAGCTCAGGGCCGAGCAAGACTAAGCTCACTAAACCGTACCTTATTGTTAGACAAAAGACACTAATAAAATACACTTCATTCTACTCCCATCCCCAAGGGGGGAGAGAAACACATTCAAGGATAATTTTTGTTTGTTTTGGTTTGGTTTTTGTCTTCTTTACTGGAGTATAATTGCTTTAAAATGTGTTAGTTTCTGCTGTACAGTGAAGAGAATCAGCTACAAGTAAGTATATATCTCCTTCCTCTTGGACCTCCCTTCCCCTATCCCACGCCTCTAGGTCATCACAGAACACCAAACAGAGCCCTCTGTGCTACACGGCAGATTCCCGCTAGCTAGCTATTTTACACACAGTAGTGTGTATATGGGACTTCCACGGTGGATCAGCGGTAAGCAACCAGTCTGCCAATGCAGGAGACACAAGCGGGTTCGATCCCAGAGTCAGGAAGATCCCCTGGAGAAGGAAACAGCAACCCACCCCAGTATTCTTGCCTAGGAAATCCCATGGACAGAGAAGTCTGGTGGGCTACAGCCCAAGGGGTCGCAAAGAGTCAGACTCAACTTAACAACTAAACAAGTGTATATCTGTCAATCCTAAGCTCTCAATTCTTCCCACTCCTCTGTCTTCCTGCTGTGTTCACATGTCCATTCTCTACATCTGAGTCTCTATTCCTGCCCTGGAAATACGTTTATTTCTACCATTTTTCAAGATTCTACATATGCCTGCCTGCCTACTTAGTCACTCAGTTGTGTCCGACTCTTTAGCAACCCCATGGACTGTAGGCTTCTCTGTCCATGGAATTATCCAGGCAAGAATACTGGAGAGGGTTGTCATTTCCTACTCCAGGGGATCTTCCTGAACCAGGAATCAAACCCACATATCCTGTGTCTCCTGCATTGCAAGCAGATTCTTTACCCACCAGGGAAGCGTGATATAGATTCCACATATATATGTTAATAAAAACATACAAGGATAATTAATGTAGAGCTTCAAATACCAAGAAAGGGATACTGTGGGTGATTGTGGGAACTCAGAGGACGGAAAGCTGATTCAACCTCAGAAGGGGAAGCTTGCAGACGAGATGGGGTGACAGGGGAGCAGGCACTCCAGGCGGAGGGCACTGCGCAGCAGGACCAGGAGTGGAGCCAACCAGGGGACTGGTCAGCCATGTACATGGGCCAGAGAAGTGGGGCGGGGATCACTGCGCTGGGAAACATTCTGAAGAGCCAGCTTGTGCAAGGATGCAGACGTGGGGAGAATATAAATCAGAGGAAAGACAGAGCTGCCGGTGTGCGTTCTTTTCAGGAGGCTGCGCAGACGCAAACTGTAACTAGAAACTACCCTGACTTCTCAGTCTCAAAGCTTTCACAATCAATAATCAGTGATACAAATGCAGAAGACACCTGGAAAATAAACGATGGAACTTGTGAACATTTACACAGGAAGCCAAAAAAGTCCTCTAACATGAACTGTGCCCCAAGTAAGAATTTTAAATGATGATAAAATGCTGAATGGATTGCATTCTGCTTTGTGTGCACGTGAAAATGAAAAACATTCCATTAACCTCAGAACCCAGTAATAAAAGATATGTAATGCAGGAAAGGCTCTGAAGTGACCTATAGTCAATTGTCCAAAATAATTAAGCCATTAACAGTCCATGGGGTCTCAAAAAGAGTCGGACATGACTTGGGGGCTAAACAACAACAAAAAGATTAAGCCTGGTTTTCATTTTCTTCATTTTGCTGACTTATATTTTCTTCTTTTTCTGTAATGACTGTTGAATGCTCATGAAAAGAGGAAAGGGTATTTTTCAAAGCCTGCCTAAGGGAAGTCTAAAAAGAAAGGGTGTTATATTTCTCAGGTGGCATTAGTGGTAAAGAATCTGCCTGCCAATGCAGGGGGCTTAAAAGATGAGGGTTGGATCCCTGGGTTGGGGAGATCCCCTGGAAGAGGTCAGGGCAACCCATTCCCGTATTCTTGCCTGGAGAATCCCATGGACAGAGGAGCCTGGTGGGCTACAGTCCATATGGTTGCAAAGAGTTGGACACAGTTGAAGTGACTGAACACACACACACACACACACACACACACATACACACACGTGGGGTCCACTTGGATGGACAAGCAAACCCCTGCAGTGGGCTGACCTGTGCTCAGATGCGAAAGAAAAGTTACAAGGCTTTGAGATTGGGGAACGGAAGGAGAGGGCTTCCCAGCCGGGCCACAGTACCCACCTGGGTCACAGAGGCACTTGTAGCTGGTGCCCACGCTGCGGCACGTGCCGTGGGCGCAGGGGCTGAGCGCACAGAAGTCCACGAGCTGCCCGCAGGCCGGGCCCGTGAAGCCCGCGCTGCAGCTGCAGCCGAAATGCAGCCCATCGGCGTAGCAGGTCCCGTTGTTCTGGCAGGGCGCCGAGGCGCACGGGTCCACCTTCTCCTCACAGGTGGAGCCCAGGTAGCCTGCAGAAAGATACAGAACGGCGGAGGGGTGAAAAGAGTCATCACATTCCGCTTAATCACCGAGAAACTCGGGCTGCTATTCGGAACTCTGCTTCCTTGTCAATTGATGAATACCGCACAGCCCAACCAGGCGGGTTTCCTTCGCTTTGGTAACCAAGGTACTTCCATTTTGGTGGAAATATAAAACGTATGATTGCTTAGGTGTACGGAGACACAGGGAGATAGATATATTGGGTTGGCTGAAGAGTTCAGTCAATGGGCAAACACCGTATGGGAAGCCCGAACGAACTTTTTGGCCAACCCGATATGTCTATGTATATACAAAGTAGAAACATGGCAAAAATAAATTAATGGTGATTGCTTTCAGGAAGCAGGGATTGGGATCAGATTTCATTTCTTATTTAATGCACATTGCTGGAGGAAGATATTCCTTACTTTAATAAATGAAGAATAAGCCTGTACATAAAACCTTAAATCCATATAAAACAGGAAATGTGAAAAATATCATTCTCCCACCTTTATTCCTTTGTTCTCACTCCTTTCTCTAGAATCACCCACTGTTAGTAGTTTCTTAAATATGTAATTTTTAACAATTTGGGCATTGCAATGGAAAAACAAACTGGGTTATCCACACAATGGAACACTATTATGCAACAAAGAGGAAATAAGTTTTCTGACGGGTGTGCCAACATCATTGTTGTTTAGTTGCTAAGTTCTGTTGGACTCTGCGACCCCACGGACTGTAGCCCACCAGGCTCCTCTGACCATGGGATTTCCTAGGCAAGAATTCTGGAGGGGGTTGCCATTTCCTTCTCCAGAGGATCTTCCCGATCCAGGGATTGAACCTGCATCTCCTGCATTGACAGGCAGAGTCTTTATCCCTGAGCCACCTGGGAAGCCCTGTGCCAACATGGATGAACCTAAAGGACATATGCTAAGTGAAAGAAGCTAAATACAAAAGACCATATGTTGTATAATCTCATTTATAAGGAATGTCCAGAAAAAATAAATCTACAGGTAAAATAGATCTCTATATAAAGTAGATGAGTAGTTGCCTGGGGCTGGGGAGGGAAGAGGGGTGACAGAAGACGGGCATGAGGGAGTCTATTGAGGTTGATGTAAATGTTCTAATGTTGAACTGCAGATTGTGGTAATAGCTGCACAACTCTGTATATTTACTAAAAAGCACTGAATTGTACTCTTAAAATGAATGAAATTTATGACACGTAAATTGTACCTCAATTAAGCTTTAACTTTTTTTCATTTTAAATGTATTTCTTATGCAGATGATTTTTATTTTGTGTGTTTCAGTATTTTTCAATTTAAAAAATTACATATCTTTCTATTATATAGCACAGGGAACATATTAAATATCTTGTAATGAACAACAACAGAATCTGAAAATATACAACTAAATCACTTTGCTGTACACCAGAAATTAACATTGTAAATCAACTCTACTTCAATTAAAAACATTTTTTAATTATACAGACATGTGTATGTGAATCTGTAGGTCTGTGTGTCCAAGTAGGTCTTTAACAATACTTGAGTAAAACCTATTCTTCTAATACTTTAAAAACTGTTTGGAAATAAAGTGAAGACTATTCACTTTTAGAAACAAATTTAAATAACTTTACTCATATAGAGTTTTTATTTCAATATTCTATTTCACTTTTCTTATCTAGATTTAAATTTATATTAACCATCTTCACACAGAATGCTCAGCAATATTGGCAATCTTTGTTGTTAAGGACACAGTGTATATATAAACCAAACAAAATTAGTTTCCACACTTTAAACCATCACTCATAAATTGGCAGTATCAACTTGAAATTTTTCTGTACAGAAATAGAAAATTCAAAAACCTTCCAGTGCTATTCAACATTTTATAAACTTCCCTGTAGCTTTTAAATTTTAAATATCATACTAAAAATGTACCAAACAATTGGTATTGATAACACTTGAATTCTCCAAAGAGCCCCTCTGAAGCCAAGGGTGGAATGTAACTCCATTCTTCGTGAGATACATTCCATTTTACTCTGAACAAAAAGAATATACTTAAATACGCATCATATGGAAAACTGAACAACAAAGGCAGTCCTGACCTCTCTCATTTTCTACCTCACCCCAAAAACAAGGCTGAAATTATTTTCTTCATCAAGTTGTTGTGGGTTCTAAAATGATATCAAAATTTCTAGAACAGTTTCCAGTCCAATGCTGAATGAATGAATAAAAAATGGTAATAATAACAGTCACAACTGACATCTACTAGTGGCTGAGATGTACCAGACACTTCTAAGCCTTCACATGCATTAATTCACCCTATTAACCCTGGGGTAATTGCATGATGCAAGAACGATTAATAGCCCTATTTTAAAAAGGAGAAAATGGTGACCCAGAAATGTGAAGTCTACAGGACTTGAGCTAGTGAGACAGACTAGACAAAGATTTTACAATAACATAACTCTGTCAAGTCAGAGACCAATTGATGGTGGAAGAACTGAAGAGTGAGCAGGGCCTAAGGACACAATGCAACAACAGTCAAAAATTCAAATGCCAGCAGGAGCCCACCAGACCATGTTGATGAAGGAAGTGGGCCAGTTATAAAGCAGTGGGGAATGGCAGGGACAGTGGCTAACTACAGAAGGCCTGGCCTTCCAAACGGTGTGGCCACGATCCCCCTGAAGCCAACTGCTGCCATTGGAATATTAGACCGTTTACCATACTTTCTGAATTTTCAAGGAATATTTGAAATCCAGATTCTTGTGTGAACCCTTACTATTTTACAATGTTGATAAGTCATTTCTCTGGGCCCTGTATATCTGGTTTCTCAATCTGACAAAATGTTAAGCACAGGCTTTGGAGTCAAAAGAAATTGGATTCAGAAACCATCTCTGCCCACTAAACTGTGGGACGGTGGGCAAGGACTTAATCACTCTCATCTGTTTCATGGAATGGAGACAGCAATGCCTATAGCATATGGTTTTTATGAAGCTTAAATGCAAAAACCTACACAAACATTTGGTATGGTGACTGATAAGTAGTGTTCAATAAGAAGCAGCTAAAATTATAATCCCCTTCATGGATCATAACCTCGTCGTGGCGAAGCGGCTTTGCATAATACAACGAAGCCATGAGTCGTGTCGTGCAGGGCCACCCAAGATGTACAGGTTATAGTGAAGAATTCTGACAAAACATGGTCCAATGGAGGAAGTAATGACAAACCTATCCAGTATTCTTGTCACGAGAACCCCATGAACAGGCAAAAAGATATGACACTGGAAGATGGGCCGCCCCCCCCCGCCCCAAGTCAGAAGGTGTCCAATATGCTACTGGAAGAGTGGAGGACAATCACTAACAGCTCCAGAAAGAATGAAGTGGCTGGGCTAGAGTGGAATCGATGCTCAGTTGTGGATGTGTCAGGTGATGACAAAATCCACAAAATCATGTGATTCCCAGGTTTTCCAGACTGGAGAACAATGTGGATGATATTGTTACCAACTGCAATGGGAAATACAGAAAGAGACTACCAAGGGAGGCTTATGATTCCCAGAGGAAGAAAAGACAGACAGATGGACAGATGGATGGATAGACAAAGGAATGGATAAATTTTAAGAAAAGAAAGTGAAAGTCGCGCAGTCATGTCCAACTCTTTGCGACCTCATGGACTATATAGTCCATGCAATTCTCCAGGCCAGAATACTGGAGTGGGTAGCCTTTCCCTACTCCAGGGATCTTCCCAACTCAGGGATCGAATCCCGTACTGCAGATGGATTCTTTACCAGTTGAGCCACAAGGAAAGCCCAAGAATACTGGAGTGGGTAGCTTATCCCTTCTCCAGGGATCTTCCTGACCCAGGAATGGAAACAGGGTCTCCTGCATTGCAGGTGGATTCTTCACCAACTGAGCTATGAGAAAACATCAGAAAAGTGAACATCAGAAGGAGAGTTGCCTGAAATGTCACTGAACCCTGTCTAGAAGCCAGGTGGGCTGGCCCAGACTAGCCCACTAGAGGACAGGAGACCCCATGGAGCAAAGCATCCAGCCCAGTGAAGCACCACTTAGCCAGCCTGTGGCCCTCTGAAATCCAGCCCGAACTGCCAACCCCACAGTCATCATGAGCTAAATCAATAGCTATTGTGTTAACCACTAGGTTTTGAGGTGGTTTGTTATGCCACAAAAGCTGATTGACACAATGGAACAGGAGACCCAGCACTGTATCTAAATAGGATCTAAATAGGAATGTAGGCCCGAGAGAGGCCTTTGTTTTGTTTGCTTTATGTAAAAAGACTTAAAAGATGATTGAGGGACTTCCCTGGTGGTCCAGTGGTTGAGACTTTGCCTTCCAATACAGGGAGTGCCAGTTTGATCCCTAGTCAGGGAGATATGATCCCATGTGCCTCTTGGCCAGAAAACCAAAACATAAAACAGAAACAATAGTGTAAAAAATTCAGTAAAGACTTTAAAATAGTCCACATTGAAAAAAATCTTTTTTTAAAAAGGAGGAATTGATTATGTACTAGAAAAAAATTTAACTAAAGAGAGGATCAATAAATGTTTGTTGAATTGAATATCTAAAAGACTCACTGCTATTGAATCAGGAATCCTGCATTTTATTATTATTAATAAATAATAATTTTTTTTCCTTTTTCTTACCAATTCAAGAAAATATAAAAACAAGATGAGAATGCATAATGTTTTATACTTTCAGAGAATCTTAATATACCTCAGGGAATATTGAAGACAGAAGACCCCTTTAACATATTATCCTAGTCTGAAAAAAGATAACGTAATCTAAAATGTCATTCTGTTATAAAGGATGATGACAAAGCAAAAATGAATTCAAGCTGTATCTCAGTACACTTTATGGAAATGCATGTGATTTAGAGCAATTATGGCATAATTTTCCTGGCTTCAGTTCAGTTCAGTCACTCAGTCGTGTCTGACTCTTTGCGACCCCATGAACCGCAGCACACCAGGCCTCCCTGTCCATCACCAACTCCCGGAGCCTGCTCAAACCCATGTCCATTGTGTCGGTGATGCCATCCAACCATCTCATCCTCTGTTGGCCCCTTCTCCTCCTGCCCTCAATCTTTCCCAGCATCAGGGTCTTTTCAAATGAGTCAGCTCTCCTCATCAGGCGGCCAAAGTATTCGAGTTTCAGCTTCAACATCAATCCTTCCAATGAACACCCAGGACTAATCTCCTTTAGGATGGACTGGTTGGCTCTCCTTGCAGTCCAAGGGACTCTCAAGAGTCTTCTCCAACACCACAGTTCAAAAGCATCAATTCTTCAGCCCTCAGCTTTCTTTATAGTCCAACTCTCACATCCATACATGACCACTGGAAAAACCATAGCCTTGACTAGATGGACCTCTGTTGGCAAAGTAATGTCTCTGCTTTTTAATATGCTGTCTAGGTTGGTCATAACTTTCCTTCCAAGGAGCAAGCGTCTTTTAATTTCATGGCTGCAGTCACCATCTGCAGTGATTTTGGAGCCCCCAAAAATAAAGTGAGCCTATGTTTCCACTGTTTCCCCATCTATTTGCCATGAAGTGATGGGACTGGATCCTTGCAAGATCATTAGTGAACACTATATGCTAAGTCGCTTCAGTCGTGCCTGACTCTTTGCGACCTCATGGGCTGTGGCCCACCAGGCTCCCCTTACCATGGGATTGTCCAGGCAAGAATACTGGAGTGGGTTGCCATTTCCTCCTCCAGGCAATCTTCCCAACCCAGGATCCTCTCTTATGTCTCATATATTGGCAGGCGAGTTATTTACCATTAGTGCCACCTGGGAAATCCAATGAACATTGGAAAAGGAAATGATTCACAGATTATGTGCTGAGCCAGTTTTCAAAATGCTATTTGTTATGGGCCAAATGTTTATGTCCCCTCAAAATTAATATACTGAAGCCTTATCCCCACAATGTGATGACATGAGGAGGTGGGGCCTTGGAAAATCATTAGGATTAGATAAGGGTGGAGCCCCCATAATGGGATTAGGGGCCCTGTAACAAGAGGAAGGTGTAATCACCCTTATGGCAGAAAGCAAAGAAGAACTAAAGAGCCTCTTGATGAAAGTGAGAGAGGAAAGTGAAAAAGCTGGCTTAAAACTCAACATTCAGAAAACTGATATCATGGGATCCAGTTCCATCACTTCACAGCAAATAGATGGGGAAACAATGGAAACAGTGAGAGACTTTATTTTCTTGGGCTCCAAAATCACTGCAGATGGTGACTGCTGCCATGAAATTAAAAGATGCTTGCTCCTTGGAAGGAAAGCTATGACCAACCTAGACAGCATATTAAAAAGCAGAGACATTACTTTGTCAGCAAACATCCATCTAGTCAAAGCTATGGTTTCTCCAGCAGTTATGTATGGATGTGAGAGTTGGACTATAAAGAAAGCTGAGGGCTGAAGAATTGATGTTTTTGAACTGTGGTGTTGGAGAAGACTCTTGAGAGTCCCTTGGACTGCAAGGAGAGCCAACCAGTCAGTCCTAAAGGAGATCAGTCCTGAATATTCATTGGAAGGATGGATGCTGAAGCTGAAACTCCCATACTTTGGCCATCTAATGTGAAGAACTGACTTATTGGAAAAGTCCCTGATGTTGGGTAAGATTGAAGGTGGGAGGAGAAGGGGATGACAAGGATGAGATGGTTGGATGGCATCACCAACTCAAAGGACGTGAGTTTGAGTAAGCTCTGGGAGTTGGTGATGGCCAGGGAAGCCTGGAGTGCTGCAGTCCGTGGGGTCGCAAAGAGTTGGACATGACTGACTGACTGAACAAGAAGAAGAGAAAGACACACCAGAGTTTTCTCTGTCATGTGAGGATGTAGCAAAGAGGCAGCCATCTGCAAACGAGGAACAGAGCCCTCACTAGAACCTGACCCTGCTGGCATCCTCATCTCAGACTTTTTCATAACACAAAGAATTCAGAGCTGAGAAGCCAAAGCTTGAATCTTACTTGTGTGTGATCATGGTCATGAATTGGAAGGCTTGATATTATTAATATGCAAACTGATTCACTGCAATTACCAATCAAAATCTCAGATGGCTTTTTTTGAACAAATTAACAAGGTGACTCTATAATTTATATCAACAAATGAGGGACTTAATACCTAAAAAATATTGAAAAAAAGGACAAATTTGGAGGATTTACACTAGCCTACTTCAAAACTTAGTTTAAAGCTACATTAATTAAATCATGATTATTGGGTGTCTACTATTTGCAATTCAATAAATCAAATTCTGGTTGATAAACCATATCAGCACAATCAAATAACTAGTTCTTGCATGTCTTAGTGTCTTAATTTGTTAAGAATGGAGATTATAGAAGAGATTACAGCTGTATATATCAATTAGTTATAGTTGTGCTAGCAGACAGAAAGAGACAAATTCTGGTGTTAACAGTAATAGCAAATACCGAGTTCTTTTTTTTTTCCTGAGTTCTTATTATGTATCAGACACTGTGCTAAGCAATTGATATCTATCTTTTATTTATTACAACCACTAGCTCAATTAGGGTCTACCATTCAGTTCAGTTCAGTTCAGTTGCTCAGTCGTGTCCGACTCTTTGCGACCCCATGAATCGCAGCATGCCATTATGGGGTTGCAAAAAGCCAGGCACAACTGAGCAACTGAACTGAACTGATTATCCACTTTTATAGAAAAAGGCCTAGAGACTTGATATTAGGGAACTAGTCCCCCATGGACACTCAGTAAGTAGGAAAAGCAAGGTTCAGACTAAGGTCTACCTATAACCACATCTGTGCTCTTAAGCCCCATGTTAGGCTTCCTCACATAAGGGTTTGCAAGAAAATACTTGAAAAGTTGAAGGTGCTATGCTAGCATATGGAATTAAGAGTCATATTAGACCCGTCAGTGTCCTGAAGTCTTAAATTTAAAACAGCTTTAGAAAACAGAAATTACTTGGCAATGATGAATTTTGAACTTTTGAACTCAGGGTATTCGAAATGTCCCAAGCCTGACTAGTTCTCAGTATTTCCAATATCACATGCAAGATGTTTTTTAAAATATAAAAATAAAACTTGAATCCTAAGGACTAAACTTATTGCATACCACCTTACCTACCAACTCCTTATAAAATTAGAAGTCATCTTTATATTCATCCAAATATTTAAAAAATCATCCAAATATCAAATTTAGAGCCATGATGCCAACCAACACAAGCCTGACCTTCCAATGTGTTGATCAAAGCCAGATGTTAGCTAGTTTATGGTTCTTGCCACACTGCATTTTACAGGGGCATTAATGTATAACTTTTTAAAATTTTGAATCAAAACTGGCTTGGAAACATGATGCTGATCAGAGAAAGCCTGAATATTGCATCAAAATTTAAGCTGCACCCCAGATAAGAAGCACTGCGCATTCAATATCTACATATAAAAATATAAGTACCTTTGGAAGTGGTCCCAAACTCAGATATGGCAGAATATGAACTGATTTCTCTGTATAAAAATATGGAAGTCAGTGACCAAAAGCTACACCATACAGGTGTAAAATGAAGCTCTGCACTGAATTTCCAGAACGCAGGGCAGTTCTGAGAGCGCTGGTAGAAAGATGCTTTACACCACATGGTAGAAATGGCCTTGGATCATCTGAAGCTGAAACTCAGCCAGGATATATTTAATCTTTCCAAGAACAATTCTAAAAATGGACCAAAATTCTCATTCACTCTATTTTCTCCTCTGCCTCTCCCTCCATCCTCTTTCTCTTTACACATACACACAGACACAGAAAGAGCTTTAAACTCTATCTCCAATAGTAGGAGCTTTTCTGCATTTTCCTGTCCCTGAGTATTGTTACGTTCTAAAAGTAATTACTTTAGAGAGCTTTTGGGAAAGCTTCTCTTTTTATCAGTATAACTCTTGAAGAACTTTGGTCAGCCTATCAATCATCTCTTAAGGTAAATGATTCTGAAAATTCCTCTTGCAGAATATGCAAACCAAATCAGTTATGGTGGCAAAGGCAAGAATGTTGGAAAACAAAATTTAACATTCTTGGGTTCAACTACCTTCCTGGACACATTCAAACTCCAAAATGTGAAGAACTCTTTATGGAACAAGTGAAATACAGCTTGGTGAAATATTGCAACATAAGTAATAAAAATAATAATAGTAATGTCTCTGAAGTCACTAAAAGGTCAGTAAGTTACTATAACAGAGGGATAATATGTAAGTCCTAACTGGATGCTAACAAACTAGTACATCTGGATTTTCAATCCTACTTGAAGAGTAGAAAATGAAAGGTTATTTGATAATGTGAACCAAAAGGTGCAGAGAGAATGACAAAGATGGTGATATTTCTTATTTGGAATAGTTTATTTCAAGCCATATGAACCTCCAGTGACGGACATCAGGAAATGTTGGAAGGAAAATGCAATAGCTCCAGAGAAAAACCTCTATTTCAAACACATGGAAGCAACATCAGCAGCCAAGAGATTTAAAACAGCCTATTGCAGCAAGAAGAAAATTCAGAAAAGGATGGAAGATTTAAGGAGAAAGACAGAAAATAAAACGGAACTGCCAAAGAAATCTAACAAATGAGGGGCTAATACAAAAACAACAACAACAACTATGATTTAGATAATGGACTGTTGCTTCAAATTTTGTACTTGAGGCAATATTTATATGCATATGCCCGCTCAACATTTACTATATAAATAAAAAATCAACATCCTTGAGATATACACATTATAGAAATCAGATATTTAAGACCAAAAGAAAACATTTCTGGAAGATTTTAAACTACAAAACAATAAAGTCACTCTAATCTAGAAAGCTATCAAGATGTCAGAAGTTTCTGCAATATTAACAAGAAGAATATGGATACAGCAATACTGGCATTTTCACTGACAGTGTAAAGATAATTTACATATAAGAAATGCTGTGCATAGGCATTTAAAACTTAACTCATAATTTCACTGTCTGGGCAGATGGTTCAAGTCAGAAACCTGGGAATCACACCTGATGCTTTTTCTATATTAATCCCCATATTGAATCAATCAGTGGTTATTAATTTTAGCTCTCAAATACGTTAGGAACCTGAACATTTTGTTTCATCTGCGCTTCTACCATCCTAGCCAAAGTTACAATTATTTCTCTCCTCATCTGTTACAACAGTTCCCTTTGATGAGATTCCCTGTTCATCTCTCCCCATCACCAATTCTCCAAAGAGCAATGAGCATTATTTACTCAGAATGTACATATTATCATGGCTTCCAATTACTGTTAGAATACAATTGGACCTCACCTCCATAAGCATCAAGTCCTGCAAGGTAGGACTCAGCTGACCACTCTGGTCCCTCTCTCTAGAAGCCAGCACACTGGCCTCCTTCGGTTCCCAAAAAGACCACGTACAGCCTTGCAACATGCCATCTCTGGGGCCTGGACATTGCTGGTCTCCCATCTGCCTCACAGTTGGTTCCTTCTGAGGTTTGGGTTCTCAGCTTCAAAGTGAGACAGACGGGTCTTCTCTGATCATCCTAGTCTAGATATCCCTTCCTTATTCTGTATCACTGTGGCCTGCTCACCACCTTCATAGGACCTCCTTGAATCTGTGTATTCCCGGACTATGATCTGTCTCCCATGGACTTTCTGGACGTTGAGTCGTGCTGACTGCACTCACCCTCGAGCCCCAGCACCCAGCATGGTGGCCACTGTGTGAATATCTGTGCCATAAACGGGCAGACGAATGAATGGATGAATGACAGAGGACATACTCTAACAGACATTATACATTAGGGTAGTTAGCAAAACAGGATTGATAACAATGTTTTAGGTTTGGGGAGTTATGGTAAGGAAACATGAAAAAGATGATTGGTTATTCCCTTTTTAATGATAGGGGTATAAGTGAATTATCGCTGAATCAAGCTGAAGGGAGACGGGGTAGTTCATCTAAGTGCCTTGATGAGCAGCAAAGGGAAGCAAGGACAAAGAAGCGCTTGGACTCTCAAAAATGTATCCTTTAATTGAAGCGACCAGGAGGGCATACCTGGGATGCTGCAGGAACAACTTGAGGTCTTTTTTTTTCTTTCTGCAAACATTTTACTGAACAATTCCAGTGTATCGAGGGGTTGGAGGGACTGGCCCAGGCTGTCAACATGGGGTCAGTGTGTGTAGCCCAGGCTCTAGAATGGCAGAGATTCCAAAGAAAGGATTATTGCGAGGGTGCGGCAGGCCAGGAAAACCTCCTGGGAGAGTTGGGTTTTGTGCTGGGCTTCAAAGAAAAGCCCAAGTCTTGGCTGGGCGGAGGAGGACAAGGAATGATATTAGAACCAGAGAAGAGGTTTTGGCTGATGTTTGTAGAAAACTTAATTGAGACCACATTTGTTCTGGTTCTCAAAAAGCAGACAGTTATGTAAGATAAAGAGGAAGAGGGAGGAATATCTAGGAAAAGCAATTACAAAGCCATCAGACGTAAAAGGCCCACAGCGATTACATATAAAATGTGACTTTTCATTTTTAAGAAAATCCATTTGAGAGAGTAAAAACCACCTTAAGGACTTTCTCTATAGGAGAACAGAAAGACAAATTTAGATCTAAGACAGGAAAATGAAAAATAATTAGGAAATAGTCAGAGGCATCTTAAATCAACTTTTCACCAGTTTAGCCTAAAAAAGAGACGGCAGAAGAGATGAAACTTATTTAAAGTAGATGAATTATATGAGCAAAAATAATTGGCCATTAACAAAGGAAATTTAGAGGTTTAGTCAGAATGCTCTATGATTTCCTTTGGGCATTCATTTATCGAATCTGTACTAATTGAGATCAATCATGTGCCAGGCACTGTTCAAGATCTTATATTCTGGTGAGGAAAACAAGTAGAAAGACAAGCAAATAGACATCTGATACATACTACGGAAGCAGGTAAAGGGCAGAGAATAATGGGGGGAGGAGGGGGGGTGTCTTAAATAGTGTGGTCAGTGAGACCTAAATGATCAGGGGGCATGAGCATTCTTCAAGCCAGGAGGAAGGGTTCCCGCAGATGCAAATGTCCAAAGATCATTGTGTCCAGAGGTGAATGGTGCCCCCGGAGGACAATTCTCAAGTAACTGTTGCATTTTAAGGGCTTCCCTGATAGCTCAGTTGGTAAAGAATCCGCCTGCAATGCAGGAGACCCCAGTTTGATTCCTGGGTCTGGAACAGCTGCTGCAGGAGTGATAGGCTACCCACTCCAGAATTCTTGGACTTCCCTCATGGCTCAGCTGGTAAAGAATCTGCTTGTCTGCCTGCAAGGTGGAAGACCTGGGTTCAATCCCTGGGTTGGGAACATCCCTTGGAGAAGGGAAAGGCTACCCACTCCAGTATTCTGGCCTGGAGAGTTTCATGGACTATATAGGCCACGGGGTCACAAAGAGTCGGACACAACTGAGCGACTTTCGCTTTCACTTTCACTTTCAAGAACAACAAGTCACCGGCAAAGAGAGTAGCAAGATGCTGGGGAGGCAGCCAGAGATGTGTGAGCCCTGGACCACATTTCTGATGGGAAATCACCTGAGGTTTGAGGGGCACAGGCTGAAAACAGGGGCTTTTCATTTCAGAAGGATTACGTTGGCTATTGTGTGGAAAATGGACTGCAGAAGTTCAGAATGAATCACAAAGAGAAGCCAGGAGCTTCCACAGGATTTCAGACAGAACTGGAACCTAGAGTGACTTCCCTGGAAGCCCAGTGGTTAAGAGTTTGCATTCCAATGCAAGGGATGCAAGTTCAATCCCTGACAGGGGAACTAAGATCCCACATGCTTTGGTATGGTCAAAAGATATTTTTTTTAAAAAGCCAACATACAACTGGAACCTGGAAAAACCCAAGAGGCTAGGAATGTTGGACAAATGACAGAATCATTCTCTCTGACATGAGAAAGAGGAAAATTTCCCTATAAGTCAGAGGATTGCCTTCCATAGATAAGAAGGATCTTGATGTCTCAGTTTATAGAAATTCTAAGGTTGGAGAAAAATGGGAAAAAAGTCAAAGACAGGAACTAAGAAATGAGAAATGGAATGAAAATATAGGTCCTTAAATGCCTACCATATAGTACCCAGCAAGTTCACAAGACAGGTGTTATCTCATACACAGTATGAAACTGAGACCCAGAAGGGTTAAGTAACTTGACTAAGTTCAGTTCAGTTCAGTCGCTCAGTCGTGTCCGACTCTTTGCAACCCCATGAACTGCAGCATGCCAGGCCTCCCTGTCCATCACCAACTCCAGGAGTCTACCCAAACCCATGTCCATTGAGTTGGTGATGCCATCCAGCCATCTCATCCTCTGTCGTCCCCTTCTCCTCCTGCCCTCAATCTTTCCCAGCATCAGGGTCTTTTCAAATGAGTCAGTTCTTCGTATCAGGTGGCCAAAGTATTGGAGTTTCAGCTTCAGCATCAGTCCTTCCAATGAACACCCAGGACTGATCTCCTTTAGGATGGACTGGTTGGATCTCTTTGCAGTCCAAGGGACTCTCAAGGGTCTTCTCCAACACCATAGTTCAAAGCATCGCTACTTCAGCACTCAGCTTCCTTTATAGTCCAACTCTCACATCCATACATGACTACTGGAAAAACCATAGCCTTGACTAGACGAACCTTTGTTGACAAAGTAATGTCTCTGCCTTTTTATGCTCTCTAGGTTGGTCATAACTTTCCTTCCAAGGAGTAACCAAAGCCATCCAATAATTGACAGAAGTGAAATCCAACACAAATCTGTCTCTCTCCAAGGACCTATGAATTTCTAGCCCCAGTTTCTTGATCTTTTTTTGCTTTAATAACACTTATTTTCATGAATTTTAAATAGGCTGGTGAGTGGAAATGCCTAATTTCCACTTCCATACAAAGAACATCAAAGGGGTGCTAGACCCTGTTGCCAGGTTTGACAGTGTCAAGATCATACCAGACCCAGGGTTATTATTATCCCCTTTCTTGTGAATGTCAGGGCTCCTGTTGACAAAGAAGGTTTTACAGAAACTTTCTTGGACTGCTCCAAGAAATTAATCCCTGAGGGAACTCTGCAGCTCTGCTCTTCAAGCAAGTGGCTCTCAACCCTGGCGGCACTGGAGCCACCTGGAGAGTTTTTAAAAATCCAGCACCTGGTTCCCAGCTTGTAATTGGCTGAGGTGTGGCCTGTCATCAGGATTTTATAAGGAGGGTCCAGCTTTCCTTTATACAGTTTTTTCTCTGATGGTAGACACAGTGTTTCTATTTAGTCCTGAGGAAGAAAATACATGAACTATTACAAGTTTCAACTGGCTTCCCAGGTGGCACTAGTGGTTAAAAAAAAAAAAAAAAACTCGTCTGCCAATGCAGGAGACATAAGAGATGTGGGTTTGATCCCTGGGTTGGGAAGATCCCCTGGAGGAGGGCAAGGCAACACACTCCAGTATTCTTGCCTGGAGAATCCCATGGACAGAGGAGCCTAGTGGGCTACAGTCTATGGGGTCACAAAGATAATAGTTTCATAATTGTCTTTTTTCTCCCACCCAAGACAGATTTCATCTTTGCACAGGGTATGATAGGAGTCTACTGCTACAATGTTTATTTACTACTTTTAATCCCCTGAAATTCATTGTCCTTTATTTTGACAAGTGTGTGCCAATTTTCCTCTTTTCATAAACCAACATGCCTCTTTCCTCAGATCTTACACTTTGATGGAATGGACCCCAAATGCCAGATCCAAGGGTGATCTTGTATCTAAAGTCTGGCCAGCCAAAGCATTCCATACTACAGCCACAATGGTTCAGGGGTAGGCAAATGTCTCAATTCAGAACAATCCCAAGTCAGTCTCGTGGCTCTTGATTTATTGGGAGAAGACAGACTCTGCCCATTCATGTTGACAGTGGGCCCAATATAAATAAGACTGTTGGTGAGATAAAAAAAAAAAAAAAAAAACCTCAGGCTTATTGATATTGAAGCCCTGGATCAAGCCATGCCTGAATTCATCCTGAATATTTATAACATGAGCCAATATTCTTCTTTGTTTTTGCTAGCCTATTTGAGTGGGATTGTTCATTACTTTAAAATCAAGACTTTTAATGGATTCAGAGATGCTCTAAAAATTGTCTTGTATGGATGACAAAAGGCTACCAACTAACCTAGCTAATCCTCCTACTAAACATATAATAATAATTAAAAATCATAAATGTATGATAAGAGTAAGGAGAATGAAAGACATACGCAGAAGAACAGCTGAGGAAATGAGGTAGAACAAGAAAAGCTTTCACAAGCATCTCTAAGAGATAGATATAATTTAGACCCTTGCAGAATTTTCAAAGACTTCAAATAAAAGATAAGGATTGCTTGGATTTTTTTTTAATTGATTGGAATATCTTTAACTACGTCACACCTCTTTACCTGGACCACAAGGTTTCCAGGTTTGTAAAAGTTAAATACAACTTTTAAGCCCTTTTAAATGGTAGTCCTAATCCCAGGAGTTTGACCCATGGAAACAGATGATGTGTATGAGATATTGTCTGTGACATGATAAAACACAGCAAAAAATAAAAAATGAATAAATCTCCCATTGGCAGACTCCATTTTCTCAGGGATCCTTAAAATTTGGCATTCCTCATTCTGTCCTGGCCCCTCTTCTCTTCCAGGCCACGTTCTTGCATGGGGGCTAGGGGAGGGGGTGTCTTATGTATACCCATGGCTGAAAATTAGGACCTATAAGCAGAAACTTCCCAAAGGGACCTTTCCAGCCCAGTTCTCTCCCCATGCTCAGCATCATTTTTTTCATTTGACAATTCCACAATCCCCTCTGACTATTCCATGGGCTCCTTGTGTTCATGTCTCACCCTCCCCTCTCATCAAAGCTGCTCATCACCCAAGCACACCTCCATACAAGAAGGCGCCTAAAGCCTATGAAAGCTCTGCTTGCTCTGCCCAGCCCTCCTCCCCCTCCTCTTACGGCCCGCCCATCCATGTCCCTGTGTCTCCTAAGCACCGCACAGCTCACTTAACTTACGACAACAGAGTCCTAATAGGTTTCTCTGATTTTCTTCCTCCTCCAGGCCCTTCCTTCCCCTTCAGCCACCACGGTGGTGGTAGTTTAATCACTAAGTTGTATATGACTCTTTGCGACCCCATGGACTGTAGCCCGCCAGGTTCCTCTGTCGGCGGGATTCTCCAGGCAAGAATACTGGAGTGGGTTGTCATTTCCTTCTCCAGGGGATCTTCTCAACACAGGGATCAAACCTGAGTCTCCTGCATTGTAGGCAGATGCTTTACCTACTGAGCCATCAGGGAAGCCCTAAATCTCTCCCAAACACTAAAGTTGTACCCTTCTTCCCCTGCTAAGGTTATTCATGGAGTTACTCTTGAGTGACGCTGAATCGCTTTATTATGGTGTTTAATTGGAGAGTAGCATTGACATGCATACACACAACCACGTGTAAAATAGATATCCAACGGGAACCTGCAGCATAGCACAGGAGCTCAGCTTGGTGCCCTGTGATGACCGAGGTGCGTGGAATGGGGTGGGGTGAGAGGTTCAAGAGCGAGAGAGTATATGTAGACATACAGCTGATCCATTTCTTTGTACAGTAGGAACTAACAAAACATTGTAGAGCAAGTATACCTCTAAAAAAAATAAAATAAAATAAAACTTTTAAAGGCCCTCACTCATAGTGACTGGAAGTTTTGCTAAGTCTAGGCTAGTTAGGGGTTGGAAATGAGGAAGAGATCCCACAAATGACAAATTCTTCACAGACATTACAATTGAATATAATTGGGTTGATTTTAAAAGAACAGTCTGAAAATGCCTGCAAAGGGGCTATATTATGTAAGGATGTCTAGCATGGTTCCTAGCACACCTCTAGCCTGTATCTTCCCTCCATCGCATTCTGTGTTCCAGCTCTGCAGAATGTCCTTTTGTTCCTCAAATATGTCGCCCTCCCACTCCCCTGCCCTAGGCTGTTGACCCCCTTCCTGGGAGGCTCTTGCCTTTGCCCACAGCCCTCACTGATTCATCTTGCTGCTGCTTCTCCTTTGGGTCTTGGCTGAAACTTCAGCATCCTCGGAACACTTCCTAACTTTCCTCTCAGACCCCAGCCTGGGTGAAGCATCCTTCTTCTCAACCACCCAATCACCCGAGCCCAGCCCCATCAGACCCCAGATCCTATCCTCATACCCACTTTTCCATAAGCCCCTGAGCTGGAGCCCCACCTGTCTTGTTCACTCCTGGATCCCTTGTGATCAATTTCCACAAGTTAGGTAATCAATAAATGGCATGTGAATAATTAAGTCTTTTAGTAAGTATATTATGCCACAATCATATGATGGAATAAAACACAGCAATTAATAATCACCCTTTAGAAAAACAATTTAACAATACAGAAGAATATTTGGAACACACACTGTTCCCTTTTAGAAACTCATTACAAAAGACAATGCACAGTGAGATCCAATTTCAGTTTTCTGAAACATATAATAAAAAGGAGATTTCAAAGATGTGTGCTTAGAATTTAAAATTATCTCTCTGGAGGATAGAGTCATAGGGCTTTATCTTTGAGCTTATCTAAGCATAGATTTCTTTGATAATCAAGAAAAATGATGAAAAAGTATATAAAATGTTATATGAAGTCCTGGGCTGTCACAGAAAAGAGAGTGAGAGTTGAACACAGTGACAGTGTCCAATGAGTCAGGTCATCCTAGGGAAAGGTTCTGGCTCACAGTGACCAGAATTGTTGCTAAGTACAGACTAGTTAGGAGCTGAAAATGAGGACAGGACTCTGAAAACAGCAAATTCTTCCTAGAAATTATAACTAAATATAATTGGGTCGATTGAAAAGAAGAGCAGTGGGAAAATGCCTACCGAAGAGGGCTATATTATGTAAGTGAAAGTCGCTCAGTTGTGTCCAACTCTTTGCGACCCCATGGAATATACAGTCCATGGAATTCTCCAGGCCAGGATACTGGAGTGGGTAGCCTCTCCCTTCTCCAAGGGATCTTCCCAACCCAGGGATCAAACCCAGGTTTCCCACATTGCAGGCGGATTCTTTACCAGCTGTGCCACAAAGGAAGCCCATATTTTGTAAGAAGAAGCTTAAGTATCTGTCTTCAGATGCCTGTTCTCAATATAATACATGAGAGCAGAACTAGATTGGGAAAACAGCTGAGGAAAAGTTTATTGAACCAAAGACAGAATTTGACCAGGTTGTGAACAAGCACTTTTACTTCCCCAGTTTTATGTGTTCAGTGTATTTCAGACCTGGGTCTCCCTATGAGCTCCACTGTAAGAGGCTGGTAGGAGTCAGAGTCTAGATCTGAACAGTTCAGAATCAGACCCGAGACTGTATCACATGGTATGTGATCCAAGTGAGACAAAAATTTCCCTCTAACCTCCTCCAATGGTTGGTTACAATCTAGAAAGGAGTACATTGAAGGAGATAAAATATGTTGCAGGAAAAAAATGAAAATTCCATTTATTCTTAAATTATTTGTTTTTTATTGGAAAGGATCGTTGTTGCTCTTAAGAACAACTGTATGGACATTCTGCTTCTGATGTGGGAAAGTAAGCTTTGAACAAGCAGAAAGGGAAAGTGTTAGTCACTCAGTCGAGTCTGACTCTTTGTGGTCCGATAGACTCTAGCCCGCCAGACTCCTCTATGGAATTCCCCAGGCAAGAATACTGAAGTGGGTAGCCACTCCCTTCTGCAGGGGATCTTCCCCACTGAGGGATCGAACCCAGGTCTCCTGCATTGGAGGCAGATTCTTTACCATCTGAGCCCAAACCCAAGGACAAACAGATTGGTACACAAATAACTGAATTCCAGACCAAAACACCCTAGCACTACTTCATGGTTCTGAAAAAGAACAAAAGCAGGCAGGTTGTGGAGAAGAGTCAAAATATAGTCAGCATGGGCTGAAGTTCAGGTTTAGGAAGCCCCACCTTGCAGGCATCCTTAACTGGGCCTGTGGCCCAGAGAGACCAAGACACTAGCATCAGGATTTCCCTGATGGTCTAGCGGTTAAGCATCCAGCTACCAATGCAGGGGACACAGGTTCAATCCCTGGTCCCAGAAGATCCTGCATGCCACGGAGAAACTAACCAACCTCATGAGCCACAACTACTGAACCTATGCTCTAGAACCCTGGAGCCACAACTCCCAAAGCCTGCACACTCTAGGCCCCAGAGCCACCGCAATGAGAAGCCCATGCACCATAACCAAGAGTAGCCCCCGACTGCCGCAACTAGAGAAAGCCCATGTGCAGCAAGGAAGATCCTGTGAAGCTAATTTAATTAATTAGCTAATTAATTAATTTCAAAGGAACAAGGGGAAGGAGTCCAGGACAGGCACCCCATGAGGAGTGAAAAGGGTTCTGGGAAAGAAGACAGCTAGAGAAGAGGGTCCCCAAGTTCTGTATCTGAACTCTGCCCATGTCTCTAGGTGACCCCTAAACCATACACTAATGGGTCACTGAAAGCCAAAGGTTGAGATTCAATTCCCTGCCTCACTGCTGCTATTACTGAGCTTGCAATAGGTCTAACCAGTAAGAGTCGCCTGGTTACATTAGTGAACACTGGTTAATCCATCTTGGCTACAGTTTCCTCCCACATGCAATGATACTGTTGCCACTGTTTCCAGCCGTTTATTCATTCATGAACTCAACATGGCTCACAGGTACTCCAGGGATACAAAGAAGTTCAGCATCACTGCCTTGAGGAAGTTGGGAGTCCCAGGAGAAAAAGCAGAGCTGCACCCAAGCAGCTGTCACACAAGCTGGAACTTGACCAGAGAAGGAGCTTGGTGCAGCAGAGAGAACACAGACTCCAGAACCAGACAAAGCTGGGCTTGAAATCTGGATCCACCAAGACTTAGAACCTCAGAATCCACCTTGTACAGCGGTTGTGGGGAGTACATAGTGGCCTTTATATTAATCACTTACTGTATACTAGGCACTTCCTATGCACTGTATAGGGCTTTCCCTGGTGGCTCAGACAATAAAGAATCCACCTGCTATGCAGAAGACCTGGGTTCGATCCCTGGGTCAGGAAGATCCCCTGGAGAAGGGAATGGTTACCCACACCAGTGTTCTTGTCTGGAGAATCCCATGGACAGAGCAGCCTGGAGGGCTACAGTCCACGGGGTCACAAAAGGTCAGACACAATTGAGCGACTAGCGCTTTCACATGCACTGTGTACTAATGTAGTTCTTGTAACAACTCACTGTGTAAGTGAAAGTGGCTCAGTTGCGTCCAACTCTTTGCGACCCCCATGGACTATACAGTTCAAGGAATTCTCTAGGCCAGGATACTGGAGTGAGTAGCCTTTTCCCTCTCCAGGGGATCTTCCCAACCCAGGGATCGAACCCAGGTCTCCTGCATTGCAGGTGGATTCTTTACCAACTGAGCCACAAGGGAAGTCCATAACAACTCATTGGGTAGATATCATTAATACCGCCACCCTTACTCTGGAGATGCAAAAAATGAGGCGCAGGGCAATTTTTTATTGGAGTGTAATTGCTTTACAACGTTGTGTTAGTTTCTGCCTACAACAATGGGAGTCAACTATATGTACACATATAATCCTTTCCCTCTTGAGCCTCCCACCCACCTCCCACCCTTACCATCCCATCACGGAGGTCATCACAGCACCAAGCTGAGCCACGTACTCTACATCAGCTTCCCAACAGCCATCTGCCTTACACATGGCAGTGTATATATGTCATCTGCAGTGACATGAATGAACCTAGAGACTGTCATACTGAGGGAAGTGAGTCAGAAAGAGAAAAACAAATATATACTAGTGTACATATGTGAAATCTAGAAAAATGGTACTGATGAAACTATTTGCAGAGGGAGGCATAGGGAATTTCAGTTTACTTGCCCAAAGTCACTAAGTGCTAAAGTGATCAAACAGATTAAAACTCAAGCGAAAAAAATAAAATAAAACTCAAGCGGCAAGGCTGCTTGGCCCCGCTACTGTGTTTTGTTGAAGAACAACTTCAAGTGCCAACACAGTGCTTTAACACGCAGTAGGCACTCCACAAGTGGCAGACACCATCACGAGTGTTATTGTTACTGATGATGTCACGTGATCACAATGGAGACACGAGAGAGAAAGAACTGAAGTTCAAGGTGTTTGCCTGCAATAATGGTAAATAATCTTCATGTGCTTGACTGGACACACACCTTAAGAAATCAGAATTAGTGGTGACCTCTCTAGGTATATCCTTGATCTTTTTCAAAAGAAAAGCACCAGGTTATCATTATTTATCTCCTCATTCACTCATCGCACTGTCACTTTCAACCCCCATCTGCCAGCACTAAACCAAGTATCGCGATGGTTCCCAAAGGGAAGTATTAAGAGAAATAAAGGTGAGGGACAGGCTCCACCACTCACTAAAGTGAGTGCAGCTGGGAGATGCAAGCAAGCAACAGTCTTTGCAGTGTTTTGGGACAATCTCAGAGAAACTGTGTCATGTGGGAAAAAGAGAACAAAAAAGAAATATGAACTTAACCCTAAATCAAAAATTAATCAGCATGCACCAAACATAGAAATAACATTTTTACTCACACTTAATAAGTCTTAATACCCTGCTTTGCTTCCAAAAGATGAAACCATATACCACTTGGAACTCCAAGGATCTCAGCTGTTATAATTCCCCAGTGAAGTGGTGATTTAGGGATAATGCCAGATTTTAAAAGAATAAGAGCAGTATTTTATTTGGGGCTTTTATGAGGACATGTTGCATGTTTCTTAAATAAATACATGCAGTTTCATATGATCCTAAGAGAGTACTTTCACCAAAGCATACATGCCAGGATCATGGGGAAAACAACCAAATCCCAGGACTATTAATATATAAGTTCTAAATCCTGATGGGGTAACATGCCCAGTTTCTGAACAATACACATTATCTCAAAGATAAATTTTATGACATGTGTGGCTATTGCCTATAAATCAGTTTAAGATGAAAGGCATTACCCTGATATTTGAGTTGGACAAAAGGATTTATATGGCTAGATGCCTCAAAGCTATAAAATGTAAATGTAGAAAAACAAAAATAGTTTGGATAAACCCTTGGAGGGTGTTGCAGTGGGGTTTAACCTACAGGGGCTTTTGGGCTGACATAGGTTTTAGACTCAAGCTTTCCTTAGAGTCGCTTAGAGGTTATGAAACTTCTCGGTATAAACAGCACTTGAAACAACAAAATGGATTTATTGACTGAGCAAGGGGTTCTTAAACTGATATATTCGAATCAAAAACTTAGGAGTAGGGACCTTTAAAGGTAATAGTGAGCCCTTTTACAACAAGGAAGCATGGCTGGAAGAGATAAAAATGAAATGACTCCCCCAAGGTGATATGACTACATTCCCACCACCCCCACCATCATTATCACCATCATCAGACATTCATTCAGCACTTACTGTGTGCCAAGCACAGTGCTAAGGGCTTTGGGGCTTTTTCTATTCTTCAACTGGTAAAGGATTTACAAGTATCATTCTCCTTTCCTAAATGAGGAAAATGAGCCCAAAAATCTATAAAAGAAGTGGGTCCAGACTTCAAACCCAAGCAGTGTGACCTGAAAAACCCACATTCATAACTACGCCACTTTCCCATTCCTCTTCAGGCCCAGATTCAGGTCCCCTGATTTCCATGCCACCAAAGGCACCAGCTGTCCACACTTGGCGATGGAGCTTCCGTGTTATATGATCTGCATATCTGTACAGATGGCCACATGAAAAGATGCTCAACATCTCAAATTTAAATGCAAATTAAAACTACAATGAATTTTGGACAAGTTTTGACAGAACGTTAGGTCTCGAAAGACTTGTGTAAGTCTACAATAAACCCGGTTTTAGGCATAGAGTAGACAAACAAGTGAGCTTCCCCTGGTGGCTCAGTGGGACAGAACCCACCTGCCAATGCAGTAGACTCTGGTTTGATCCCTGGGTCATGAAGATCCCCTGGAGAAGGACATGGCAACCCATGAACAGTTGTCCTGCCTGGAGAATCCATGGACAGAGGAACCTGGCGGGCTACAGTCCATGGGGTTGAAGAGTTGGGTAGGACTTAACTAAAACAAGAACAACCAGCAATCCCACTCCTGGGCATATATCCAGACAAAACTATAATTCAAAAAGATACCTCTATGTTCACTGCAGTACTACTTACAATAGCTAAGACATGGAAGTAACCTAAATGTGCATCGATATATAAATGGAAAAAGAAGATGTGGTACATATATACCATGGAATACTACTCCGCCATAAAAAAAAGAATGAAATAATGCCATTTGCAGCTGGCAACCCACTCCAGTATTCTTGCCTAGAGAATCCTGTGGATAGAGGAGTCTGGCGGGCTGCTGTCCATAGGGTCGCATAGAGTCAGACACTGCTGAAGTGACTTAGCATGCATGCATGCATTGGAGAAGGAAATGGCAACCCACTCCAGTATTCTTGCCTGGAGAATCCCAGGGACGGGGGAGCCTGGTGGGCTGCTGTCTATAGGATTGCACAGAGTCGGACACGACTGAAGTGACTTAGCAGCAGCAGCAGCAACCTGGGTGGACCTAGAGTTTATCATACTAAGTGAAGTAAGTCAGAAAGAGAAAAACGAATACCATGTGATATCACTTATATGCAGAATCTCCATGCTCCCAATGCAGAGGGCCTGGATTCGATGCCTAGTCAGGAAACCAGATGCTACACACTGCAACTAAGATGTGGTGGAGCCAAATAAATAAACAAATAATTTTTTAAATAAAATATGATACAAATGAACTTACCTATGAAACAAAAACAGACTCAGAGACATAGAGAACAGACATGTGTTTGCCAAGGGGAAGGGAGGGTAGGAAAGGGGTGGATTGGGAGTTTGGAGATAGCAGATACAAGCAACTGTACATAAAATGGATCAACAATGAGATCTTACTGCACAGCACAGGAAATTATATTCAATATCCTATGATAAATCATAATGGAAAGGAATATAAAAATAATGTGTGTATATACAGATATATAGGCTTCCCTGGTGGCTCAGCAATAAAGAATCCCCCTGCAATGCAGGAGATGTAAGAGACATGGGTTCAACCCCCTGGGTCGGAAAGATTGCCTAGAGGAGGACATGTCAAGCCACTCCAGTATTCTTGCCTGTGAAGTCCCATGGACAGAGGAGCCTGGTGGACTATGGTCCACAGGGCTGCAAAAAGTTAGACACCACTGAAGCAAATTAGCACGAAGCATATACATGTATTGGGATTCCCAAGTAGTTCAAACGGTAAAGAATCTGCCTGCAAAGCAGGAGACCTGGGTTCAATCCCTGGGTTGGGAAGATCCCTGGAGAAGGGCATGGCAACCCACTCCAGTATTCTTGCCTGGAGAATCCCATGGACAAAGGAGCCTGATGGGCTACAGTCAATGGGGTCACAAAGAGTTGGACATGACTGAGCAACCTTCACTTTCATATACATGTATAACTGATTCACTTTGCTGGACAGCAGAAAATAATACAACATTGTAAATCAGTTATACTTGGATAAAATTTTTTTAAAATGTTTAAAGATCTGCATGTCTTAAAAAAAAAAAAAAAAGATCTGCATGTCTGATAACGGATCCTACCTTGCATCCTAAAGGTGAGAGGACTGACATGTAAGTCCTCTTCCTGGTGGAAGTACTTGCCTTCATAATTGTAGTGCAAGAGGAGTTCATACAAATTCTACTTGCCTTAATCCTAGCCAAGGGCATCACACCAGGAAATACCTTTGCAGTAAAGAACTGAACTGAATGTCGTTTAAATACATTGGATGAAATATTTCCTCAAAGTAGTCATGAAGCCCCATATTCTCACGTCATCTCTGATTAGCATCTGTCTTCCCTAACAGGTGGATGCCAGGAAGGTCCTCAGGTTCTAGGAGGCACGCCAGCAAGATGCAAACGGTCACACAGGCAGGACTGACAAATGTGCTTCACTACTGAATGTTCTCATCACTACTCATTTCTTTTTATTCTTTATTCTACTTCAAATTCCCAGGGGAAAATAATTTTAAAGGAGATGCGGAAGCAAAGATGATGGCTAGGCAGTAATATACAGATTGTACTTATTTGTGTATTAAATATGCTCACATATTTAAACATACATATTTAAACACCAATAGGCAGTGATGATAAGTATCTATAATTAAACCTCCTCAGATTTAAGATGCATTTATTTCAAAAGTTAAGGGCCTCAAAGTAGTAAACCAAACATAAAGACAAAACTGATGTGAAGAGTATATTCAGAGGCAATAAAATCAGCTCCAAATTATTTATCTTTGTTATTGCTCAATAAGTCAAACTAGTCAATTCTAAAGGAAATCAGTCCTGAATATTCACTGGAAGGACTGATGCTGAAACTGAAGCTCCAATCCTTTGGCCACCCGATGGGAAGAACAGACTCATTGGAAAAGACCCTGATGCTGGGAAAGATTGAAGGCAGGAGGAGAAGGGGAAGACGATGAGATGATGATGGAAGAAGATGAAATGGTTGGATGACATCACTGACTCTATGCACATGAGTTTGAGCAAGCTTCGGGAATTGGTGATGGAAAGGGAGGCCTGGTGTGCTGCAGTCTGTGGGGCCGCAAAGAGTTGGACACAAATGAGCTACTGAACTGAACATAAGAAAGCACTCATGACAAATTTACTTTTGTTTCTTATCACCCCTACTTGAACCAGAATCTGAAACTGCACTTTTCAAATAGGGACCTAATGAATATTAAGTTGAAATTAAAAAAAAAAAAAGAGGCAGGGCTCGTTGATGGAAGCATAAAAATATAAGAATAGGAGAAGAGCAGATACCTTCTGGAAGGTGAGCCCATGTGATAATTACAGCACAAGCTGTCTCTCAGGTCTCCACAACCTTGAACTTTTGGAGAGAGGTTAAAAAGAAGACAAAAGTCAAAGTGATGAGTATCCAGGAAGTAATTCAACCTCTAAGGACTCAGTCCAGATCAGATGGAAAAGGATCCTTGAAGGAAATAGGACGGAGATGAAAACAACAGAGAAGAGCAAGGATGTGACGGAGCAGTGTTGAAAGTACTATCCAGAGGGAAAGCCAGGGCTAATAGCCTTCTGGAAGGGGCAGGACTGTCATAAAAGGATTTCACTGTACTTAACAAAAAAAGGGGTGGGGGGGGAATTCTAGTTTTTTCCCATGCTTAAGAATTTTTAGCAGGGACTTTTAGAAGTTTGAAAACCCAACAAACTTTGAATTTATTTGACTCATGACTTGGTCAAATAAAGACCATATTTTAAAATAAACCATATTTTATTTATTTTAAAGACTGTATTTTAAAATAAAGATCATAGTTTAAAATAAAGACCATATTTTAAAATAAACAAAATAAAATTCACTTTAAAGAATATATTCAGAGATGGTATAGGCCAAGGGTTAAGAATGCTAGTGCCAAGTTGCCTGGGTTTAAATTTCTAGTTGTATTATCTCAGGCAAGTTATTCACCCTCTTGTGTTTCAGCTTCTCAATCTGTTCAGTGGAAACATCGATAGTATTTCCTTCACAGGATTATTGTGAGGATCAAATAAGTTATTAAATGTAGTGAGTGATAGTTAAACGTTGACTTTTTAATGCTTTTTTTTTAATTGTAGTGGTAAAAGTCACATAATATAAAGCATGCTATTTTAACCATATTTAACTGTACAATTAGAACCGAACATGGAACAATGGACTGGTTCAAAATTGAAAAAGGAGTACATCAAGGCTGTATATTGTCACCCTACATATATGACCTATATGCAAAGTACATCATGTGAAATGCCAGGCTGAATAAATCACAAGCTGGAATCAAGATTGCCGGCAGAATTAACAACCTCAGATACACCGATGATATCACCCTAATGGCAGAAAGCAAAGAGGAACTAAAGAGCCTCTTGATGCACGTGAAAGAGGAGAGTGAAAAAGCTGGCTTAAAACTCAACAGTCAAAAAACTAAGATCATGGGGTCTGATCCCATTACTTCATGACAAATAGATGTAGGAAAAATGGAAACAGGGACAGACTTCTTTTTCTTGGGGTTCCAAAACCACTGTGGATGGTGACTGCAGGCATGAAATTAAAAGACACTGTTCCTAGGAAGAAAAGGTATGACAAACCTAGAGAGCATATTAAAAAGCAGAGACATTACTTTGCCAACAAAGGTCTATAGAGTTGAAGCTATGGTTTTTCTAGTAGTCATATATGGATGCGAGAGCTGTACCATAAAGAAGACTGAGGACTGAAGAACTGATGCTTTTGAACTGTGGTGTTGGAAAAGACTCTTGAGAGTGCCTTGGACTGCAAGGAGATCCAACCAGTCAATCTGGGAGGAAATCAACCCTGAATATTCATTGGAAGAGCTGACGCTGAAACTGAAGCTCCAGTATTTTGGCCAACTGATGAGAAGAGCCAACTCATTGGAAAGGACTCTGATGCTGGGAAAGATTGAGGGAAGGAGGAGAAAGGGGTGACAGAGAATGAGATGGCTGGATGTCATCACCCATCAATGGACATGTGTTTGAGCAAACTCCAGGAGACAGTGAAGGACAGGGAAGTCTGGCATATGCAGTCCAAGGGGTTGCAGAGAGCTGGACACAACTTAGGGACCGAACAACAAACTGCACAGATCCGTGGCACTGAGTTCATTCACATTATCGTACAACTTTCATCCTCATCCGTCTCCAAATGCTTTACCTTCCTAGACTGAAACTCTGAATTTCCCTGCCTTCCCCTGCATCTACCAAAGTACTTTCTGACTCTCTGAATTTGACAATTCTCGGTACTTTGTATAAGTGGAACCAAACAGTATTTCTATCTAATGTATACTGGAATGAATTTTTAAGGTTAATTTAATATATGTCCTACAAATAGATTGTACCTTCTTTTTTTGCCCTGTGCTATATAGTATGTTCTTATTAGTTATCCACTTTATACCTAACAGTATATATATACACACACACATATATATATGTCAATCCCAATTTCCCAATTCAATAGTTAGGACATGGAAGCAATTTGCTGACTTTTATCATTAATTTATCTAACAAATATTTATTAACTTCCTACTAGCATAAAAAAAAAGGCACTAAAACCTCTGTGATAGGATACTGGGAGTTGGTAAAAGAGCAATGAATAAAACCCACTTCCCACCCACAAAGAATATCACAGGCAAGCAAGGCAGACAGAACCAACACATATACCCAAAGAAGCAAGTTAAAACAGGGCAGATAGCAAATAATACTAGAAAATAATTACTAATCTTCTTTGGCATGGTATCGTAGCTATCAAGGAGAATGTTCTTATTCTCAGAAAACACAAACTCATTTATTTGGGGATAAAGTGTGATGATGCCTATAATTTACTTTCAAATTACTTTGCAAAAACAACAAACTAGATACATAAATGCATATATACAACGCTAACATGCCAAAATGTTAATCACTGGGGAGAAAAAAAGCTGGCAGTCAAGGGTCAAGTGCTGGCTCCAAACTTCAGAACATTGTGTGGACTTGAAACTCTTTCAAACTTGTTCTCACAACGTGACTGATAGGAGAAAACTCTTGCAGACACAGGCTGTTTTTTAAGCGCAAAGTGCTCTATAAATAATTCCTACAACAACCACCATGGAACAGGTCCATGGGAGGGGCTGCTTTTAAAGCGCCAGCTGCTGAGAGGCTTCAAAACATGGCAATAAATCCTTCTGATCTATAACTGATGCCCCTTTCCCTGGTCAGTCTTTACTGAAGGTAAACCTGTGGATGAAAGTCTTCATACAAAACCTTGCTGGGAAATTCATCTGAATCATTTCAATTCACTTCTTCTCTAGACTTTATCAAGACAGAGTGAAGGAATTGATGGGCTAATGGATAAAGGAGAAGGGCCCTAGACAAGCCTATCAACACCCAGGTTGAAATTACAGTCTATAGACCAAGGTCTCTGAGTAGAAACATGGTCAGATGGCCCCACTCACTCCCAGACTCACAGCACCTGCCCAGCTGTCATCTCTCTCTCAACACGTCTAAAATAGAACACTTCCCTTCCATGATTTTTTTTCCTCCATGAATGGCATGACCAACAGTAAAGTAACAGAAGCCACAAACTTCCCCGTCACTCCTCCTCCACTTTCATATCCATCTATCCCCAGACCCTTCTGTTTTCCCTCAAAAGTTCCCCCAAATCATCAGCATCTCTCCTTTTCAGATTCCACCTTCCCTTCTTAACAGGCAACATGGATTTCCCAAACTTCCACAAGTCTTTTATTTCCACACTTGTTTCTTTCCAACCCACACTCCATACTGGTATAAAAGGAAAATTACAAATTCCTGTTTACATTTTTCAATGGTTTAATAGTAATCATTATTAGGAAAACAGTCATGATACAGTGCCTAATACTTACTGAGCACTTAGCCAGGCACTGTGTGCTAATAAGCACCTTGTCTAAGCATCTTCTCATTTCATCCTCATGGATCCTAAGAAGTGAGGGTTATCACTGTATCAATTTTACAGTTTTCTCTGAGACACAGAGAAGTATGAACTCTTACTTGCCCAGGGATAGAACTGGTTAGCAACAGGCAGACAGGCTTCAGACCTAAGGCTCTGCTCTCTCCCCTCTGGGTTGAACATGACAGGCCCCACTCATGCCCACAAAGTCCTAAAGCCCTGAGGACTCAGCCCTTGTCACCCACTTTCTTCCCTTTTCCTTTTGCTCCTTGGGGATGCCCTCAACTTTGCCCTCCGGCTCCTCACTCAGTATCCACACGTGGGCATCTCTCCTGGGTCCCCAAAGCTAAACAGGTCCTCCTCGTGCGTCCTAAAGGCACACATTCTGGCTTGTAATTAGGGACTTATTTGTGTCCACATTGCGGGAGGGGCCATCTCAGCTTTGCTGACCCTAAAGCCCGGCGCCCAGTCCAGTGCCTGGTATTAGGACTTGCTCAACAAACCTTTATCAACTAGAGAAATGGCGCAAAAGTGAACACAGAATCCCTGGGCTGCGGCTCAAGGGTCTGGCTTTACTATCAGTGTGAAGTGAAGTGAAGTCGCTCAGTCGTGTCTGACTCTTTGTGACCCCATGGACTGTAGCCTACCAGGCTCCTCCATGGGATTTTCCAGGCAAGAGTACTGGGGTGGGTTGCCATTTCCTTCTCCATACTATCAGTGTGACCTTGTGCAAATCACCACCTCTCAGAGCCTCCGGGGTCCAATCTGAACCTTCTGGCGGCAAAACTATGATAATAAAGCACTGTGGAGTTTTCAAATACCTTTCCCCAAAATCCCATTTGATCCCAAGATGGCCCTATGAAGGAAGCAGGGTTCTTGTGGCTCACAGTCACTTAAGAAAGAAAAAGGAGGATCGATCGGGTTGGGGAGTAAAACTAGTGACTGGCCAGCAGTCAATCAGCCTTTGACCCTGAAACCTTCCCTTGACTCTAAGCCCAGCCTACAACCAGGGTTTGGGGTGTGGCAACGCTTTGAGAAACTGCCCAGCGCTCTGTACATGAGTGACCACTGGTGCTGACTCAGTCATCCTCCTCTCCAGTTTTCCCATTTGCTTAAGGCACTCGAGAGAAGAGTGGAGACCATCCAGCACATGTAACTAACACCATTGTCATGGTAACCATGTCTATCATAAGCACGCACAGCTGGGGGATAACCAGGAGGACCACAGCCACCCGCTTCTGTCCCTGCCCAGGGGAGCAGAAGCCAGGACAAAGAATCCACTTCCCGAGTCGCTGTTTGGGCTTCAGAATATGAAAGCGTAAAGCGTACGAGGCAGCACCGATCATGGGTACAGCTCCTGGCCACCCTGAGCCCTGGGGTTACCTGGGAGTTAGTGGTCTTTTATCAACATCCATCCGTACCACTGTCCCAGTCCAGCCTCTAAGCCAGGAGGTAATTCAGGTTAATGAGTACAAAGATGTTTCCTTATTCACGAGGATTCAACATGTAATCTCTGCAAAGGATGTCAGTTGACTCTATGTAATTGTCAGTGGCCCTTCTGTGCATAAGGAGCTTACATGCTGGTTTTAGGGGGGAAAACACCTTTAATATCATGTTTATTCTTATCATATTAAAGGTTTAAAGTAATTCCTTCCATAACATCTCTCCAAGCAGAAACGGAAACAAAACTTCCTCCAAGTGCAAAATTGTTTCTTAACACCAGCTCCATAACTAGGACTATCTGTCTGCTTCTTCAGGTGAAACTGAAACAGTATGACTATTTATTTTTTAATAAAAATTGCCTTAAATATGTGACTTTCCAGGAGACTATACATGTCCAAGATGTCATAAAGTGGATTAAAGATAAAAACAGGTGAACTTTATGGTGAAAATTTTTTAATGTAAATTGGTATCAAAAACCTAATGCATAATTTGAAAAATAGAACTCTTATCAAGTGAAATTTGATTCCATTTTATTACATTTTATTACAAGTTGTTCATTTTCAATGTGTAAATGAAAACTGCAAAAATTTTGAGATTATGTCTAATATTCAGACATAATTTCCAAGCTATTTTAGCACAGAGCTTTAAAAAAAAGGGGGCCATCTTATATCTTATTTTATAAATGGGACAAAGTAGGAAGTTCTCTTGAGTAGAGTTTTTCAGAAAATTGAAGTACAAAGGTTATCAAATTAATAGAGGATTTAAAATGGAAAACAAAAGTTATTCCTGTAATGATACTGATACTGACCTTCCAGACACTGGCAGGTGAATCCACTGAGATTGGAAATGCATGTTGCTCCATTTCTACATGGATCTAGCATACAGTAGTCAATCTTGGACTGGCAGAGCTCTCCAGTATAACCTGAAGAAAACAAGATAGACATGTATAAAATACTTTGTCCCCAAACCAGGACATCCCACAAGTTGATGGAGTTAACTGGTACCTACCCAACCAAGGCAGCAACCTTACACTAGTCTCCCAGGCACTTCTTGGTCTAATTGGGTTTTGCAACAAAAAACAGAGTGGTTTATTTTTTATTTAAGAATAATTGCTTTCCATTTTTGTATTAGTTTCTGCCGTATGACACTGTGAATCAGCTATGTATACATCCCTCCCTCTTGGATCTCACTCCCACCTCTCCCATCCCACCCATCTAGGTCATCACTGAGCTGAGCTCCCTGTGCTATAAAGCAGGTTTCCTCTATTCCACTATTTTACACATGCTGGTGTATATATGTCAGTCCTAATCTCCCAATTCATCCCACCCTTCCCATCCCCTCATGTCCAAATGTCCATTCTCTATGCCTCCATCTCTCAGAAACATAGTTCAAAAGTCATTTGCTTTACAAAACTCTTTATTGCAAAGACTTTTTTTCACCGTTAGCTCTGCATTTTATTTTGAAATATTAGAATCTTCAGAAGCTGAGACTGAACACCCTGTCCCTTTCTTCTGACCTAAGGAAAAACAGGCTCTATAATGTCTTTTTTTATGACTTTTTAGAACTTTATTTTTTAATTTTTAACTAGAGCATAATCGCTTTACAATGTTGTGTTGGTTTCTGCCATACATCAACATGAATCAGCCATAGGCATACATATGTCCCCTCCCTCTTGAATCTCCCTCCCACCTCTCTCCCCATCCCACCCCTCTAGGTCGTTACCAAGCCCTGGTGTAAGTTCCTGGAGTCACACCGCAAATTCCCATTGGCTGTCTATTTCACATATGATAGTGGGTATGTTTCCATGCTACTTTCTCCATACATCCCACCCTCTCCTTCCCACCCCCTCTTGCTTGACCACTGAGATGACACCCACTTTCCCATGGTCATCTCACTACGTATTTTTTTTTCCATTTATTTTTATTAGTTGGAGGCTAATTACTTTACAATATTGTAGTGGTTTGTGTTATACATTGACATGAATCAGCCATGGATTTACATGTATTCCCCATCCTGATCCCCCCTCCCACCTCCCTCTCCACCTGATTCCTCTGGGTCTTCCCAGTGCACCAGGCCCGAGCACTTGTCCCATGCATCCAGCCTGAGCTGGTGATCTGTTTCACCCTAGATAATATACATGTTTCGATGCTGTTCTCTCAAAAAATTTTAAAAGCACCATTAGGAAGATTGCTAGGTAGGTATTAAATTTTTTTAATTTGTAATATTTTACTGCTAGAAGACCATCAGTGTTTGATTCAACCCCTAGCCCTTCATTTTAAAGCTAAGGAGGTTGAGACACATAATTTTAATCACAGGTCTATATTCATCTTAATTCTAATTTGAAGCACAAACCCAAC
The DNA here is from genome assembly GCF_033118175.1 of Dama dama. Lineage (NCBI taxonomy): Eukaryota > Metazoa > Chordata > Mammalia > Artiodactyla > Cervidae > Dama > Dama dama. Next base: position 17,932,064 of record NC_083688.1, on the reverse strand, counting down.
TCAGTAAATTTTTCTGTAAAGCAATGGTGATTTTGTCAGATAAGAACATAACCACATATGTGGTGAGAAAATAAGGACCTGAATCTACTTGAATACCCATGCAGCCAAGAAGCCTTAAATAAATTCCAAATATTTTGTTAACTTTGAAAACAAAGCCCTCCCGAAAGGCAAGTTTAAGAAATAATATGCAATTACGTTTTTTAGCTTAAAGTAGAAAATGATTATGAAAGAAAATTTTGAAAATGCAAAATTTAAAATAGAAAAAGAAAAAAGTTACCCTCAGTCATATTATTTGAGTGACATAATCATTAATACTTTGGAGAGATTCCTATCAGAAATATTTATGCACAGATATTTCCTACTAAATTATAATCATACTGTAACATTTTGATCTTTCCAGGATGTACATAAAGTACATAAAAACTTGTCTTTCTGAATTATTAGTTTTGAAGGAGTGTCATTAGCACCATATTTGAGATTTGCAAAAATAAATCAATGAGGTTAGGAGAGAGATGATTTGCCTGAGCTTCAATGATCTGCCAAACTAGTCTAAATTACAGACTGTGAACGTGGAGGCCCTTGCTTGCAATTCTACTCTTAATGTGTTTTAAAACAGTCTAGGGAGGACTTCCTTGGTGGTCCAGCATTTAAGACTTCGCCTTCTAATGCAAGAGTTTCTGGTTTGATCCTTGGTTGGGAAGCTAAGATTTCACATGCCTCTTGGCCAAAAAAAAAGTAACAGAAAAACAGGAGCAACGTTGTAACAAGTTCAATAAAGACTTTAAAAGTGGTCCACATTGATAACTGAATAGTCTAGGGGACTCTAGCTAATTCATGGGTATGGGAAAAATAAGATAATTATGTAAACTAAAAATCTAAACACCAGGACTGAAAGCCATTCCAGAATTCAGAAGAGAATATCTTATTCTAACAAATTTATGTTAATATATTTTCAAATAATAGGTCTAAATTCAGATTAACATTCTGTCCATTTAACTTCATCTAGTCTCCTCATATTTCCATATCATCCCTATGGGTATCTTAAAGAAAATTTTATTTCACCTATAAAGACTTCATTATACATCCTTAACTAAAAGTGATTTTCGCAAAGATCACTTTTAACGCCTTCCTTAATGAATATCTGGTCCCACTTAAAAATTTAATTAAACACTCTAAACTATATTAATAGCAACAATTTTTTTTAAGAACCACACTGTCTGATAACACACACATCCTCCCATACTTTTAATTTGTTCCTATCTAACTGATCTAATATTAAACCTATAAGCAAAGTGAATCTTCAGTACTATTAACTGCTCCAATATTGCAAGCAAGTTTAGTAAGATTTCAGTCTAAGAGAATAAACCACATTTGTGATGTGTTCAGGGATTGTCTGTAATGATCTGGGGGTCACACTGGCATTCTGTGGTAGAGATGCTGAAGCTCTGCACTGCCTGAGATGGTTCCAGAATAAGTTTTATCACTCAAATGCCAGTTGTCCCAGCCAGTGAGAAACACTGGTCAAGGATCAGTCACTGTATCATTGCTTTCTGTTTCAGAGCTTTAAAAGGATTATATTAAAGATATTTAAAATATGGGAAATATGGAACTATAAAGAAAAAGACCCTGTGTAACTAGCTAGACTACAGAGCATATAGATATTGGCATGTCTGAGTTCAGTATAATTGGAGATGAGAAACAGCAGTGGAGGACTGTGTGGCTGGGGATGAGACAGGTAGAGAGGTAGGGCTGGGGTCGTGGGATTATGGGATTATCAGCATCCTTAGCTGCAGGTGGCCAGCTGGTCAGCTCATGCTTGCCTACACGAGGCCAGGTATTACTGTTGGCCTCAAGGCAGTGGCGAGTTCAAAGTTCCAAGAGCACCACCCTTGACAGCACTGCTTTCACTGACCAACTGCAGTCAGCTCTGGGAGAGAAGAGGTGGAGGGCAAGGAACCATGAAGACCCTGAAGCTGACTCAAGGAGCTCTTTAAAAAAAAGCAAGTCGTTTCTTAGATCCTCAGAGAGCAGAGAGTGACATCTGGTCCCATCATCTCATGGCAAATAGATGGGGAAAAATGGAAACAGCGACAGACTTTATTTTCTTGGGCTCCAAAACCACTGCAGATAGTGACTGTAGCCATAAAATTAAAAGACACTTGCTCCTTGGAAGGAGAGCTATGACAAACCTAGACAGCATAGTAAAAAGCAGAGATATCACTTTGCTGACAAAGGTCTGAATAGTCAAGGCTATGGCTTTTCCAGTAGTCAGGTATGGATGTGAGAGTTGGATCATAAAGAAGGTCGAGAGCTGAAGAATTGATGGTTTAGAATTGTGGTGCTGGAGAAGACTTTTGAGAGTCTCTTGGACAGCAAGGAAATCAAACCAGCCAATCCTAAGGGAAATGGCTGAGTCCCTTCGCTGTTCCCCTGAAACCACCACAACATCGTTAATAAGTTAAACCCCAACACAAAATGTTTGGGGTGTTAAAAAATAAATAAATAAAATGCTTTAAAAAATCCTAAAGGAAATCGACTCTGAATATTCATTGGAAGGACTGATTCTGAAGCTGAAGCTCCAATATTTTGGCCACTTGATGTGAGGAACCAACTCATTGGAAAAGACCCTGATGCTGGGAAAGATTGAGGGCAGGAGCAGAAGGGGACGACAGAGGACAAGATGGTTAGATAGCATCACTGACTCAGTGAACAGGAATTTGAGGAAACTCCAGAATATAGTGAAGGACAGAGGAGCCTACTGTGCTGCAGTCCATACGGTTGCAAAGTTGGACACAACTTAGTGACTGAACAACAACAGAGAGTAGATTTGCCTGCAGTTGTCAGACAAACCACTGACCTTGAGCTACTTGTGATACTCTCAGCTGGATACCTAAGGCTCACAAAGCTCCCTTTCTGTGTCTTTTGTTGTTTAATTTATGTCGTAACCATGGAGTCAAAACTAAATAAGTGATCGGTAGGACTTCAAATGAAAAAAGACGATTCCATCATTAAAGCTTTGCCTGGGTTCTTCCTTCCATCCTGCTGCAAGCCAGTCTCTGTCTGGGGGAATGAAGTAATTATGCCAACCATGAGTAATGTTTCTTTATCTTACCAAGGCAGTGACAGACACCCAGAGGACCTTGTTAGTAGATGGTCAAGCCAGCGATGGAGTCAACCCAGTGGATGGAAGCAGTAGTAAGTGGTGGCCATTGGTATATGTCAGGGAGGATCTGTTCTAGCACACACAAACACACACACACACAAACACACACACACACACACACACACACGTGTATGTATCAATCTCATGTCCACTGAGTCAGTGATGCCATCCAACCATATCCTCTGTCATCCCCTTCTCCCCCTGCCCTCAATCTTTCCCAGCATCAGGGTCTTTTCCAGTGAGTCAACTCTTTATCAGGTGGCCAAAGTATTGGAGTCCTTCCAATAGAATGTTCAGGGTGGCTTCCCAAAAGCTTGGAATAAAACCCCAGCACTTTGCCCCATGGCTCAAAACCACACCATGCCCTGGCCTCTGCCCCCTCATCCTCCCATTCTCCCCACTGACCAAAGTGCTGCAGCCCCCCTGAGCCAAACTGGCCCAGCTCCTTTTCAGACTTCAGCATTGTTCTGGTGCTGTGGCTGCAGGACCACACAAGGATATCAGAGGGATACAGGATTCAAGACAATCAGTTATGACCCTATCCTAGAAAGAGATGGACGGTGCTAATGTTAAACCTCTGTGTAACAGAGAAACTACTGAGAAGAAAATTAGCAACTAGCTTTGGCAGGGAGGGGAGGGGAAGAGGTGAGCACGCAGTGGAATTTCACCTATAAAATCACGAGATAGGAGAGGTTAAAACTGAAATACATAAAGGCAAAGAGGACCTCATAGAATAACACATAAGTCACCTCTAGAACCAGTTAGGGAGATGAAAAAATGTTTTAGAGAAGCTTAAAAAATGTAAAATCCAACTAAACAGAAAGGAAGTTGGCTACAATCTTTGTGGGGGTTCCAAACAAAATCAGAACAATTAGGTCGAGATTGCTCTGGAACCCAAGGGTTGTGCAATCTGCTGAGAAATCAGGACCCATTTGGAGGGTCCAGCCCAGAGCTAACTGTAGTTGGAGACAGTAAAGAAAAGGATGGCCCCTGTGTGTTCATCACTGATAAGGGAAGAATTGCCCTGGATGCCCAGGTCTTGTAAGACATCCGAAAATCTCTCTCCTGGAAACAACCTTGGTTGTCTAAGCATCAAATCTAACTCATCTGGGTGAAGAATTGAAATCCACTAGAGATAATAAAGCTCCTCCCTCAGCAGGATGAGTCTCCTAACCCAGAAAGAGATGGAACCAAATAAACAGAGGAGGGTGTCATGACAGAGATCTGAGCCCTGTGACTGCCACTGGGTGTCTGGCTTAGGCTGATCTGAGCATGCTGGTGTGCAAAGAAGGTGTCACTCTGGAGAAAGTGTGGTGCATGAGAGCATCTATCAGTCTCAGGATTCTAATTAAAATGGATAGTTGAGTAACTGAATTTTTATTCTTTTGAAATTGAAAGACAGGGTGAAGGCAACGCACATGGAGAAGCTTGATGGGGCTTGAGAATCACTATGGCTTATAAGTTTAATTCTTGCAGGGAAAAAAAAACCACAAAAGATTATTTCAGATAGTCTTCCATGTGTGTAAGAGCCCATCTAAGACATCAGAAACCACAGCCCACCATCTCTTTGTTCCCTCTGACTCTGCACCCTTCTGTGACTGTTCTCTCCCACTAGTCAGATCTCCACTCAGAAATCATCTGCTCAGACCTTGTGTCTCTTGAAAGTGAAAGTGTGAGTCACTCAGTCATTTCTGACTCTGCAACCCCATGGACGGTAGCCCGCCAGGCTCCTCTGTCCATGGAATTCTCCAGGCAAAAATACTGGAGTGGGTTGCCATTTCCTTCTCCAGGGAATCTTCCCGACCCAGGAATTCAACCCAGGCCTACTGCATTGCAGGCAGATTCTTTCCTGCCTGAGCCACCAGGGAAGTTTCCTTATTCTTCACCTTAGTACTTAACTCTAAAGAACCCAGCTGCCAACGCAGGAGATGTAAGAAACACGGGTTCTATCCCTGTGTTGGGAAAATCCCCTGGAAGAGGGCATGGTAAACCACTCCAGTATTTTTGCCTTGAGAACCCCATGGACAGAGGAGCCTGGCAGGGTATGGTCCACAGGGTCATAAAGAGTCGGATACAACTGAAGTGACTTAGCATGCATGCAGTACTCGACAAAACACATATCTACCGGCTACCTCCCCATCTAAAAGGAGATGCCATGGCATGAAGGCTTCATCTCTGAAGCCACCTGTGGTCCTCCCAGGGTTCCTGCATGCTCCATTACATTAGATTTATCATTATCTGAAATGATATTACTTTTTGGTTCCCTCTTGAGACCATAAACTCCCTGAGAATCAGGACTTTGTCTTGTTAATTGCTGAATCCTTAGCACTTAAACACTTCCTGGCACAAATGAACCCATTTGCTTAAAGTTTTTGCCCTAATGCCTCCCTGGTAGCTCAGCTGGTAAAGAATCCGCCTACAGTGTGGGAGATCTGGGTTTGATCCCTTGGTTGGGAAGATCCCCCAGAGAAGAGAAAGGCTACCCACTCCAGTATTCTGGCCTGGAGAATTCCATGGACTATATAGTCCATGGAGTTGCAGAGTCAGACTCAACTGAGTGACTTTCACTTTCATTTGACCCTAACAACAGCTATATACCTTTCAAGTTAGATTTGGCTTCTCCCTAAGCAATCATACCCAGAACACCACAAGCATCATGTGCTAGTTATTCTTTTTCCCAACACCCATGAAAATGAACACATAGCTACTAAAATAAAAATTTATCTCAAAAATGTGTTATCAAAAATCACCTTGTGCTTTGCAATGCTCTGATTTCCAATCTGGGAATACATAGGATGCCCCTGCCCCAGGCAGACTGAGGTGGGTGGAGCTAGGCTGACTCTTTTGAACATTAGTCTCACTTCAACTAGCATTCAGCACCTTCAAACAGTTCTCTGAAATAAAGCATCAACAGACCTGAAACAGAACTCCTTTTTCCTGCCCAAACCCCTATCCAAGTTTAATTCCTTAGGGCTGTGGTTCTCTACCAGCTGACTCTCTCCCCTAGGGAACATTTGACAATGTCCAGAGGCATTGCTTATTGTCCCACCCCTGGGGATGCTCCAGCATCTACTAGGTAGAAGCCAGGGAATGCTGCTCAACACCATACAATACACACAACAGTTCCCTGCAACAAAGAATTGTCCAACCCCCAAATAATCCTAACGTCAGAATTGAGAAACCCCAGTTTAGGTCAATGAGACCTTAGCTCATCAGACTAAAAACCCTTGGTTTTATTCCAATGCCTCTTGTCTGCTCATAAGTAGACACTGACCCTTTACAAAACAGGGAAACAACACCTTTAGAACATTTTCACAAATCTGAATCCGTAGGAATATTTATAACTCCTAGCAAGTTAAAGGGGCTTCCCTTGTGGCTCAGCTGGTAAAGAATTCACCTCTAATGTGGGAGACCTGGGGTTTGATCCCTGGGTTGGGACAATCCCCTGGAGAAGGGAAAAGCTACCCACTCCAGAATTCCATGGACTGTATAGTCCATGGGGTCACAAAGAGTCAGACACAACTGAGTGACTTTCATTTCATTGAGCAAGTTAAAGACCACTTTAAAATAAATTATTCGACTATAAAAACTTTAACGTATTGAAGAATCTGTAATTGTGATTGTCGATTTGTAAGTAAAATAATTGCTTCAAAAACAGATGCTATCAGAAATGCTGATCTCTTAGGGAATCACAGGGGTTCTATTGCCTCTTTGGAGAATATTCTTGTATAACAAAAAAGATATAAGTGTTAAAGTTGTGCCTCAGGATACACATATAATAAGGATGACTTTCAAGGACATACGAGATGATTGAGAAAGCTCTAGACGGAGGCTTAGTGCTTTTAAAGCAGTCCAACCATTAGAAATGGTGTCAGATGAAATGCGGCACATGTGCCAGGGAGTGGGGCCGGCCAGATGGAGAAGATGCCCTGACACCCGGAAGGAAATGCATTGAACTGATTCATTCATTCAATGGATGTGTTACCAGATTATATCTCATCTAACACAGACTGGGAATAGTAAAGCTATGACAAACTTAGAAAGTGTGTTAAAAAGCAAAGACATCACTTTACTGACAAACATCCGTATAGTCAAGGCTATGGTCTTTCCAGTAGTCATATACAGATATGAGAGTTGAATGTGGATCATGAAGACAGAGCGCCAAAGAATTGATGCTTTTGAACTGTGGTGCTAGAGAGGGCTCTTGGAGAGACCCTTGGGCAGGAAGGAGATCAAACCAGTCAATCCTAAAGGAAGTCAACCTTGAATACTCATTGGAAGGACTGATGCTGAAGCTGAAGCTCCAATGCTTTGGCCACCTGATGCAAACACCTGACTCACTGGAAAAGACCCTGATGCTGGGGAACATTGAAGACAGAAGGAGAAGATGGGGACAGAGGATGAGATGGTTGGATGGCATTACCGATTCAATGGACATGAACTTGGGCAAACTCTGGGAGATGGTGAGGGACAGAAAAGCCTGGTGTGCTGCAGCCCATGGGGTCACAAAGAGTTGGACACAGCTTGGCGACTGAACAACAAAGCCTGTGAGTATTTAATTTTACACTATGGTGTAGTAAGTATAAATATAATTAAAATTTATCAGTGTATATGAAGAGAAAAATAGCTATGTTTCTTTGTGAACATCAGAATGGTTTGAAGATAACCACATCCTCATGGTGTCATTTGACTGACAGCAACATAACAAAAAATATATACCCCGCAGTATCCTCAAATCACTATGTACTGGCTGTGCTCTTCAAATGCAGGAAAACCTTCCAGAGTTTAACGGCAAATTACATGAAGTGTAAACAAAGCTGACTAAATGAGTCAGACAATTTAAAAAAAAAAAACAGGCAATTGACCAGTTGTTTTTCTAAACATTCTCCTTCTTTACAACAATGGTTTTTTGGTACCATTGTTATGATTTTTCTACTGAAATAAAGACTCTTGTGCGGTTGCTTTGACTCTGTGAGGTAGAATCTAATTGTTTCTTTGCAGAGCTCTCCTGAAAGCTTCCAAGGTAGGAATTGTGGTGAGAGCTATTTTTAACACTCCTGGTCTTTTAATAGCCTGGCCTCTGCAGTGAGATGAAGAGACTCGATTTGTACTGAAAGCCTGATGCCACCAACAGAGCCCACCAGCCTCAGCTCTCACCCTGGGGGGATCAGAGGAGCTGGTCAGGGCCTCAGCAGCCGCTGCAGAGATGAAGTGTCTAATATTAGCAAGCAATAAGTAGCAGGAATCTGTGTGCCATCAAGACATTCAATCTCAGAGGCCTCCGATATCAAAGTCGGAAGGCAGAAATTATTTAACAGAAAAAAAAAAAAAAACTAGTAAGATCTGCTGGCAGGGAAAAACAAACACATCTGAGCAAATGCAAACATGCTCGTAAAACCAAAGGCAAAGAAAGGAAGACATAGGAGGCCCATCTGCAAAAGATAATCAATAAAATAAAATGGGAATCTGTAATAGAAAGAAAAGCATGAAAGCAAGCAGACATTCAGCAGAACTAGAAAAATTTAACCTCACGGTTAGAAGAAAGAAGTAACCACATCTAATAAGCACAGAGACAAGAGGCACAGTGGGAAGGACAATGGTTTGGAGAGTCGGAGGTCAGGGTGGTGACGCCATGATCAGCTGAGCGAAAGCATCAGTGGGCTGACTTTGACCTTCATTCCCCTCCTGGGTGAAATAGGGATAACAATATCACACCTGGCTCCCAAGACAGTTGTGATGAATGAGATCAATCCCAAATAGCAGGAGCCATTTCTATCAAGTGCACCCTTGAATCCACAATAGCCTGCACCAAGCCGGGCACACTGTGGGTAGCTCAATATTTTTTAATGAATAAATAACTTAGGATTTTTATTTTGGCCAAACACTGTGCGGTATGTGGGATCCTTGTTCCTCAACCAGGGATCGAATCCATGCCCCCTGCATTGGAAGCACAGAGTCTTAACCACTGGACCACCAGGGAAGTCCCTGAATAATTTAGGGTTTTGACAGTGGTAAGCATTATGCCAACACTATTTGTTCTCTCAGTTTTTAACAGGCAGTGGAGAGCAGTCCCCAGACCAACAGCAGTAGCATCACCTGGGGGCTTACTCACCACAAATGCAAATTCACCAGCAGTACCCTAGACCCACAGAACACTCAGGGGATGGGACCCAGCAATATGAGTTTTAAGAAGCCCTCCAGGTGACTCTGAAGCAGGGTTGGTGCTAAAGTTTGAGAACCACTGATCTGGAAAACTAGAAGCAGCTTTTTTAATTTCAAATATTAATATTATTCATTAAGAGCTACACATCTGATGCAGATTACAAAGAAAAAAAGATCAGAAAGTGAAAGTTAAATATTATGACATCAAAAAGCCTTTACTGGCTGCATGTTGACACATGTTTTTTCTTTTCATGAGTGGGAGAACCCCTAGGCTCAATTACTATACCTGTCACTGCACTGTTTCCAAAGAAGCTTCCTTATTCTTGAAGAGCATGTGTTGGTGATTTTTGTCCCCAGTCCCACCCAAGCACAGAGCCAGAGATGCCAAGGGTACTCATTATAAAGTAATTAATGACTGCATAAGCACCATGCATTGCTGTTTTAAAATAATCTCTTTCATCCCATTTCCCTAGAGCCCAAATAAGAAATATTAATTGAAATATTAATATAGGCCAGACTGTAAATGACACCTCTGTCTCCTGATCTAGTGGTTACAAAGGGGGAGAGATTTCAAGAAAGATCTTTTCATTAAGTATGTTCTGAGAAATTGAAATCAAAAGGGAGAAAACATTAAATTAATTAAAAAACTGATACAATAAGCAGACAAGTTAAGTGAGTGACTAACTTAAAGCGATGTATCCCTTGAATTCTAAGCTTGTGTGATTAACTCAAAAGGTGGTGCAGTTGCCAGTGCAAGAGACACAAGAGACATGGGTTCGATCCTTGGCTCGGGAAGATCACCTGGAGGAGGAAATGGCAACCCACTCCAGTATTCTTGCCTGGAGAATTCCATGGGCAGAGGAGCCTGGCGGGGTACAGTCCATGGACTCACAAAGAGTCAGACTCTGCTGAGCAACTGAGCATGCACGCATAAAGGAGGCATTCATTCCTTCTTTCAGAAAGAATTTGGAGAGAGTAAACAGTCACAAGTGAAGAATCTAAAGGATGCTTAGAAACAGTTCCTGCCTGCCGGGAGCTTACACTCCAGAAGAGGAGAAAATACACATTCATAGGAAACAACGAAACACATTGAGAGGAAATCCAGCACCTGGTACCAAGTCAGGCCCATGTGATGCCCTGTGACACTGGACCTCCTGAAGCGGGCGAGGGGAGGAAGCCTGGGGCCAGGCCAGGCTGTGACAGCTCAAATCTGTGTGCCGAGCGGTGTGGGGTCACCAGCAAGGTGCCTTTGAAGGTTTCTGAATGCAGCACAGTCATGACGAAGGATTGCTGCAGCTGGGCCCCTTCTTGTTCTCATTTGCTATAATCTGGGAGGAAAGCTTAAGACTTCCTGCCCTTCTCCCTGGGAACAGGGGCTCTGGTCTGGACAGAATGAGGTGACTCCAAGTGGACAAGCAAAAGGGGCAAGGAGGAATGGGTACAGCCTCGAGGAGAGAAAGAGGAGAACACAAACTCCGATCCTTCTTCTTCCCTTACCCTTCCTCTTACCCTTGTTTCAGTTCAGTTCAGTCACTCAATCATGTCCAACTCTTTGTGACCCCATGGAGCACAGCATGCTGGGCTTCCCTGTTCATCACCAACTCCCGGAGTTTACTCAAACTCATGTCCATTGAGTTGGTGATGCAATCCAACCATCTCATCCTCTGTCATCCCCTTCTCTTCCTGCCTTCAATCTTTCCCAGCATCAGGATCTTTTCAAATGAGTCAGCTCTTCGCATCAGGTGGCCAAAGTATTGGAGCTTCATCTTCAACATCAGTCCTTCCAGTGAACACCCAGGACTGATCTCCTTTAGGATGGACTGGTTGGATCTCCTTGTAGTCCAAGGGACTCTCAAGAGTCTTCTCCAACACCACCACAGTTCAAAAGCATCAGTTCTTTGGCAGTAAGCTTTCTTTATAGTCCAACTCTCACATCTACACATGACTACTGGAAAAACCATAGCCTTGACTAGACGGACCTTTGTTGGCAAAGTAATGTCTCTGCTTTTTAATACCAAAGCCCTTATGGATCACCTATTCTGTGCCAGATGTATGCATGTAGATGCAGACGTGTGCTTAGGGGTGGATAAGTATATGGGTGTGTATGCATGTGTATGTACATATACATTTGCAGATGTGTGTGTGGGTGTGTTCTCTTTAACCCTTACAAGGTCAGTACAGTTATTCTTTTTGCAGACAAGACAACTTGGGCTCAGAGGAGTAAGGAAGAGTCGGTGAATGACTCAGCCTGGAGTTAAACCCAGGACCACAGACTCCAAATCCCACACTCATTTATTCCTCCCCCGTCTTTTCTCGCCTTTTCATGAGATTTGTTTGGAAACACCATGAGAGCCAGGCCGGCCCTGAGGCAGAGACCATGGCAGGGAGTGACCCATTCAGGTCCGGCTCTTCTGGGTCTTAGCAGAGGACCAAAGGATGTCCTGAGGGTCCCCTGTGGTCCAAGTTCGCTCCCCAGAGAGGGAGGCCACAAAAGGAGCTGAAGCCAAATCTCTGGCCAGAGGAAAGAGCAGAAGGACTCCATGCAAGGCATCCGACTATGGGCTCAGGTAACAACAGTAAGATCCAATGACACTCGCCAAGTGCCCCAGGTGCCCTTCTAAGCACACCACGTGCATCACTTATCCACTGAACTGTGAGCTGTGGATTCTGTCACCCAGCTCAATTCACAGAGCGAAAGCTGAGACCCAGTGAGATTAATTTCCCCCAAGGTCACACAGAGGATGAATAGCAAGAGCAGGCTTTGCTCTCCCTCGGCTGGGCTCCGGCCCTGGGCTTCTGGAAGGCTGCACTGCAGTCGTAAGTGAGGCAGCGTGGCGAGGGTGACGGGCTTATCGCAGTCATTCAGGCAGCAGATGACAAGGTTGGAATCAGGGCACTAGAAGAGGAAGCAGCATGCATGGCAGATGGGGAACCATCATAAACGGAGCAAATGGGGAGACTGTCCAGAAATAAACAAAGTGGGGCTGGGGGGGGGGGGGGGCAAGAGTCAGGACTGAGCTTGCAGCCTGAGAGATGAGGGAAGTGATGGCACCCATGATGGAACCTGGAGCCATGCGGGGAGAGTTAGGCTTGAAAGCCTGTGTGGGAGGCTGACAGAGGAGGGTCTGGAGTTGAGTCTGAGGAGGGGGTTGAGGGTTAGCAGAGCATCACTCTGAGCCCAGTGCAGGTGCTGGAACTGGGTGACTGGCCAGGCTGCAAAAATGGGTCTGGAAGCCATCCACTTAAAGGTGACAGCTTGGAATGAGTGGCTGCTGCCCCAGGAGGGGGAAGGCAGCTGAAGCAGGTGGTAAGGACTGAGCTCTAGAGATAGAAGGAGGAAAGGAAGGTGGAGAGGAGGCTGGAGAGGTCCCGGGAGAATGCACACAATGCAGTCCTCTGTAAGACAGGAAGGAAAGGCTGCTAGAGAGAGTAGGGCTAAGAAAGAGCCCTGGACATCAGTGAGCAGGACGCTAATCATAACCTTGGAGAAGTAGATTCATGATATGTCAGTTCAATCACTCAGCTGTATCCGACTCTTTGCAACCCCACAGACTGCAGCAACACCAGGCTTCCCTGTCCATCACCAGCTCCTGGATCTTGCTCAAACTCATGTCCATCGAGTTGGTGATGCTATCCAACCATCTCATCCTCTGTCGTCCCCTTCTCCTCTGCCTTCAATCTTTCCCAGCATCAGGGTCTTTTCCAAGGAGTCAGTTCTTCGAATCAGGTGGCCAAAGTATTAGAGTTTCAGCTTCAACATCAGTCCTTCCAATGAACACCCAGGACTGATCTCCTTTAGGATGGACTGGTTGGATGTTCTTGCAGTCCAAGGGACTTTCAGGAGTCTTCTCCAACACCACAGTTCACAAGCATCAATTATTCAGTACTCAGCTTTCTTTAGAGTCCAATAGAAAATTATGAATTGGACATAGAGCAGTGATGAAGAGGAGGACAGAGGGAAGGAGGGAGAGGAGGGGGGGAGGAGGTGAGCACACAGAGATGCCCCAAGGACTTACAAAATCCTTACTTGTTTGAGAGACTGGTTTTGAGCTGAGACCTCCAGTCCTTACAGACTAGAAATCAGGGATGGAATGGGGGAAGGGGATGGCAGGGTCAGAAAGACAGAAAAGTATGGAAGCAAAAGATCCCAGAGGGAGAGAGAAAGACGAGAAAGGTGGGTTCCAAGGCTCCTTCCAAGGCCCCTTCCATCCTGAAACTGAACTAACCCATCTCTTACAACCTGTGCTCATCTGCTCAAGAACTCGGTGCTCAAGCTGAGCGAGAGTGGGTGCAGGGACCCAGAAAATTCCACTCAGGATTTTTCTGAGTGGAAGAGCTGGCCCACTTCAAACCCCCACTCAAAGGCACCTCAGTGTTTAAAAGAGTGAAGCTGGGATGGCAACACAAGCCACGTTCCCGTCACTCTGGAAATGATGAGTTTTTAAAACAGGCTGAAATCATCAATTAGGTGAAACAATGAAGCGCACTGACGTTGAGACGGGCTTTGTACAGTACTTCCAATATTGTGGCAGTGGTGCATCACAGCCATTCTTTTCAGAAAAAAAGGAATAGCTCCTGGGAGAAAAAAAAATCACTTTCTCGGAATTAGGAGGCTTTTATAAAATACATCCTGATTAATGAAGTTAAATTCTGTGTCAACTATGAGCAAAGCACAGGGCATGGCATCAACCCAGGATGGAGAAATAAGAATCATATCAGAGATCAGCACCAGCCCCAGGCCAGCCTGATGTGGAAGGAAAAAAACACAACATGTGTAAACAGAGGAGAAGTAAGGGGACCCAGCCCTCAATACATAGCTAGGTGCCCTGGGTAGAATTCCGTCTCATTCCATTCATTCATTCATTCAACAAGGCTTTATTGAGCACCTACTATGTGTCAGACATGTCAACAGAATTGGAATTTGTGTTCTCATTTTTTTAAAAATAATTTTATTTATTTATGTTTGGCCGTGCTGGGTCTTCATTGTTTCACGGGCTTTTCTCTAGTTGTGGCGAGCAGAGGCTTCTCTCTAGCTGTGATGCACACGCTTCTCACTGTGTGGCCTCACCTGTTGTGGGCACAGGCTCTGGGGCACATGGACTGAGCACAGGCTCCATAGCTGTGGTGCTCGGGCTTAGTCGCTCTGCCGTGTGTGGGATCTTCCCGGGTTGGGGATGGAACCTGTGTCTCCTACATCAGCAGGCGGATTCTTTCCCATCTGAGCCACCAGGGAAGCTTCTGGGCCACATAAAAACTGAGTGACTGTGACTATCTCCACATATGGGTTGCCCTTCAGCATGTTTGGTAACTTCCAGGTACCCTTCCTTGCCTCTATCCCTGGATGTTGTCTTGCAGGGAGACCTCAAAGCTTCAGAGGTGCCCTTATCACCTCAGTGTAAACAGGAGCCTGCCAACGGCTTGGACAAAACTGTTGCCACAGTCAATAACCTTCCCTTAGCTCCTCCTGCAGTATTTGGTACTACTGACAATCCCCTTCCTTTTGAAAATATTGCCAAAGTGTTTCCAGAAAAATATCAATCACCCTCAATAAAAATTCCTCCCCAAATAGAAATTTGGTTGACCATAGTCTACAATTCATCTTATATTGTACACATATGTATAAAATATTTATCAGTGTTTCACTATTTAAGAAAATTAACTCCTGTTTCCAAGAAATGGGCACAAAAACCAAAATGATAACTACAGCAGAGTTTATTACTTAATTGACTCAACATCCAACCCACCATATTCGAACATCTCTGGATTACCAATGAAGCAAAAATCCTCTCTGTACTGGCTTGATGTAAAAATTAAAGCAAAATATCAAAATGTTATCAAAACTAGAGAAAAACATCTTTGCTGAAAATAATATTTTTACTTACTGAGAAACATTCACAAGAGAAACAAGTATGGCATCAAGATAACGTCTCTGTGAAGAGACTTTCTGAAACTTCTGTTCTCTGCTGACAAGAACCTGGCTTGAATTAATTCATTCATCAAACAAAACCGTGCCTCATGATCAGACTTGCAAAAATGAAAGCACAGCGGGATAAATTTTCAAAAGGAAACAGACTTTCCACTCTTGGAGGGTTCTTACACACAGAGCTAGAGCTTCAGAGGTCAATTAATTGATGTTAATTAACCTGTAAATAGTTTTTTTCACAAAGGAAATAGAACTCTCCTGTGGAAGCATGAGTTTTTCAAGGACATTCAGAACTAAACTGAGTAGAAAATGCCTCATTTCAAGCATCCAGTGCCCCCTCTGGGGACAAAAATGGCCTAATGTTTCTGCTCTTCAGAAGAGTCCTGTTTGATAGGAGAAAGTTGAAAGCATGACGTGGTCTTGAATCACATGTTTGTACCAGGAAAATCCTCAGCTCACAGTGTGGCTGCACGTACAGGAAAAGAGTGTAGTAAGATGATCGAGAACATGGGCTTGGGACGCAGGTAGAGGACTGGGTTCAAATCCCAGTGCAACAGTTACTGGCACGTGTGCCCAGCAGAGCAGACCATGAGGACACTCCCTTCTGACAGCATGCTTCCCACACTGACTCCCTTCCCAGGCAGAGCCTCTAGGGACCAAGTGACCAGATTCTGGCAAATGGCGGGTAGCAGAAGTGATCTAAGACAGGTCCGGGCACCGCTCTCAGAGCATCACACAGACCCTTCAGATCCCTGAGTTGCCACCTGGAGACCAAATGCCTTCATCAGACTACGACAAGGTGGAAAGGAGTCTTTCCTTGGAGGTCAGGAGATTTGGGAATTGGTGTGTTCCTGCAGTACAGTTCCATGTCACCCTAATATTCTTGACCAAGTTACCACATTCTCTGTGTCTTAGATTTCTCATCTATGAAATCAGTATAATTGAGTGCTTAACCCGGAGATTGTTCTAAGAAGGGCATTGGAAAGCACTCAGCACAGCCCTGGCACATGGTTAAGATTAAATGTTGCTGCTACTGTTGTTCAGTCATAAGTCATGTATGACTCTTTGTGACCCCGTGGACTGTAGCACGTCAGGCTCCTCTGTAACACTGAATAAACACTAGCTATTCGTGTGTGCATACATCTGTGTGTGTCTACATGTGTGTGTGTGTAATACAGTGGAAAGAAGATGGAGAGTGAGTTTTCTGGTGGTCCAGTGGTTAAGATCCCATGCTTCCCAAAGGGGCACAGGTTCGATCCCTGGTCAGGGAAGTAAGATCCCACATGTTGCACTGTGAGGCCAAATGAAATTTTTTAAAAAGCAGATGGAGAGGTAGATGCTAAAAGGGGGAAGAGCAGTTGTTCCCATAGGACATGAGAACTGATGAGGTAGGAACATGCCTAAGAGAGCTGCAGGAACAAGTCAGGTAGCAGCTGAGCAAAGACAGAGTTAAGTACCAGAGTTCCTAGATCTCTTCTACCTCTGCTTGGGATGTTCTAGAGCAGGAAGAAGAATGGAGGCTCTGGGGGAAGGAATCCCATGGGAACCCAGCTCTGGGAAAGGCCAGTGAAGGAGTTGCTGGGAGTCAGGGAGACCCTGATAGAAGCAGGATGGCTGAGAGACCAAGCCAATGTGAAGCCACCTTTGGAGAAAGTAGAAGATGATGGAGATTCTATGCCATTCAGGAACCTCAGAAATCAGCACCATGTAAACACCAGTGGAGATTATTTAAAGTTGCTTAAACTGTGATTCTAACATATTGACACTCCTTTATATAAACTAGACAACCGCAAGGACCTACTGCATAGCACAAGGAACTATGCTCAATATATTACAATAATCTATAAGGGAAAAGAATCTGAAAAAAGAATATATACATACAAAAAGAATATATATATGACTGAATCACTATACCATACACCTGAAACTAATACAACATTGTAAATAAACTATACTTCAATTTAAAACCTAGAGTGGTTTGCCATTCCCTCCTCCAGTGGACCATGTTTTGTCAGAACCCTTCACTATGACCCATCTGACTTGGGTAGCCCTGCACAGGTTACCCAAGTTATGCAAACCCTTCATCATGACAAGGCTGTAATGCTGGACTCAATATGTCAGCAAATCTGGAAAACTCAGCAGTGGGCACAGGACTGGAAAAGGTCAGTTTTCATTCCAATCCCAAAGAAGGGCAGTGCCAAAGAATGTTCAAACTACCGTACAATTGCACTCATCTCACATGCTTAGCAAGGTCATGCTCGAAATCCTTCAAGCTAGGCTTCAGCAGCACATGAACTAAGAATATCCAGATGTTCAAGCTGAGTTTAGAAAAGACAGAGGAACCAGAAATCAAATTGCCAACATCCGTTGGATCATAGAAAAAGCAAGAGAATTCCAGAAAAATATCTATTTCTGTTTCATTGACTATGCTAAAGCCTTTGACTGTATGGATCACAACAAACTGTGGAAATTTCTTCATGAGATGGGACTACCAGACCACCTTACCTGCCTCCTGAGAAACCTGTATGCAGGTCAAGAAGCAACAGTTAGTTAGAACCAGACAAGGACCAATGGACTGGTTCAAAATTGGGAAAGGAGTACATCAAGGCTGTATATTGTAACCCTGCTTATTTAACTTATATACAGACTAGATGAAGCACAAGCTGGAATCAAGATTGCCAGGAGGAATAGCAACAATCTCAGATATGCAGATGATACCACTCTAATGGCAGAAAGTGAAGAACTAAAGAGCCTCTTGATGAGGGTATAAGAGGAGAGTGAAAAAGCTGGCTTAAAACTAAACATTCAAAAAATGAAGTTTATGGCATCTGGTCCCATCACGTCATGGCAAATAGAAGGGGAGAAAGTGGAAACAGTGACAGACTTTATTTTCCTGGGCTCCAAAATCACCGCAGAAGACTGAGCGCCAAAGAAATGATGCTTTAGCATTATGGTACTGGAGAAGACTCTTGAGAGTCCCTTGGACAGCAAGGTAAACCAGTCAGTCCTAAAGGAACTGAGCCCTGAATTGGAAGGACTGATGCTAAGGCCGAAGCTCCAATACTTTGGCCACCTGATGGGAAGAGCCAACTCACTGGAAAAGATCCTGATGCTGGGAAAGACTGAAAAGGAGAAGAGGGAGGCACAGAATGAGACAGTTAGCATCACCAACTCAATGGACATGAATTTGAGCAAACTCCTGGAGACAGCAAAGGACAGGGGAGGCTGGCATGCTGCAGTCCATGGGGTAGCAAAGAATCGGATATGACTTAGTGACTGAACAACAACAATGATTTTTAAAAATCTATCAAAGGGAAAAGACAAATTACAAACTTGGAGAAAATATGTGCAAGCCATACAACTGACAAATGATTAGAACAAAAAAGAAACAACTTTTGCAAGCCAACAGGAAGAGCACACACACACACACAAATTTGAGTGAGAGATAGGAAAACAAGTAATAAACACAGGAAGAGGACCTCAGCATCATTAGTAAACCACAAAGTGCAGAGACCACAATGAAGCACCTTTTCTATACCCATTCATTGTGCAAAAATTAAAACTAAATTAAAAATTAAAACCCTACATAGTACTGTAGAGGATCTGAATCCATAAGACCACTTATGCATTTCATGTGGAAGCATATATGAGTGTCACAACTTTGAAAAACAGTCTGGCATGATCTCCTACAATTGATCAAGCATATTTTCCAGCAATTCCACTCCTAGGTTCACCCTCAAACAAGCCCTGGCACATATTTCAGAGAAAATACACAAGAATGTGCTTACTGGTGCCTGTCCCCAGGCAAACAGAGCAATGGAATTTTACATAGCCTTCCAAAAGAAGGCTTCATATAGGTGCATTTTAGCAACACGGTATTAAGTGAAAAAAGTAAGTACCAGACAAGTACATGCATGATACCATAACATGATTCATGCATGGTTCAATTTTTATAAATTCAAGAACAGTTAAAACAAAAATAAAAATTTTCTATGAAAACATATAAATGTTTATGCCAGCATGCATACTCAGTCATATCCAACTCTTTGCAAGCCCATGGATCATAGCCCTCCAGGCTCCTCTGTCCATGGGATTTTCCAGGCAAGAATACTGGAGTGGGTTGCCATTTCCTATTTCAGGGGATCTTTCCAGTCCAGGGATCAAACCCATATCTCCTATATCTCCTGCACTGGCAGGCAGCTTTTTTACCACTGTGCCACCTCGGAAGCCACATAAATATTAAGATCATATAAAACGGAAGACAAAGGAAGGATCAACTCAAGATTCAGGGTGACTGTTAACTTTGGATGGGGAATAGAGACTGAGAGACTGGCTGGTGAGGAGACTATATAGTTAGTTATCAGGTCTAACTTCTGGTTATAGTGGTGGTTCCACCACTGATTACTGTATATTGAAATAGGTAAGCAAATAGATAAAAGTATGCTATGGACAAGAATAGAGAGTATCACAAACCAAGCATTATGGTCATTCCAATTCTGTGCACCTGCATTCTTTAAAAAAAGAAAAGTCTCCTCTGAGAACAGACTTGGGTAAAAAAAAAAAAAAAAAAAACATCAAACAGAAATCATTTCAGTTCAAACAGTGACAAACTCCACCTATCAGTTCTGATTGAGACTATGTATAGAAGGATTTTGATTCATCCTAGCATCACTTATAACAGAGAAATTCAAACTCTCTTCAAGATTCATCAATAGAGGAACGGCTTAAAACATCAGGCCATGTTCATACCCTTTCATTAATTCACCTCATCAGCACATTGTCTTGAGTGTCCAGGACTCATCAGACATGGTGGGACACGATGTAGAACAGAAATAATTCAGGGTGCACACTCATGGGATTGATTCAGGTAGGGAGACAGGCAGAAATCAAAGAACCACACGTGCACACAGGGGAGGGCTGTGAAGGAAAGGAACACCCAGCTACAAAAGAGAAAAAGGGAAGAAGACCTGGATTGAAGCATTTAACTGAGGCTTCCTAAGGAAAGGGGGTATTTACGAGATCCAAAATAGAAACCTGGCCAAAGGTAGGCAGCAGGGAGGGCTGTCCAGGCACAAAGAAGCGAACAAGGTCCTGCAGCAGCTCCAGCACCCAGCGAGATGAAAGCCAAGGTGGCTGATCCCTGAGAACGGGGAGCAGGGGGGCGAGATGGGGCTGGAAAGGTGGGTGAGTGACAGATCACGGAGGAGAATGAGGCAGAGGATTCTGGCCTTCATCCCAAGAGCCCTGGGAAGAAGGGGATTAAGTGGAAAGCAACAACACCAGATCAGATCTGCAGTGGAAAATAATCACCCAGGAGAACGGAGAGCCTGGGTCAGGGAACTGACATAATGAGAACCAGGGCTAACTTCGGCGTGGTTGCTCTGGCTCCAGTGTGTGGCATGGACAAGAGCAAACACAGAGATGATGTGAGAGGTTATCTCCGTCACATAGACAAGGGGCAAAGGCAGTGGCGATGGGTCTGCAGAGAGGGGGGTGATTTGAAAAGTCTTTAGGGGGAAAGATGGAGAACACTTGGAGGCAGGAAGAGCAGGAGGCGGGGGGCACCCAGGGTCACTTGTAGAGGTCTGGCTGGTAGAAACAAATGGAACACTGGAAGCCGAGCTGTGTGGAGCTGGGGATACAATGAGCTCAGTTTTGGAATGACTGAGCTTAAGGTGGCCTGGAACATACGAGCAGAGACGGCAAATAGGCAGCAGTTTGGCCTGGACATACAATGTTAGGAAACATGCGATGGAATTAATAAAAATGAGTAAGGTAGCTCTATATATACTGACATGGAAGTATACTTATGATCGACTGGTAAACACTGAAAAAAGTAAGTTGTAGAGCAGTATGTATATTATAATCGCTTTTTTAGCATATAGAAAAACAATCATTTGATCTGCAAGGGAAATATCCATACTCACACATAGATACATACACACACAAACACTGGTCTGGAAAACATCAACCAAACTATTAACCTACCCTTATGACCTTATAAAGTTTGAGCTGGGATAGATGAGTGAAGAACTTTTACTTCTTTGTTTATGAATTTCTGCAGTTAATCACCCCAACTCCCACTTCACTCCCTCCGTCTCTCCATCCCCAGCCCTTACATCACCCTGAATCCCTGCCCAGTGGCAGAGGTTGGCAAGAGGATGAGATGGAAAGGAGAAGATGATGTCAGTTTTACATATTATTGATGCTAAAAAAGGGAATAATTTGGTGTTTGCTTTTAAGCTGCATAGAAACTGTTATATCAAAATGTTCACCAGTAAAATGCCATTTCCTGCTCAAGGGTTTATAAACGATTTGGCTGAGCAGTAAGTCAATAAGATGCCTACAAGAGAACAGAAGTCTGTGGACACCCTGTCCACTGCACTTTCTTAGGAGTCACCCTTTGTAATCTGAGGATGTGAAAGTCTCATGCAGGGTCAGTGAATCCCCCATACTAACCAGGGAGTATTGAAAACTTGCCCAATTGTGCAGGATGGTGTTCCAGGAACTTGAATTAATGAACATACATGAACAACAGGAAACTAAACAAACGAGAGGATTGGGTGGCATTACCTACCCACCTGCATAGTTTAGCCTAAATTCTTCTTAAGTAACTTAGCTAAATCAGCCAGCATAGCACCAGCCCACACTCAGAACATATTTGAAGAACTGTCTTTGAAATATCCAGGCCTCTGTTCAACCAGGAATATCATGGTCCCAGAGCAGAAATGGTGGAATGCTAAGACAGAAGCATCCTAACATCAGAAAAACAGCCAAGGGACACAATGTTTATCCCCAAGGCAACTTCCTTCCTCCATTCCCAGAGACATAAAGCTGGACTGATGGAACTAAATGAGACCTGGGAGGCACCTGTCCAACAGCTGGACAATGTATTGCCTGACCATTGTTAATTAATAAGTGTCTGGTCTACAGAGAGACACATAGTAACTCTGAACTGTGGAAACCTTACCAGCAAGGCAGACACAGGTGAAGTTGCCATCATCTTGCTTTTGCTTTGCATCAAGACAGCTGGCGTTGTTCTGACAGGGTTTCTTCTGGCAGGCGTCAAATTCTTCACAGAAAGTACCCGTGTATGGATCATCACAGTTACAGGAAAATGTTGCCTAAAACACAAACATACAGTATGTATTACCTGAGCCCTCTAAAACGTGTGTGTTAACTGTGAAACTCGAAGTGCAAACATACCTCTCATTTTTATAATTATACCAACACTGAGTATTTTTATCATATCACTTATACCATGATCTGACTAACATCAAAGCTTTCAGAGGAATAGTCTATTTCTTTACAGTTTCATTTCAAACATGTCTTTTTATTGATATGTATCCCAATGGTTTTTAATCTTCCTAAACCAGAAATGGAAATAATAATTATTTTAGGCAGAAAAATAAAGTTTTGCAGACCTGATATGGAAATGACAATTTTGCTAGAGCAGTATATCGCACTACAGCCATTAAATTAGATGTCACTCCAACTAAAAGCCTTCAGCACAGATAGCATGTGGGACACATCATCACCAAATGTGTTACGACGCCCGCCTTTCTGGAGCACTGAGAGAATTTATCGACTCACCCTGGAAATTAACTTCAACATACAACCACGTAGATGAACTGAGTGTAAGGGAAAATAATAGGAACCATTTCATTTGATTTGTTATACTAGTAAAGGACCATAACTCAGACCCGTGAACTGAATTTTTATATCTATTTACTTATCTATTTGGCTATGTTGGGTCTTATTTGCAGCACATGGGGTCTTTCCTGGCCGTGCATGGACTTAGCTGCTCTGCAGCATGTAGGATCTTAGTTCCTTCCCCCTCCAGGGTCTGAACCCTTAACCACTGGACCACCAGGGAAGTCCCCAGAGAACTGAATTTGATTGGACACTTCATTTCTGAGGCAGTTGTATAATCTCAATAAACTGAGCCTTCCTGCTCTCTTCCTAATGCTGGCCTGAGGGTGATGTGTCTAAAACAGACACAGATCTGGGTCCAAAGCCTATGCAGATGGGACTGCAGATTCTCCTGAAGAATAGAGGGGAGGAGGGAAAGGAGAATGGTATAAATAAAGTTTACTGCTTAAAAAAATCAAAACAAAATTGGGGAGAATGGATACATGTATATGTATGGCTGAGTCCCTTCACTGTTCCCCTGAAACTACCACAACATTGTTAACTGGCTATACCCCAATTCAAAATAAAAAGTTCAAAGTTTGAAAAAAAAAAAAAACCAGCCCAAAGCACCTTTTCCAGCTTTCCCCAAGCCCCACAACATCAGGCAAGTGTTTCAAAGTCCCGCCGACAGCTATTCCCAGGCCCGCCTCCCTCTCTCTGTGGTGGCAGAGGGGCCTTGGTGTGGTGGGAGGGAGGGGGCGGTGGGAGGAGGTGGCCCCTTGTTGTTATAGACACTCTCAGGATCTCACCCAGTACCCACCTCCCCACCAAGCTGCTGCTGCTGCTAAGTCACTTCAGCCATGTCCGACTCTGTGTGACCCCATAGACAGAAGCCAAGCAGGCTCCCCCCGTCCCCGGGATTCTCCAGGCAAGAACACAGGAGTGGGTTGCCATTTCCTTCTCCAATGCATGAAAGTGAAAAGTGAAAGTGAAGTCACTCAGCCGTGTCTGACTCTTAGAGACCCCATGGACTGCAGCCTACCAGGCTCCTCCATCCATGGGATTTTCCAGGCAAGAGTACTGGAGTGGGGTTCCATTGCATTCTCTGCCCCACCAAACACTACACCACATCTTCTGTCCTAAAAAACAAAAAGGTTGCTCTTTCTTCTCTGTGATTTTTGTCTCTTAATCAAGTTTTCTATTTCTCGTCCATCTCTTGATTAATTTACTCCTGAAAGTTTAGGTTTCTTTGTAGCTATTGCCAATGAGATTCTTTCCTCATTCCTTTCTTGTAATTCCCATCATACCAGCTAGGGATTATCACTGATGAGTGAAATGCTAGTGCCTGTCTTCGCCTTGACTCTCAGAGTCAGAGGTTTCAGTTGATTCAGGTCAAAGGTTTCAGTTGATTCTCTTGGGTTTTCTAGATAAAACAACTTCCCTCTCCAAAAGAAGGGAACAGCATTTGCAAATCATGATAATGTTGCCTTCTCTAGTCTTCATGGTTACACTGGTGCAGATCCAGAATAATTTTGATTTCAAAGGGAAATTTACAGAATTCACCACTAAGTAGAACACTTGGGATGACAATCAAATTTTATCAAATGCCATTTTAGCTTCTTGGAGTAGAAAGAGCTGCCACTTCGGTATTTTTGCCTGGAAAATTCCATGGACAGAGGAGCCTGGTGGGCGATAGCCCATGGCATCACAAAGAGTTGAACATGACTGAGCACACACGCACACACCTTAGCTTCTATTTTTAAAAATCAACTTTTTATCTCTAACATAGCAGTATATGAACTGAATGTTTAAATTCCCTACTACTGACTTCTTCTATTTCTAGAAGAAAAGTCCACAGAGGTCATCAAGTCAACCTGTTTTATGGCTGAATTCTTCTTGTATTTTTATTCTATTTGTATTTTATGACTGCATTCTACTTATATTTCTGTGACTTCTGCCTAACATGCCCTATCCCCACAGACTCCTTTTCTAAGAAAAACTGTCCCTTGCCTGGTGAGATCATCATTTACCCCATAAAAGTGAAAGTGAAAGTCACTCAGTCGAGTCCGACTCTTTGCGACCCCATAGACTATAAAGTTCATGGAATTTTCCAAGCCAGAATACTGGAGTGGATAGCCATTCCCTTCTCCAGGAGATCTTCCCAACCCAGGGATTGAACCTTGATCTCCCACGTTGCAGGCGATTTCGTTACCATCTGACCCACCAGGGAAGCCCTTACACCATAAAAGGATGCCCCTTGTCACAAGGGGCTAAACAAGGAGTGGATGGAACTCTGATTTCAGCAGCCAATCGAGAAGCCAAACAGTCAAACATGACATTTAGCTCAACCAAAACAGCCAGATTTTATGTAGGTGTATTTCTTTTGTTAGTTGAATTTGTTGTTGTTGAGAGAATGTGACAAATCGTTACAAACTACAAAATCAAGACCTCTTTAGTTTAAGGATACACTCTTCAATTATATCTTAGGAACCAGAACAACAGAAATAGGAGCAGCAGCTTTTTCTACTTAGGTTAAAGATAAATTGTCTGCCTTCTTTTCCTATCATCTCACACCTCCTTGTGGCAAATGGAAGTTCCCTCTACATTCTAGCAGTAATTGATTCCTGTTTTTTTCATGATATTGTGAGGTGTTTTTTTTTTTTTTCTTTTGTATGTGTTTGTAGAGACTATTAATAGTTGCATGCTGAGGAAAGCTCATCAAGGACTATTAGAAAAGCAGCCTTGTAATTAGGAAAACTCCTTTTCTGGAACTGTCTTCTACCTAAATAGATACTTCTCCAAAGAAAGGCATCTATTTACAGATGGCCAATAGGCACATGAAAAGATGTTCAATATTGCTAATTACTAGGGAACTGCAAAGCAAAATTATAATGAGGTACTACCTCACACCAGTCAGAATGGCCATCATTAAAGAGCCTACAAATGACAAATGCTAGAGAGTGTGGAGAAAAGGGAACCCTTCTACACTGTTGGTAGGAATGTACATTGATGCAGCCACTATGGAAAACAGTATGGAGGTTCCTCAAAAACTGAAAATAGAGTTGCCATATGATCTAGCCAACCCATTCATGGGCATAAATCTGTAGGAAGCTCCAATTCGAAAAGATCCATGCACCTCAGTGTTCATTGCAGCACTATTTACAATAGCTCAGACACGGAAGCAAACAAAATGTCCATATCAACATATGATTAAAAAAACATGTGGTACAGGGGCTTCCCTCATGGTCCAATGGTTAAGAGTCCGCTTTGCAAAGCAGGGGACACCAGTTTGATCCCTGGTCTGGGAACATCCCCCATGCTGTGGAGCGACTAAGCCTGTGAACCTCAGCTACTGAGCCTGAGTTCTAAGTCCTCAAGCCACAGCTACTGAAGCATGCGGACCTAGGGCCCGTGCTCCACAAGAGAAGCCCCCGCAATGAGCAGTCTGCACACTGCAACGAAGACTACCCCCACTCACCACAATTAGAGAAAGCCCACATGCAGCAATGAAGACCCACCACGGCAAAATAATAAAATCAATCAATCTTTCCTTTTTTTTTTTAAGGAAAAAAGAAGATGTGGTACATATATGCAATGGAATATTACCCAGCCATAAAAAAGAACAAAATAATACCATTTGCAGCAACATGGATGGACCCAGAGATTATCATAATGAGTGAAGTAAGTCAAAAAAAGAAAGACAACTACCACATGCTATCACTTATATATGGAATCTAAAATATGATACAAACAAACTTATTTACAAAACATAAACAGACTCACAGACATAGAAAACAAACTTGTCATCACCAACCAAACAGAAAAGAGGTGGGGGAGGGATAAATTAGGAGTTTGGGATTAGCAGACACAAACTACCATGTATAAAACAGGTCAACAAAAAGGGCTACTGAATAGCACAGGGAACTATATTCAATATCTTGTAATAAGCCATAATGGAAAGAATATGAAAAAGAATATATATGTATACATATACATATAACTGAATCACTGCTGTATACCAGAATCTAACACAATATAGTAAATCGACTATAAAAATAATAAAATATTTAATAAAAAATTAAGTAAATAAAACAATAAAAATAAAATAATTGATAAAAAATAAAAAATAGAGCTAGTTTCTATGGAAAATCTTGTCCTTGCTCAAATGGACAACGGTGCACAACTTTGATATTTGCAGGGGGCTGTCCAGATCCCCTTGTGCATCTCCACAGAGTTGTGACCGCCTTTGAATGTAAAAGCTGTGCATAAACTGTGCACAGTTCCAAACTGGGCCTCAGCATTGTAATAAATCACTCCATGTCATTATTTTTGGCAGCTGTCCTCTAAAATTTACTTGGTTTGCATCCAGTCATTCCATTTTGCAGATAAATTTCTTTGGTCATTCAAGGGATTCATTTTGCACATAATTCATCTGGCATGTTCCACAGAAAATATGTCGCTTGTGAAAATAAATTATGGAAAGCCCCAAATCAAATATCTTTGAGTTAGTATTGACTGAATTTATGTGTATGTATATATATATATATATACACATATATATATATTTGAAGTATAATTGAATGAATTCAACGCTAAAATGAAAGCCACGTATTTTGTTCTGTTTTAAGCAAGAAGCTTGACAGAAATGTTAAGAAATTGTTGAAACAATAGCTTTTGACCAAGCAAAGCACCAAACTGATTGATTAAAATTAAATTTTGACTGATGGATGAGGAAGACGATTAACAACAGTTTACATACTCGTGACCATAAAATTTTAGTCATATCTTTGTGTATTCTATGCCAAGCTTCCCATAAAGTTAGATCTCTTCTAAAGTCCACTTGGATTCCAAAGTCCATTTGGAAAGAATGAAGAGCTTTCCTATAATATTAACAGGATTTTTAAAAAATAGTTTCAAGACTTTGAATTATAAGGGGCTATAAATATTTATTAGGAAACTCTATATTTAGTGTATTTGTCATAAAAATACTGTGTTCAATTACTGACATTTGTAAACGATTCTACCAACCTTGGGAAGTTTAACCCACTCTGATAGCACCAACCTACGTCCTGGGTTTTTTTTTGGCTGCACCACGCAGCTTGTGGCATGTTAGTTCCCCAGCCAAAGATCAACCTGTTGTCCTCTTCAGTGGAAGAGCAGAGTCCCAATCACTGGACCACCAGGAAAGTCCTGAGAGCAAAGTTGGTCTTTTATTTATCTATTTATTTAATTTATTTGTTGTGTTGTGTCTTCGTTGCCGCCCTCAAGCTTTCCTCTCATTGTGGTGAATGGGGGCTACGCTCCAATGGCCGGGCTTGGGCTTCTCATAGTGGTGGTTTCTCTTATTTCGGATCACGGGCTCTAGGGCGTGTGTGCTTCAGTAGTTCAGGCACATGGGCTCAGGAGTTGCAGCTCCCAGGCTGTGGAGCAAAGATTCAATAGTTGTGGCAGCTGGGTTTAGTTGCTCTGCCACATGTGAGATCTTCCCAGATCAGAAATCGAACCCACGTCTCCTGTGTTGGTAGGTGAATTCTTTACCACTGAGCCACCATGGACGCCTCCGATATAATTTTTTTGAGGAGCTTTATTTCTCTCTTTCAGAGTCAGAATTTATCAATTCTTATATACTTGCTCCCTTAAACAAAGTGTATAGAAAACACACATCTCTTTTTGTTGTCCCAGTAACATCAGTATGAACAGAGAAAACTCAGCCAACTAGACACGGAAGCTCATTGTTTATAGAGCTTACTCACATTGAATTATCTCTTTAATCTTCACCATGTCTGTCAGGTGAGTCCTCCCAGATCCATTTTAGGAGTTGAGAACAGACCCAACGGAAAGGTGAGATAAATTGCTTGAGGTGTTCCAGCTGGTAAGTGTAGTAGGGTCAAGGCTTAAACTCATATCATCCAATTCCAAATCCTATTCCACTCACATAGTGTCCAATCATCACCATGATCATCCGTGGGTACCACAGACCCATGTGAGGATGCCCTTCACCCTTGCTTTAAAATAGCCCCAACAACAGCTGTATTTGATTTCTTGCTCTAGATTTCTATAGTTTTTCTACCTCCTTCCTTGCTATCTGGCTGTCTTCCCTATCAGCATCATTGACTGTTCTCTTGGCTCACTGGTCCTAATTTCCTTCAGTTGTAAGAATAATACAAAATTTATTCAAATACAACGTTAAAATAGAGTAAAAATGTCCTTCCTGAGGGCTGAATGCATCTCTCGTACATAAAGTGCTCAGTCAGTCATGGACGGAGTTGGAAACTTTGTAAGTTCTTCACCAGAACTGGAGGTCCCTGGTGTCTGCATACATGATAGACATTTGAGTGTTCACTGAATTAAGCTGACTTGATAGTCCACTCCTTAAAGGCAGACTTGTGTAAGAGTTCTGTGCAGGACAAGGGTCCTCTTCTCCTACTTCCTTGTCCATTTTTGATGGTTTTGTGTTTTATTAAGGTAGAATCACAGCCACTTATGCATTCTTCATCCACACCTTCATACTAAAGGCAATGCTGAAAAGGATTAGAAGGACAATCCCAAACCAATAAAAAAAAGGGGGGGGGGCTAAAGCTCTGATAATGGAAAGGAGATGATTTAAGCCTCTCTTGGCTAATGCACGTGCAAAGCCAATTTCAACTTCTGTCATGGACCAGCCTGATTCCAAACAACACCTGGGCAATCCAGAGTTAAATGTCTGAACATCTGCAAGGTCAAAACTTGGGCTAATGAGTTGATAATTGCTGAAACTAGGCAATGCAGACATGGTGGTTTGCCAAACGGCTTTCTCTACTTTCAAATATGATGAAATTTTTCAGAATAAAAGATTTGCTGTTTTTATTTTAAGAGTTTGGCTAAATCTCAAGAAAGGAAAGATAAAACTTTGAAACATTAGAATCACATTTCAGTATCCTGTGTCCAGCTCCTCCCCGTGGGCTGTATGATTGCATTTAGCATAGAGATGTTGTGGAAAACATTGCGTGTACCTCACCAGGTCCCTGTATATGAAGTCCCCCTCCAGAAATTCATTTCACATCCAAGTGCAGGAAAAGCTCTGCTTGGCCTAAGGGACTGACAGGTCTTCTTCTGAGGACAAAAGGAATCATGAAACTGAGCATATTTCCCTCTGAACAACCCAGTCATCTTTAAAAAAGGAGGCTCAGTCATTCCAATGCCAAGGGAAGGTGTGACCACCTCTCAGCTTGCCCAGCATGCCAGGGTCATAAGTAAGGTACACCCAGCCCAGGTCATGGCTGGGACAGTGGAATTCCTGCTTACAGAGCTCTGGGTGAAAATTCAGAAGATTTCCTAAACTAGTATTCCTCAATCTCCTAAAATACTTCCTCAAGAAGTAGAGTCTATTTCCTAAGGTTGGAAAGTTCTGGGATCCTTTTGCTCCCAGTTAATAGAGGAGCTCCAGTTGAGCTATTTCAAATCCTAAAAGATGATACTGTGAAAGTGCTGCACTCAATATGCCAGCAAATTTGGAAAACTCAGCAGTGGCCACAGGACTGGAAAAGGTCAGTTTTCATTCCAATCCCAAAGAAAGGCAATGCCAAAGAATGCTCAAACTACCGCACAATTGCACTCATCTCACACGCTAGTAAAGTGATGCTCAAAAACTCTCCAAGCCAGGCTTCAGCAATATGTGAACTGTGAACTTCCAGATGTTCAAGCTGGTTTTAGAAAAGGCAGAGGAACCAGAGATCAAATTGCCAACATCCACTGGACCATTGAAAAACCAAGAGAGCTCCAGAAAAACATCTATTTCTGCTTTATTGACTATGCCAAAGACTTTGACTGTGTGGATCACAATAAACTGTGGAAAATTCTGAAAGAGATGGGAATACCAGACCACCTGACCTGCCTCTTGAGAAATCTGTATGCAGGTCAGGAAGCAAAACAGTTAAAACTGGACATGGAACAACAGACTGGTTCCAAATCGGGAAAGGAGTATGCCAAGGCTGTATACTGTCACTGCATTTATTTAACTTATATGCAGAGTATATCATGAGAAAACGGTGGGCTGGATGAAGCACAAGCTGGAATCAAGATTGCCAAGAGAAATATCAATAACCTCAGATATGCAGATGACACCACCTTTATGGCAGAAAGCGAAGAAGAACTAAAGAGCCTCTTGATGAAAGTGAAAGAGGAGAGTGAAAAAGTTGGCTTAAAGCTCAGCATTCAGAAAACTAAGATCATGGCATCTGGTCCCATCACTTCATGGAAAATAGATGGGGAAACAGTGGAAACAGTGGCTCACTTTATTTTTCTGGGCTCCAAAATCACTACAGATAGTGATTGCAGCCATGAAATTAAAAGACATTTACTCCTCAGAAGGAAACTTATGACCAACCTAGACAGCATATTAAAAAGCAGAGACATTACTTTGCCAACAAAGGTCCATCTAGGCAAGGCTACTGGTTTTTCCATTGGTCATGTATGGATAAGAGAGTTGGACTATAAAGAAAGCTGAGGGCCAAAGAATTAATGCTTTTGAACTGTGGTGCTGGAGAAGACTCTTGAGAGTCCCTTGGACTGCAAGGAGATCCAACCAGTCCATCCTAAAGGAGATCAGTCCTGGGTGTTCATTAGAAGGACTGATGCTGAAGCTGAAACTCCAATACTTTGGCCACCTGATGTGAAGAGCTGACTCATTTGAAAAGACCCTGATGTTGGGAAAGATTGAGGGCAGGAAGAGAAGGGGATGACAGAGGATGAGATGACTGGATGGCATCACCAACTCAGTGGATATGAGTTTGGTTGGACTCTCGGAGTTGGTGATGGACAGGGAGTCCTGGTGTGCTGCCGTCCATGGGGTCACAAACAGTCAGACACGACTGAGTGACTGAACTGAACTGACTGAATAGAGGAGTATTGTCCATGAAAATGATCCCCCCAGTAAGGGCTTTCTGTAGCTCCTTGATCAAGTGCTTATGTTGCTCTAAATGGACTTCAGGCAAGGAAGGTGATGAATCCTAACTCATGGAACAATGCAGCATCAGATTCTAGCCTGAGGTGTCCATCATCCCAAATGCACTGACCCAGAATCTGTGGAGGCGGAGGTCACAGAAGCCTCATCCCTGCCATTCTAAGCCAAGGACCTATTATTCCAACTTGAGGAACCAGAGCAGCTGGTCATTCAGGTCTGAAAGTACATAGTTGACAAACACTAAAACTTTGATAAAAAGCTGTAACTATAGCACACATTTTCATTTCATTAAGTATAGATGAGCTATAACTAAAGGGTCAGACAATCAGTCTAGCATGTTCTTTTAGACACATGAAATTTAGACTTTTACTATACTCAGATTTAGCATTTCAAGGGACAGAAATGGTTATTCTGACATAAAATTTAAGAGACTATCTGAGAATTCTATTTAGGATGTTAAAGTCCCTATAAATGTATTTTTCTGATCCCAGGCCACACAAGAACATCTGGAGTCCAGCCATAGAGACGAACTGTTGCCTCTTATTGGGAACACAGTGAACCATCTCAAAGGAAAACTCGCTATGAATTACATTTTTAAAATTCTCATCCATTGACTGGGTCTTACTGCTCTATTATTCACATTTAAACAACGTACTCTCATTGTTTATAGCTCATAATCTTATTTTCCCATTAGTCTTAAATATACTATTGCTCTTCTCTTCGGGTCATTAATTGCAAATGAGGCAGCCTGATTTTTAAATAAAAAACATGCAGATCATCTAAACATTGAATTCAAGACTTGACATTCAAGAATTCCTAGAATTCATTTCTTTGGCTTAAATAGTAAATTCTAAAAAATAGAAATGATAATGAATGAGATAGCCACGTGCTTTCCTTCCACAAGACTTTGAAGTCTACTTAATTACACAGGGAGAAGAAAGTAAATGTCTTTCAGGAAATTTTGTAGAAGACTTTCTTCTTGAAATTGGATGTATGGGTTGGCACAACGGAAGTAAGTGTTCACAAGCAGTTTCCCAGGGCAGGAACAATGATACAGACATAGAGAACAAACTTATGTGCAGAGACAGGAGAGGGTGGGACAAATAGACAGTAATGCTGAAAACATATATATTACCATGTATAAAACAGATGGCTGATGGGAAGCTTCTATATAACACAGAGAGCTCAACCTGGTGCCTTGGGACAACCTAGAGGACTGGGATGAAATGGGAGGTGGAAGGGAGGTTCAAGATGGAGGGGACACATGTATACCTATGGCTGATTCATGTTGATGTATGGCAAAAACCAAAACAACATTATAAATCAATTATCTTCCAATTAAAATAAATTAAAAAAAAAAACAATTTCCAACCAAATCACTGCAACTTATGCACTCTCAGCATACATTAGGCATGAGATTTTCACGTAATCAGCCTTGATCTCCTGTTGACCAACATCTGTGTATTTATTTGCTGCAAAATTCTAATCCACTAACAGGAGTAGCATTTGACTTTTCAAAAAAAAAACGGATGTCATTGAAAACTCATCTTCTATTGAATTTCCTGGAAAAACAAATCCGCCTGATCCCACAAGTAATTGACACACCATTCTACTTCTCTTATTTTAAAATTCAATTTAGCCTCCTAGTTATTTCCTTTGCTACATCAAAAGAAAATGATAAAGAAAAAGCTTTAATAAAATGGACATTTTGATGTATAAATTATTGATGAGATGGATTCACTGAAGAATAAAGAAGCTTCCCAACGTCTTCTTCAAGTTCCCTGGGCAGGAAAACTCACTACGAATTACGTTTTGAAATGTAAAGCAAAGATGATAAACCAGGGATAACTTTTTCTGACGATGGAAAGCCAATGGGGACAGGGCAGGGTTTAAAACCATCATTTACTGCAGAAAGCTCCCATCATATGCCAACTACCCTGTAAGGATTCACTTAATCTTTGCAGCCATCTTGCAGGATGGGTATTGTTTTTCTGTTTCACAAAAGAGGAAACAGATTAGCGAATGTAAGCCGCCTGCTCAAAGCCATACAGCTACTCAGAGGCAGAGGAAGGCAGATTTGGTCTCCTTCCCAAGAGATCTTTACAATTTAACATATTGAGAAATGCAAGGAATTGAGTCACAAACGATGAGGGGCAGGGTTCAAACAACATCCTGAGAAAACGGAAGAGGGCAGCCTTTGCCCATTGAGAGAGACTCTGAAGGGGATAACCTCCAATGGCCTCTTCAGCTCTTACATCTGCTGGACCTGGGTTTCAGTCCCAAATAAGCCACAAACCCCTAATGTCACTATCCTCCTCCAAGTGATTCCATGTCACTTTATTCAGTCACTAAGTCATGTCCGACTCCCATAGATTGTAGCCCACCAGGCTCCTCTGTCCTCCACTATCTCCCTGAGTTGGCTCAAATTCACAGTCATTCAGTCAGTGATGCTATACTGGACTGGGTTGCCATTTCCTTCTCCAGGGGATCTTCCCGACCCAGGGATCAAACTCAAGCCTCCTGCTTTGGCAGGTGGATTCTTTACCACTGAGCCACCAGAGAAGCCCATTCCATGCCACACTGGGGTGCTAACAACCATCTTGTGGGTTTCTTTCCTGTTCTTGCTATTAGTTTGATAGCAATATCAAATGGCAGGGCTGCCATAAACAGAGTAGCGGGGCTGGGTGGCTTAAACAACAGAAATTTATTTTCTCACAGTATGGGGGCCTGGGAAATCCATGATGTCCACAGGATTGGTTTCTTTGAAAATCTCTTGGCTTATAGATGGCCCTCTCTCCCTATGTCTTCATATGATCCTCCCTCTGTTTATGTCTATGTCCTAATCTCCTCTTCTTTTTTTTTTAATCTCCTCTTCTTATAAGGATATCAGGCATTAGCCTAAGGGCTTTGCAAAATGCAGATACCCTCATTGTCACTTATTCCAATTTTATGTTTGAGGAAATGGAGACACAGAGAGGGTGAGTAAACAGACCAAGTTCTGCCAGTTAATCAACTAAAGTATTAAAATGTGAACCCAGGAAATCTGGTTCCAGGATCTCCCCTCTATATAAAAGAAACTACAGTCAAACTGAACCACAGATGACCATGTAGCATAGTAAGAAAAAAACACTACATGACCTGCCAAGATGCTATTCCTGGTTCTTCCATCTCTTTGACCTTGGGCAAGAAATTTACATTATGAATGACTTGATTTCCTGTTGGACCTCAGGTCAATAAAAAGGAGGAAATGAAAGTAGATGTGCTATAACCCAAAGATTGTATTATTTATGTTGTTGGCTTTAAAAATTTAACTGTTGTAAGATCTAACGTGACACAACAGATACTCGAGAACCCTTATTCAATAATGAAGGGGTTCAGCACAGCCACTTAACAGATAAAATGACTATATCAGTGACACAGGAGGAGTGAGGGGCTGGGCCCCAGTCTCAGTTCCTATTTGAGTCAAGTGATGAAAATCAACAAATCAAATAACAAGCTAGATTCAGGGACCAGGATGTATAGATGGAGATGAGAAACTAGGCTTGGGGAAAGTGAAGAGGAACTAAAAAGCCTCCTATGAAAGTGAAAAAGGAGAGTGAAAAAGTTGGCTTAAAGCTCAACATTCAGAAAACTAAGATCATGGCATCCGGTCCCATCACTTCATGGCAAATAGATGGGGAAACAGTAGAAATAGTGTCAGACTTTATTCTTTGGGGCTCCAAAATCACTGCAGATGGTGACTGCAGCCATGAAATTAAAAGATGCTTACTCCTTGGAAGGAAAGTTATGACCAACCTAGACAGCATATTAAAAAGCAAAGACATTACTTTGCCAACAAAGGTCCATCTAGTCAAGGCTATGGTTTTTCCAGTGGTCATGCATTGGATGTGAGAGTTGGACTGTGAAGAAAGCTGAGCACCGAAAAATTGATGCTTTTGAACTGTGGTGTTGGAGAAGACTCTTGAGAGTCCCTTGAACTGCAAGGAGATTCAACCAGTCCATTCTAAAGGAGATCAGTCCTGGGTGTTCATTGGAAGGACTGATGCTGAAGCTGAAACTCCAGTACTTTGGCCACCTGATGCAAAGAGTTGACTCATTGGAAAAGACCGTGATGCTGGGAGGGGTTGGGGGCAGGAGGAGAAGGGGACAACAGAGGATGAGATGGTTGGATGGCATCACCAACTCAATGGACATGAGTTTGAGTAAACTCCAGGAGTTGGTGATGGACAGGGAGGCCTTGAGTGCTGTGATTCATGGGGTCTCAAAGAGCCAGACATGACTGAGCAACTCAACTGAACTGAAGATCATCAAAGCCACCTTCCCTTATGGCTCAGCAGTGAAGAGTCCACTTGCAATGCAGGAGACTGGAGTTCAATTCCTGGGTTGGGAAGATTCCCCGGAAATCCTATGGACAGAGGATCCTAGGGTGCTACAGCCCCAGAGGTTGCAAGAGTCAGACACAGCTTAATGACTAAACCACCACCAAGCTCATCAAAACCCTCAATCTCTTTTTTTCCATTAAGATTGCACTGAAAGTGAAGTGAAAGTGAAAGTCACTCAGTTGTGTACGACTCTTTGTGACCCCATGGAATACAGAGCCCATGGAATTCTCCAGGTCAGAATACTGGAGTGGGCAGCCTTTCCCTTCTCCAGGGGATCTTCCCAACCCAGAGATCGAACTCAGGTCTCCCACATTGCAGGCAGATTCTTTACCAGCTGAGCCACAAGGGAAGCCCAAAAATACTGGAGTGGGTAGCCTATCCCTTCTCCAGCAGAACTTCCTGACCCAGGAATCAAACCAGGATCGCCTGCATTGCAGGCAGATTCTTTACCAACTAAGCTATCAGGGAAGCCCGCAAGATTGCACTGGTCCTTCACAAATCTTGGAGACAGGGATGGTCAACTGCTCAAATGGATGTGGGGACCAGGCAGGAGGTACACTTGCACGTGGTCCAGGTAAAAGGTACAGATCCTTACAGAGAACCCCAGCTCCCTGTCCTGCCTGTCCAAACAGTCTGATTGCTCTAGGTCTATCCACAGGTCAGTCCTGAGCAGAAGCTTTTGCTCTTTTGGGGATGAACTGTTGAGTTCTCAAGACCTTTGTCACCATCTGATGTTCAAGACCCCAAGATGGGGAGACAGACCTGAAGAACTCCACCTGTGGGCACCTGCTTCAATGCTCCTCTCCTAGCACGTCACTCTTGCATGTGGTCCCTCTTTCACATTACCCCTCTCCATCTTCATCCTCCATCCCTGTTTCCTATTTATCCTCATTTCCTTTGGACTCCACACAAATGGGCTACTATGTTCACAGACCATGGCTAACCCAACACACTTCCCAATTCCCACCTTTAGCCAGTACATGAGCCTTCCTCTATACATCTGTAACTTTAACCTATGTTTACTCTTCCATAGGACCTAGAATTCTCCTTTGCCTCAGCCTTCAGATCTACTTTCCTCTTAATAGGTTGTTTTATAGTTCACATACTTTTGTGGATAGTCACAATGCAGGAGACCCTGGTTTGATTCCTGGGTCGGGAAGATCCACTGGAGAAGGGATAGGCTACCCACTCCAGTATTCTTGGCCTTCCCTTGTGGCTCAGCTGGTAAAGAATCCACCTGCAGTGCGGGAGACCTAGGTCCGATCTCTAGGTTAGGAAGATCCCCTGGAGAAGAGAGAGTCTACTCACTCCAGTATTGTGGCCTGGAGAATTCCATGGGGTCACAAAGAGCCAGACATGACTGAGTGACTTTCACTTTCACAAATCCAACCCAAAATGAGAGACTGTAGGTAAATGAAAAAGTAAAACACAACAGAGTTGGTATAAAGGATCATTAGTGTAGCCTTCTTTAGGGAGGATGAATGCAATTCTTCATCCCCTTGCTCTCCTATTGAAATAAGGATGCACACATGAATCTAGATTCATCTTCTTATTACTGGTATCATATTCTGAACTCCAAGAAGTCTGTCTTGATTATATAATCCCTGACACCACAGCATTTTATTAAAAATATTTCCTCAGTATTACAGGGGGAAAATCTTTTCATTTTATTGCGAATGATTTTATTTATATAGAGTCCCTGATCTGATGGATGTTTTTCTTTATTGAATTTACAGTCACACAAATTGAAGTAACACCAGCAGAGGTGGGCAGGTCTTATCATTCATTTTAATTAAATCTTATCTCACTAAATGCTTGCGGCTTTCATGATTTTCACATTGAACAAAAGGCAGGTTATAGCTAATAGATGTGTTTCTCCAGGATAATTAGAAAAGAATGATTCTAACAATTCCAGAAGAAGCTCATCAAAAGCTCTAACTCAAGGGTAGCAAAAGAATTAGGTAAGTTCATGAGCAAGGTGAATCTTGCTTGCTTCGAACTGCTTTTATTAATGTATAATATTCTCATGAATATTCTCCATCCTCCATCCCTGCTTCTTGTTTATCCTCATTCCCTTTGGACTCCACACATATGGGCTACTATGTTCACAGACCATGGCTAACCCAACACACTTCCCAATTCCCACCTTTAGCCAGTACATGAGTCTTCCTCTATACATTTGCAACTTTAACCTGTTTTCTCTTCTATGGGACCTAGAATTCTCCTTTGTCTCAGCCTTCAGATCTACTTTCCTCTCATGCCAAAGAATGTTCAAAGTACCGCACAATTGCACTCATCTCACACGCTAGCAAAGTAATGCTCAAAATTCTCCAAGCTAGGCTTCAACAGTACATGAACTGAGAATCTGTAAATGTTCAAGCTGGATTTAGAAAAGGCAGAGGTACCAGAGACAAAATTGCCAACATCCGTTGCATCATAGAAAAAGCAAGAGAATTCCAGAAAAACACCTACTTCTGCTTCATTGACTATGCTAAAGCCTTTGTGTGGATCACAACAAACTGTGGAAAATTCTTCAAGAGATGGGAATATGAGACCACCTTATCTGCCTCCTGAGAAACCTGTATGCAGGTCAAGAAGCAATAGTTAGAATCAGACATGGACCAATAGACTGGTTCCAAATTGAGAAAGGAGTACATCAAGGCTGTATATTATCACCTTGCTTATTTAACTTATATGCAGAGTACATCATGCCAGGCTGGATGAAGCATAAGCTGGAATCAAGATTGCCAGGAGAAATATCAATAACCTCAGATAGGCAGATGACACCACCCTTATGGCCGAAAGTGAAGAAGAACTAAAGAGCCTCTTGATGAAAGTGAAAGAGGAGAGTGAAAAAGCTGGCTTAAAACTCAACATTTAAAAAGCTAAGATCATGGCATCCAGTTCCATCACTTCATGGCAAATAGATGGGGAAACAATGGAAACAGTGACAGACTTTGTTTTCTTTGGCTCCAAAATCACTGCAGATGGTAACTACAGACATAAAATTTAAGACTCTTGCTCCTCAGAAGAAAAGCCATGACAAACCTAGACAGAGTTTTAAAAAGCAGAGATATCATTTTGGTTACAAAGGTCCAACTAGTCAAAGCTATGGTTTTTCCAGTAGTCATGTATGGATGTGAGAGTTGGACCATAAAGAAAGCTGAGCGCCAAAGAATTGATGCTTTGAACTGTGGTGTTGGAGAAGACTCTTGAGAGTCCCTTGGACTGCAAGGAGATCCAATCAGTCAATCCTAAAGGAAATCAGTCCTGAATATTCATTGGAAGGACTGATGCTGAAGTTGAAGCTTCAGTACTTTGGCCACCTGATGCAAAGAACTGACTCACTGGAAAAGACCCTGATGCTGGGAAAGATTGAAGGCGGGAGGAAAAGAGGATGACAGAGGATGAGACGGTTGGATGGCATCACTGACTCAATGGACATGGGTTTGAGCAGGCTCCGGGAGTTGGTGATGGACAGGGAAGGCTGGCATCATGCTGCAGTCCATGGGGTCGCAAAGAGTCGGACATGACTGAGTGACTAAACTGAACTGACTGACTGACTGATTCTCATGAAGCAATTTCTTTTGGGTAATAATGTAGTTCTCCAATTCTGAATCAGAGAAAATCTGCATATAAATTTTGAATGTAAGAACACTGATACGGTCCAGATCTTACTTTCAAAAGTTTCTTGGTTAATATATCATATTTTAACCATTTTGATGGTTGAAGTTTCTTTTTCTAATTCATTTATGAGTCTTACAATAGGATAATGGATTTAGGTTCTTTACTGGGGAAAAAAAAATAGGAAATGTGTGCTTAATTCCTTAGAGGCTCAGGATCGCCATCATTAGGAGGTGGTAATGAAATGTCCATGTCACAAGAAGTCCTTAAATAACACAGATCCGCATAAGTGCTGGAAAAACCTTCATCTCACTTCCTGGTTCATATGCACCGGTTCTGATGAAGGCTGGTACACCTAGTAGTGTTGTTATACATGACAGTCCCCAGTGAAGAGGCCAATCTCAAATCATTTTCTCTAATCATAATTTTTGAATGCTTGTGTTAGAAAGGAAAGAAAAAAAATCCATGAGTGAGCCCCAGTTCCTGTCTTCTCTGAGAGCTGCATAAACGGACCTAAGCCATGGAATGGGGTTCAAGGTCATTTTAGTCATCCGATGAGCATGTCTCCTAGGGCTTCTCAGGCTCCTCTAAAGTAAAACTAGTTTTGAACTTCCCTGGCAGTCCAGTGGTTAAGACTTCTCCTTCCAATGCAGGGGGCACAGGTCGGATCTCCAGTCGGGGAATGAAGATCCCACATACTGCATAATGGAGCCAAAAGCCAAACTTAAAACTAGTACTTTTGTTTATTTGGCACATAACATCTGTCTCAGAAGAACGGCTCATCAGCCTCCCCTGTTTCTAAACTTAGGAAGAACTGGAAACTGAACATGAGACTCTGATGCTGACCAGTCTGACAAATCTCAGAACCCCCGCCCCCCCCCCCCCCCCCAATCCAGGTCCCTGTTTTCAGATCCAACATCTCCGGCTGGATTCTAGAATTACCTACTCTTCTCTCGCCTACTAAAATCAGCCTCTGCTTAAGTTAAGTTATTCCAGTTTTAATAATAGATAATGCCTTAATGTGGTACCATTAGGGACATTTGCATTTAAATAGGAAATCATGCCTTTATTACAAGGAATTAAGCTCAAATACTAAGATTCCAGGCATCCCGCCAGGCTGGTGTATCAAGGAAATTTGGGATGAAGGGACCTTCCTAGATGTCCTTGACTGTGTTCATGTGCTCAGTAGCTCAGTTGTGTCCAATTATTTGTGATCCCATGGACCATAGCCCGCCAGGCTCGTCTGTCCACGGGATTCTCCAGGCGACAATACTGGAGTAGGTTGCCATTTCCTCCTTCAAGGGATTTTCCCAACCCAGGGATCAAACCAGAAGGTTTTTTTTTTTTTTTTTTTTTTTACCACCAAGCCACCTGGGAAGGACTGGGAAGCCCCATATGTCCTTGAATCCTACACTCACTAAGTCACCAGTCCACTGCCTTCTGTCCAAAGCATGGGCAACTAAACTGCACCCATGTCTCTGGGCATGTGCGTGTTAGTCACTCAGTCGTGTCCGACTCCTTGCGACCACATGGACTGTAGCCAGCCCGGCTCCTCTGTCCATGGAAGTCTCCAGGCAAGAATACTGGAGTGGGTAGCCATTCCCTTCTCCAGGGGATCTTCCCAACCCAGGGATTGAACCCGGATCTCCTGCATTGCAGGCAGATTCTTTACTGTCTGAGCCACCAGAGAAGCCTGTATCCATGTATAGCTATGTTTATTTATTTTTTTTTTTTGTGGCTATGTTTATTTTTTAAAGTACTTTTTAAATTCAGTTCAAAATAAAGATGCCCATAATTAAAAACAAAAACTACTTTATACTACTACTGCTGGTTGGTAACTAGGTTGTGCTGTTTATTATGGTTCCTCTTGAGGAACCATTATATGTTCATGAGTCTTTCTGGATAAAACTGATATTTGTCACCAATTTTATTTTTAACTCCAAAATTAAAAATACATGGAGTTAAACAGCTCTTCAAAACAATGGATAACAATTAAGACAAACAACCAATCACCCATTTTTGTGGCCAATTGCATCCTCTCTTGTCTCAGCACAGATCTTAAAGACAAAATAAAACCAAAAACACTAATACATAGAGCATATGCTAGTGACTTGGATTCAGAAATTCAAGTATCAACTTTCTCCCAACAACTTTCCTTTAAAATGAGAACTCTGAGAAGGAAATTAAATGTGAGTCTAGCTCTGAATGTATTCCACTAAAGTCAATTAAAATCTGTCACGTAGGCCAGGAGCATTCCTGGGTTGTTCAAAACAGGATAAGGGTAGGCAGAGACATCCAAGGATAACAGGGTTGAATGCCAAGAGCAACAAGGGCCACAGGAAGTGGCTCTTGATGGAGACAACAGATGCCACTTTCATCATTTGTGTATCGTGTCACCTTTTATTTCCAAAGCACTTTACAAAATGCTCACACTTGTATGATCTCATTTCAAATTCTACTAGGATTTTCTCCAGCACCTCTACAAGACCGGGTCTTGCCCAAGATCTCCCACATGCCACAGCCCTGTTATAGGGACATTTCATCTTTCCCATCATCAGAGAAGGATACTGAAGCTCTAGAGAATTAAGTGATGCAGTTTCAGTAAGTGCCAGAGTTAGATCTTGACCTTGATCTGCCCTGTGTCCACTGGCCTCCACCTGGCCACAAAGCTTCCTACTTCATCAGAATGGTCCATAGAAACATGGAAGCCCACGCAGACATCACTTGGGCCAAGTGGAGGAGCCATGTGCCTTCTTTAAGCTCACTGATATCTAGAGCCACCTTGAATCCTCTCCAGATGATAGTAATAATAAGGCTGGGTTGGTTTCTCACTGACCAAAACAAAACTAAAATGCTAGTACCTTTGGAAGTACTACAAACTCTTAAAATTTCAGGGACTTTCCTGGCGGTCCAGTGGCTAAGATTCTGCATTCCCAATGCAGGGGGCCTAGGTTCAATCTCTGGTCACAGAACTAGATCCCACATGCTGCAACTAAGAGTTCACATGCCATAACTAAAGATCGCACATGCCACAAGGAAGACTGAAGATCCTGCATGTCACAACTAAGATCTGGGGCCATCAAATAAATAAACATTAAAAATAATAAATAAAATGAGATTTCAACCCTTCCTGAAATGAAGTCATCCCAAGAGCCTTAGTACCCCATAGAGTAATTCTGATGAGGCAATGTCATGTCACAGGGCTGTGATGAGCAGAAAACCATTTCTATCAGGAAACAGCCGTGGAACTGATGTCTCACTTTTCATCTTGCGAATTTAAACCAAGCTAAATATAATGGAGTATTTTTTATTAAATTGCAAAATGAATTGTTCTTACGATAGAAATGGAAGCATAATATTATCTAAATATGGAAGTTGCTAAAGTAGATTTAAAAATGTATTATTAATTTATTTAAGCAACTTCAAACAGCCCAGAGGCAAAAGTCAAATTCGTGTACTGCTTCTGATTTTAGATATCACAATATGGGATTTTTTTTTTTTTAATCCTCAAAGTCTTCCATGTGTGAAGAAATTCTTAAAATAGAAGATCAAACTTTGGTTTAAAAATCAATAAAATAATTCAAGCTTAAGGAAGGGTGACTAGATTTTGAGTACAAGTTCTCATAGTCCATGACCCTGGCCTGTCGGGCAGCCCCTTCCTTAACCTAATCCAAGTTCAAGCTAGCCCCATGCATCTTTGCTTCAGACTCCTACAAAACTTTTGCCAACAGACTGTGCTCTCATCATTTCAGCCTGTGCCTTTCACAACATACAACCCATCCCTTTAATATTAATATGTTAGTCTGGGGACTTTCCTGGTGGTTCACTGGCTAAGACTCCACACTCCCAATGCAGGAAGCCCAGGTTCAATCCCTACTCAGGGAACTAGATCCCACATGCTGAAACTAAGAGTTCCCATGCCCCAACTAAGACCTGGCACAGCCAAATAAATAAATAAATATTTTTTAAAAATACATTAGTTTCCACTAACCATTAGTGCCTCTTGCATTGATGTTTAATTTGCTTGATTTATAGAACTTCGTTCAATTTTCTACGCCTGACAACACTTGATGATTACCTATTACACTTTGCTTACCAGCACTGAAATATATACAAGTCAAACTGAGACCAGATAATAACAAAGAAAAAGATACAAGTAAAATGTGATGAAGAAAGCATATAAAGAAATGGAAACGGTTAACAGGAAGGAAAAACCAAAAACACACCAGTGAATCTGGCCCAAAGTGCTGAATTATAACGTGGAGACAGGATGAAGGGAGGAAAGTGAAATTTTTTTTCCCCCTACAGATATAGACCTAAACACACATGCAT
The DNA here is from genome assembly GCF_033118175.1 of Dama dama. Lineage (NCBI taxonomy): Eukaryota > Metazoa > Chordata > Mammalia > Artiodactyla > Cervidae > Dama > Dama dama. Next base: position 17,887,905 of record NC_083688.1, on the reverse strand, counting down.
GACTATTTTTGTTGTTGGAGTCACTCCATCATGTCTGACTCTTTGCAACCCTATGGACTGCCGCCTGTTACTCTACTCTGTCCATAGAATTTTCCAGGCAAGAATACTGGAGTAGGTTGCCATTTCATCTTCCAGGGGGTCTTCCTGACCCAGGGATCAAACCTGCATCTCTTGCATTGCCCACAGATTCTTTAACACTGAGCCACAGGGAAACCCCATGACTATCTTAAAAAGTGAAGTCGCTCAGTCTTGTCTGACTCTTTGCGACCCCATGGACTGTAGCCTACCAGGTTCCTCCGTCCATGGGATTTTCCAGGCAAGAATACTGAAGTGGGTTGCCATTTCCTTCTCCATATCTTCCCGACCCGGGGATTGAACCCAGGTCTCCCGCATTGTAGGCAGATGCTTTACCATCTGAGCCACCAGGGAAGGTTATGACTATCTTGGGCAAGTATAAATAATATCATATAAGCTGCTATGGGTATTTTCTCTGGCCACTTGCTTTGTTTCCCCCAGTTTCCTGCCAAAACGTTGTGATGGTGTAAAAACAAGACATGTAACTGACAGTTCCGATGTCCTACACAGTGATGACCTTGGAATTCTGGACAGCTCTGGAACTTTCCACATTTGCCAGGGCCTCTGCAGACTCCTGAGAAACAGTCACACCAGCATTCTCTGCGCCTTTCCCTCCAGCCCAAAGTGTCCCTGCACATAACAGACAGTCACTGCTAAGACACAGCTCGAATCTTCTGTGCAGAACTGTGCAGAAACCAGCCAAAGGCATGTAGAAGATGGTCTATTACATTCACAGAGATGACCCCAAGGGGCCGGCAGTGATCTTGCTCTGCTTCTCTGTTACAAAGCAGTTGTATCTAGGGAAAGTGTTCATACTCCCTTCCCAGCCCGCTTCTCCATCCTTTATTGACTTGGAAATATCCTGTTTAACTGCAGAATCATCATGAACTAGAAATTCTCCTCCAGTGTGAACCTGGAAGGGACACATGCTGTGGCTCAATTAAATGGTGATCTTAGCTTCCAAAAGCCCATTACGTGAAAGGAAGCCGAGCACAGAACGAGTTCCCTGTTGCTAATGAGTAATAGACACGCAGGTTTGGGCCAGGTTTTCAGGGACTACTCTTGGAATACAAGCAGAAGGCAATCTGAGAGAAGAAAGCCACATGACGGCTCAGGACAGCCTGCCAAGTGTTGGGGTAAAGCCTGTCTCCCATCCTGCCCCCGCCATGGAGATGGTGGATTTCTGGCCAGTTTCCAGTTGAGGCAAGATCTTCTCTGAATCTGCCTTATCTCGTGCTCCCTAGAAATAAATCAAGCTTCTAAATGGTTTCCTCACTCTGTTTTGTGCGGTGAAACTCCATGTCTGACACTCAGAGGTGCTCACAGAACATGGGATGAGGGATGGAAATGTGGAGAAATAAATGATTCTCTGGGCTTTCCCAGTGGCTCAATGATGAAGAATCTGCCTGCAATACAGGAGATGTGGGTTCAATCCCTGGGTCAGAAACATCCCCTGGAGGAGAAATAGTAACCCACTTCAGTGTTCTTGCCTAGAAAATTCCATGGACAGACAAGCGAGGCTATCCTGTATGGACCCTACAGTCCATAGGGTCACAAAGAGTCGGACATGACTGAGCATGCATGCATGCAAATGACATGCAAATGGTAAGTGGAATAAACTTTTTTGTGAGCAAGCAAGGCTGATGGTTTTCAGATCCCTAAAGAAGAGCATCCCCACCAGATGTCACAGGCAAAGCCATTTAGCTGCATTATTCCCAGGGGCTCCCACTCAGCTTGCTGACTTATGGACTGAAAAATAGGCCAAATGGATAAGCACCTTTGGGAGTGGAAAGACAAGGAAAGTAACCTACCGAGTTCTAAAGACATGGTTTTCTTCTCTTGGGCATAAAGTCTAATCAGAGCCTTATTTCTGTATCCCAAAATAGTTATTAAAACCTAAGAATCATAGTTGTCGGTCTCTGATAAAGAGTTATAGAATAAACATCTCTCCTCTCTGTAAAGACTAAGAGCGGTGGGCTTCCTGGGTGGCTCAGTGGTAAACAATTCACCTGCCAATGCAGGAGAAACAAATTCAATCCCTGATCGGGACGATCCCACATGCCGCGGGGCAACTAAACCCGTGCATCCCAGCTATCAAGCTGGTGCTCGAGAACCCAGAAGCCACAGCTAATGAAGCCTGCGCACCCTAGAGCCTGTGGTCCACAACGACAGAAGTCACCGCAATGAGAAGCCTGTGCACAACTAAAGAGTAGCCCCTACTCACTACAACTAGAGAAAAGCCCACTTAGCAACAAAGACCCAGCACAGCCAAAAATAAACAAATTCAATTTTTTTAAAAAGATGGAGAGCTGTAACCAACAGAGTATAAAATCAGGGGCTGCAAGAAACAGTCCTGGAACTATTTTACCTTCCAAGTGGAACTTTTTTAAGTCCTGGGGATGTAACGTACTGCATGGTAACTATAGTTAATAACACTGTACTGCATATCTGAAAGTTGCTAAAAGAACAGACCTTCAAAGTTCTCATCAGGAGAAAAAAAAATGTGTAACTGCGGTAATGGGTTGTAACTAAACTTATTGTGACAATCATTTCACAATATATACATAACCAGATCATTTTGTTGTACACCTGAAACTAAAGCAATGATGTAAGTCAATTATATCTCCATAAGCCTGTGGGGTAGTAGCCTAAAAGAACAGTTTTGGGGCTACGTGTAAAAGGTTGCCAGCCATACCTGCAGGGCTTTTCTCTTTACCTGTGTTCCTCATGTCACCTATACCATGATTTTCTCAAAATTTACTCTAGAATAAAGGAGTCCCAGAGAGCTTAGTCCCCTACTGTAACTGATGCCAAAAAAAAACCCCCATGGGACTGGGGTTTATGAATCTAAATCTCTTCAGAAGATCTTGAGAATGGTGACTTTTAATGTCTTGGTCTGATTTCTGTGGCATTTCACAAGGTTACCAGCATCTCATCTCAGGTCCCATCCAAGACCCACTGGGTCCAGATCTGCATTTTTAATGAGATGTTCACGAGTGCACATGAAAGCTGGAGAACTGCTGCACCAACGGGTCAAGAGGTTGAATCATCTGAAAAGGTTTCGACCTGATGCTCCCTCGTTTTCCTTGAAGTAAACAGTAAAAGTTCACGTGAAGGTGCTAAAAACAGGCACCAAGACTCACTGTTAACACTGAAGGTCCTGCAGAGGCCATGCTGCCCAGCAGGGGGAGCCCTGGAGCAAAAGTCCAGAAACCATTCTTTTCCTGCTTCAATTAATGCTATGAATTAGCTTTTGGGCTTTGAGCAAATAGCTTAAATCTCCCTTAGACCTCGGTTTCCTGGTGTTTAAAACAAAATAGATAGGGAGGCCTCTAAAACCACCCTCCACTCTAAAAGCTATAACCCTGGATATGTCACCAGTGACATATATAATCCTCACCCTAATATATTTGGAAAGCCACCAGTCAATAACGCATCTACAACTGTCTGTTAGCATGGGGGGGGGGGGGGGGGTACATTTCAATATTATGGAAAACGTTGATGCCAGATATAAATGTGATGAAACATCTATTCTTCGGGAGAAAATTTTGCAATTTTTAAAATAATTTATAATAAATGACTCAAATATTATATGTTATCATATTTCATTGCAGGCAAAGATATGATTATCCTTCTGTCTATTACATAAAAGGCAGTAATGACTCCTTTTTTAAACTTTTTATATAAACTTTTTTATAAACTTTTGTATAGGAGGATAGCCGATTACCAATGTTGTGATAGTTTCAGGTGAATAGCAAAGGGACTGAGCCATACATACACATGTACCCATTCTCTCCCAGGGGCTTCCCTGGTGGTTCAGTGGTAAAGAACCTGCCTGCCAATGCAAGAGACGTGAGTTCAATCCCTGGGTTGAGAAGATCCCCTGGAGAAGGTAGTGGCAACTCACTCCGTATTCTTGCCTAGGAAATGCCATGGATGGAGGAGCCTGGCAGGCTGCAAGTCGATGGGGTCACAAAGAGTCAGACATGACTTAGGGACTAAACAACAACAACAGTCTCCCCCCAAACTCTCCTCCCATCCAGGCTACCACATGACATTGAGCAGAATTCCCTGTGCTATATACAAGAGGTCCTTGTAGGAGGTCTGTTTAAAATATAGGAGTGTGTTCATGTTCATCCCAAACTCCCCAAGTATCCCTTCCCCCATCCTTCCCCCTGGCAACCATAAATTCATTTTCAAAGTCTGTGAGTCTCTTTCTGTTTTAATTTAATTTCTGTGAGTAAATTCATTTGTATCAATTCTTTTCAGATTCCACATATAAGGAATGTCATGTAGTATTTCTCCTTCTCTGCCTGACTTACTTCACTCAGCATGACATTCTGTAGGTCCATCCATGTTGGTGCAAATGGCAATAAGCAATGGTTTTTTCATGACATTAGCACCAAGAATTATAATTTAGACACAAGTGCATGAAATTCTAGATGGGCTGATCCTCGACTGTTGAAACAGTGACAGCTTGGCCGCACTTCTTTTTATGATCTCTGTATTTAGTATTTAGTATGCTTCCAATATTTATTATTCTATTTTTAGTATCCATAAAAGTACTTTTCTCTCAAAGGCCCACAGAGTGGTTTCTAGAAATATAATCTGTGGGAGAAATCATCTATCTTTTATTAGCACATAAATGTATCTCAGACTCTTTCATTTTGGCCATTAAGTATCTATGCTCTGGGCTTGCCCGATGGCTCAGTGGTATAAAGAATCAGCCTGCAATGCAGGAGACACAGGAGACGTGGGTTCGATCCCTGGGTGGGGAAGTCCAGAGCATAGATGCTTTCTCTGGCTCATAGATCTATTATTTGGCTCAGAAGTCTTTAATGAGCGCTGTCAATAAGCTATTCGTTCAGACAAGAGAAGGGTCCCCCTCCCCTTGGAAGAGCAACCTCTTACAATAAATTAGTCTTTTTTTCTCGGTCATGCCACTAACCACTGGCTCATCGAGTATTTTCCCATCCACTAGTATGCTACTCTGACCCTCTCACGCTGTGTTTCATTTCTTACTCAAAGGAGAAATTCCACTCCAGTGCTGACAGAGCCGTGGGAGACCTAACCCCACCACACACTGAACAGAACTTTTAGAAACAGCTCTACACCCTGACGACCAGCTGCTGTTTTGATGGAGAAGGATACAGTGAATGCCTGTCAGTTTTGCTTTGATGGGCTTTCTTGTCTACGCTCTTGCCCCGTTTCTTTCTCAAAACTCTAAAGGGTCTCAATTCCTTTTAGAGGTCTCATGAGGGCCTTAGTATTCACTAATGATGGTGGAGAAAAACAGCTCTCAGAGAAGTAAAGGACGAACGAATGTGGCATCTATTTCTGCCCCCTGGCACGTTGCTACTTCCTAACCTAAAGAGGAGCTCGCCTGTGGTTTTAAAGCAAGAGGAGGATGGCATCAAAGATTCCATTGGTTCAAATTATTCTGACCTGTTTCTTTTTTAAATGATACGTAAAGGATGGGCAATACCGCTTAAAATGCGCCTAAGGTGTTCTGACAACATTCTGGGTCACGCTGTCTATAAGGCGGCCTTGGATCAAAGAATGTATTCTGATTCAAGAATTTATAAAACAAATACACCATGTCCTTTCCATGGTCCCATATTTACCAAACATAGAACCCCAAATTACATATCTAACTGAAAACTTAAGGGAACTGGTTCTCCATCACATATTTGTTTTTTTATTTATTTTGTCCATTAAGTTCATAGATGGTTTTTGAGCACCTCCCATGCAGAAAGCTCCTTTCCAGTTGTTACAGTGGATATGGAAGGAAGCCGCTGTTGTTCAGTTGCTCAGTCGTGTTCCACTCTTTGTGACCCCAAGAAATGCAGCACACCAACCTCAGTCATCCACCATCTCCTGGAGTTTTCTCAAATTCATGTCCACTGAGTTGGCGGTGCTGTTTAAGCATCGCCTACGAAGGACACAGACACAATGGCTAATGTCAACTATCTGATTTGCCCCTGGGAAGGGCCCCATGATCCCAGGTCTGAGCTGAACGTTTCTCTGGCTCCCGGAACACACTTGCAAGCCTCCCCCAAAGCACGCATGTCACTGCTCTCACCCATGATTTACTGGCCTGGGCCCAGACCATGAACCTCCCAGCTCCTTCTCAAAGGCCACGTCTTATCTGAGCAAATCTGCATCACCCAGAGGCTCATGCAGTACCAGGCACGTGACAGGCGGTGACTCCACCCGTGAAATGGCTCACGGAGTAAAGTGAACACAAAGAATAATGGATGTTCCCTGGTGGCTCAGTGGCAAAGAATCTACCTGCAGTGCAGGAGACATGGGTTCGATCCCTGGGTTGGGAAGATCCCCTGGAGAAGGAAATAGCAACCCACTCCAGTATTCTTGCCTGGGAAATCCCATGGACAGGAGTCTGGGATGGACAGGAGTCTGGGAGGCTACAGTCCATGGGGGTCATAAAGAGTCAGACACGACTGAGGGACTAAACAATAGCAACAACATGAAATAGAATTGTAAATCAAATCTGCCTCGTAAGAAAAATAAAATGTACAGGACTTGGGAAGAAAGAGTTTGCACTGGGGGAGGAGGGACAGCATCCCAGCAGGAAAAAGATTTTGAGCGGAACCTGAAATGTAACTGGGCAGGTGGGAGGGCAGGGGCAGCGGGCTGGGGCTGGGTGGAGAGACACGGGGCATTACAGGTGGAGGGAAGGGCATGAGAAAAGCGCACAGATGGGAGGGAGGAACTCGGGAGGGGGGAGGCGGGGGTGGCGAGAGGGGCTGGGGCTGGAAGCTGGAAGGCGTGCCAGGAATGCAATTCATGGCTGGCTCATCACTCTGTGCTGGGAGTCAGAACTGAAATAAACAAACCTCAGAAATGGGAATTTACCTGGAGCCCTACCAAAGGCAAAAGTTTTTGAAAAAAGGAAAAAGACACAGAGGGGTGTTGACATGAGGCAGACAGGCTCCTAAAAGGACAGCATCCCCCACCTAGACCACATGGGCTGCAGAAAAAGGACGGTGGGTATTAGCAAGCAATAGACAGAGCAACCAGTTCAGGCCACTGACGCATTTCTAAGCCCAGCTTAACCAAAAGAACTCAGCGGTAGGAAGACCAGAGTTTCCCAGGGCTTGAACCTCTGACTTCCAAGAGTAGGGAGGGAGGTCACCGAAAGCCAGGACTCTTCAGAAGCCACCATGGCGGGGCTTTGCTCAGGCACAAACCCGTACCTCAGGACAGAACTAAGACACTGACTCAGAAAGGGGATGAGAATGGCTTCTGGCCATGATGACAGCCCGATTCTCTTTCCAAACAAAGTCGAGTAGCTACTAGAGTAGCTCTAGTTTCCAATCTAAATAGCCTGAGGATGGTGGAGTCAGAAGGCAAGAACTAGAGATCTCTAAAGAACCTTCTAAGGATAGAGGCCTGACCCCATCTGCCTATCAATATAGACCAGGGCCAGTGAACAGGAAAGCTTTGGGATATGGACTGAACCATCTCACTTATCAGCATTTATCTTTTCATTAACTCCATGTGATCTTGAAATGATTAGCAATAAAATCTTTGAATAAAATATAGTGCCTTTTTGTCTTAGGGGATCAGCAGGAATAGGAAGATGATAAGCACGTGCTTGAGACCTCTCTTCTCAGAATGATGGTCCATAACTGACTTTTGCATGAGAAGTGCCTGGCTGCCCAACAAAAAGCATTATAATCCAAGTGGTGGGCCTGGAATATGACTTCTTGTCAACAGTCACAGGTGAATGCTAGAGAATCCAAAATTTAAAACCAATCCTTTAATTTTGTGGGAAAAGGATGCAATTCGGTAGAAAGGGAACCATAGTGAATCAGAGGGAAAAAATGGAAAGAATTCTGTGGTGGTTAATTTTATGTGGCAACTTAGCTGGGCCATGTGCCTAGATAACTGATTGAATATTATTCTGAATGGGAGTGAAAGTCGCTCAGTCATGTCCAACTCTTTGCAACACCACGGACTACACAGTTCATGGAATTCTCCAGACCAGAATACTGTAGTGGGTAGCCTTTCCCTTCTCCAGGGGATCTCCACAACCCAGGAATCGAACCCAGGTCTCCCGCATTGCAGGCAGATTCATTATCTGAGCCACAAGAGAAGCCCAAGAATACTGCAGTGGGTAGCCTATCCCCTCTCCAGCAGATCTTCCCGACCCAGGAAGCAAACCGGGGTCTCCTGCATTGCAGGTGGATTCTTTACCAACTGAGCTATCAGGAAAGAAGGGAAATGAAAAGCAAAAAAGAAAAGAAAAGATATACCCATTTGAATCCAGAGTTCCAAAGAATAGCAAGGAGAGATAAGAAAGCCTTCCTCAGTGATCAGTGCAAAGAAATAGAGGAACACAATGCAGTGGGAAAGACGAGAGATCTCTTCAAGAAAATCAGAGATACCAAGGGAACATTTCATGCAAAGATGGGCGCAATAAAGGGCAGAAACGGTATGAACCAAACAGAAACAGAAGACATTAAGAAGCGGTGGCAAGAATACACAGAAGAACAGTACAAAACAGATCTTCTTAACCCAGATAACTACAACGGTGTGATCACTCACCTAGAGAAAGACATCCTGGAATGCAAAGTCAAGTGGGCCTTAGGAAGCATCACTACGAGCAAAGCTTCTGGAGGTGATGGAATTCCAGTTAAGCTGTTTCAAATCCTAAAAGATGATACTGTGAAAGTGCTGCACTCAATATGCCAGCAAATTTGGAAAACTCAGCAGTGGTCACAGGATTGGAAAAGGTCAGTTTTCATTCCAATCCCAAAGAAAGGCAATGCCAAAGAATGTTCAAACTACCACACAATTACACTCATCTCACACACTAGTAAAGTAATGCTCAAAATTCTCCAAGCCAGGCTTCACAGTATGTGAACCGTGAACATCCATATGTTCCAGATGGATTTAGAAGAGGCAGAGGAACCAGAGATCAAATTGCCAATATCCGCTGGATCATCGAAAAAGCAAGAGAGGTCCAGAAAAACATCTACTTCTGCTTTATTGACTACGCCAAAGCCTTTGACTGTGTGTATCACAACAAACTGGAAAATTCTTCAAGAGACAGGAATACCAGACCACCTGATCTGCCTCTTGAGAAATCTGTATGCAAGTCAAGAAGCAACAAGCTTCAGAAGAAAGGATTTCCTGGTTCCAAATCAAGAAAGGAGTACATCCAGGCTATATATTGTCACCCTGCTTATTTAACTTACATGCAGAATACATCATGTGAAATTATAGGATGGATGAAGTGCAAGCTGGAATCAAGATTGCTGGAAGAAATGTCAATAACCTCAGATACACAGATGGCACCACACTTATGGCAGAAAGCAAAGAGGAACTAAAGAGCCTCTTGATGAAAGTGAAAGAGGAGAGCGAAAAAGTTGACTTAAAACTCAACATTCAGAAAACCAAGATCATGGCATCTGGTCCCATCACCTCATGGAAAATAGACAGGGAAACAATGGAAACAGTAAGAGATTTTATTTTGGGGGGCTCCAAAATCACTGTAGATGGTGACTGCAGCCATGAAATTAAAAGATGCTTGCTCCTTGGAGGAAAAGCTATGAAAAACCTAGATAGCATATTAAAAAGCAGAGATGTTACTTTGCTGACAAAGGTCTGTCTAGTCAAGGCTATGGTTTTTCCAGTGGTTATGTATGGATGTGAGAGTTGGACTATAAAGAAAGCTGAGTGATGAAGAATTGATGCTTTTTAACTGTGGTGTTGGAGAAGACCCTTGAGAGTCCCTTTGACTGCAAGGAGATACAACCAGTCAATCCTAAAGGAAATCAGTCCTGAATATTCTTTGGAAGGACAGATGCTGAAGCTGAAACTCCAATACTCTGGTCACCTAATGCAAAGAACTGACTCATTTGAAAAGACCCTGATGCTAGGAAAGATTGAAGGGGATGACAGAAGATGAGATGGTTGGATGGCATCACCAACTCGATGGACATGAGTTTGAGCAAACTCAGGAGATAATGAAGGACAGGGAAGCCTGGTGTGCTGCAACAACAGTGAACCTATTCCTTAAAACAAATGTCTTTGATTGATCGATTTAAATATGTGTGTGTTTGTGTGTATATATACATGTGTGTATATATAATATTAATAAATATTAAAATTACATAAATTTTATATCTATATACATCCATAAATAACAGAGACACACACAGAGACATATGTAGATACATCCTATTGGTTCTATTTCTCTGGAAAACCCTGATTAATACACATCTCTTACTCTTGGGAGACAGAGCCGTGGAAGCTAACTGATCTAAAGAAGGCTTAAGGTCCACATCAGAAAGAGCCGTGACAGTTACCTTTAAGGTAATTAAAGAATCATCAAATAGGCAGCAGCCAACCTTGTGGACAAAGTTCAAGAAGGAATGGTCAACAGCCAAATATTTTTGCATAAAGAGAAGATCAAATTCAACCCTTGTAACAAAAGCAGTTTTCAAAAATACAGAGCTCCCAGTCTCCCAGTTCGTCCCCCTCTCCCCTTCCCCACCATGTGCACCTGTCCATTCTCAAAGTCTGGGTCTCTTTTCCTACCCAGCAAATAGTTTCATCTGTACCATCTTTCCAGATTCTACATATATGCATTAATATACAATATTTGTTTCTCTATTTCTGAGTTAGTTCACTCTGCATAACAGACCCTAGGTCCATCCATGTCTCTACAAATGACCCATTGTATTCCTTTCTATGGCTGGGTAATATTCCAATGTGTCACAGCTTTTTTATCCACTCATCTGCCAATGGACATTTAGGTTGCTTCCATGTCCTGGCTATTGCAAATAGTGCTGCAGTGAATACTGGGATGCATGTGTCTCTTTGAACAATGGTTTTCTCAGGGTATGTGCGCTACCATGTATAAAATGATAGTTAATGGAAACCTCCTGTGTAGCACAGGGGCTCAGCTCCATGCTCCGTGATGACCTCCATGGGTCTACATAGGTGGCATGGGGCTGTCGAGGGAGGTCCAAGAGGGAGGGGATATATGCATAGATATCTGGGTTGGGAAGATCCCCCGGAGAGGGGGATCCCACTCCAATGTTCACGCCTAAAGAGTTCCATGGACTGAGGAGCCTGCCAGGCTCCACGGGGTCACAAAGAGTTGGACACGACTGAGCAACTAACACACCATAGTTGATTCACTTCATTGTATGGCGGAAACTAACACAACACCGTGAAGCAACTATACTCCAATTAAAAAAAAAAAAAAGTCCTGCAAACACTTAAAAAGCCTTCCCAGGTTGGTAGGATATCTAAGAACAGCAAACCAACACCTTGTCACAAACCACCCATCACTCAAAATTGTGAAATATCCTCCAGCTAAAGCACTTTCGACAAAAGAGAGACGAGTTCCATTACCAAATGAGAGTAGTGTGGAAGTAATAGAATTGCTTTTATTTTGATGGATGATCTAACAAAACGATAGAAAAATGATTAGAAACAATAAAATTAAACCACCAAATACAGTTCTTTTTGTTCTGTATGATGGGATAGATTTTTGCATTAGGTGAAAGGTTGGACTATATAATTTCTAATTTTAAGAAACAATATAAAGAAAGAATCTTGAGAACGAGTCTTTTATTACTAGCAGACTACTCCTAAATCATTTCAACAGCCATGACAAAAACCACAGGACTCACACAGACACAGGAAAGATTATCCACCTTTCCATTCTCACTCCTACCATGGCTTGTTCAGCTTTTGGGGAACAATAAGGCTGGTTTCCAGACATTTCTTTCCAAGATAACAATGTGGTAGGTCTATGAACAACACGGTAATTCCAGCCTGATCACCTGCTTACAGTCACCAGGGGGTAATTATCGTGTCTCAGATGAGATGACTGGTCACAGTGTCCTTAAATTCACTTAAGGTAAATGCAGGCTTTGACAGAATTAACAACACTTTAGAAGCACCTGGTGTGGAACTGGGAAGTGCAGATGGAGGGTAGAGGTGTTATCTCTGGGCAGGGCACTCAGAGCTCTTCAAAGAAGCTGGAACCCATAAGAAGCTGTGCTGACGTTAGCATGGATTCCAAGGCTTTTGAGTCATTTTTTCAAAGAAACAAAGAGCTCTGACATTTGCCAAGTTGCCTGCCAGGTGCTAAATACTTCTACCACCTTTGCAATAAGTCCATTCTAAGCCACCAGGCAGAGCCTCTGAGCTAAGCTTTCATGCAGATGAAATCCAAAGGCAGGCTGAATACCACCAACATGGATGTTTTAAGATAACCTGGCAAATGCTTTTCAGATGAGAAGTGTCCCCAGAAGGGTCATGTTATAAGAGAAGGCACTCTATCAGTCCCAGATTCCAAGCACAGCCCTTGGTTCTTCATTGAAGACGTTTCCCTGTCATCCACATGGCTTTTGAGGGTAATCAGGCTGCAGAATTGCTCATTGGGAATATTGAATGAATTTGGGGAGACTTCCCTGGTGATCTAGTGGTTACAAATCCACCTTGCAATGCAGGGTACACAGGTTCCATCCCTGGTCCAGGAACTAAGATTCCACAGGCCACATGCCACAGAGCAATTAAGCCTGCATACCACAACTAGAGAGTTCATGCAACTCAATAAAAGTTCCTGAGGGCCTCAACTGAGACCCACCATGCCACAGAAATAAAATAAATAAGGCTTTTTTAAAAAGTCTTCTTTTTTTGATGTTCTTTCTCAAGCTTTTGTCAAGCATAGTAGAAAACTTTTTATATACAATATATATATAATAGGTATGATATATAATTTTAGAAAACTTATGCATTTTTGCCTAAGGAAAAAATTTATGACATTTTGATTCCACTTGTTTGACTTAATATGAATAAACTGCTAGATTTCCCATTTAAAAAATAGATATGCAATGAACAACAAAGGTTTACTGTATAGCACAGGGAACTATAGTCAATATCTTATGATAACCAATACTGGAAAATAATATCAACAATAATATATGCGTATGAAAGTGAAGTGAAAGTGAAGGTCGCTCAGTTGTGTCCAACCCTTTGTGACCCCATGACAGTCCATGGAATTCTCCAGGCAAGAATACTGGAGTGGGTAGCCTTCCCAACCCAGGGATCGAGCCCAGGTCTCCCGCATTGCATGTGACTGAATCACCTTGCTTGCATACCTGAAACATTGTAAGTCAACTATACTTCAGCAAAATATATATTAAAAAGAAGAGTGAATCTGAGGAAGACGCTTGTGCCTCCTCTTTGCAGCCTCAGTGGGAAGATCTGATGATTTTCCACCTCGAGAGACTGGCCTTCCTCAGCCTCTCACATTCACTTCTTGTAGAACTTCCTTATCAAACAAGCGCCCCACTGCTTCCATCACTTCTCACATGTCTGTACTAACCTGGATGGTCACAGAAGAACACTCAATAGCCTTTATTTATTTATTCATAGAATAAATGGATAAACAAAGCTTCCCTTCAGAGGTAAAGCCTCTGCCTGCAATGCAGGAAACCCGGGTTTGATCCCTGGGTCAGGAAGATCCCCTGGAGAAGGAAATGGCAACCCACTCCGGTACTCTTGCCTGGAAAACTCCCTGGGCTACAATTCATGCGGTCACAAAGAGTCGGACACGACCGAGCGACTTCACGTTGACTTTCAGGATAGAGAAGAGGTGAGTCCAAGCTGGCCAAGAGAGAAGAAAACGGGACCTACGGGGCAGACTCAGCTTGAGAAAGAACTCTCAGGCTTCCCCCCGTGGTTTCACACCAGTCACTCTCCCCTCCCCGAGGGATCTGGTCATGGCTTTGGTTTATACTTGTGTCCCTTTTCAAAAATGTAGCAGAAATTTTTTTTTTAATTTTAAAATATAATATTTTTAGTCGAAGATTGTTATAGGCTTTGGGATCAAATAAACTTCACTAAAAACTTGACTTGGGTAGTTAGCAGCTAAGAGGCCTTGAGTTGCAGCTTAATCTCTCTCTCTTCATCTATGAAATGAAGAGAAGATACCCACCTGTGGAGTCATGAAGCTTTAACATAATACATTTGCTTTTTTAATTTAAATTTATTTATTTTTTATTGGAGGATGTAGCAGAAATTATTATCCCAGGCACTTTCTTGGGTTCCTGTCCACATGCTGCCTGCTATGAGGGATATTTTAGGGGAAAATGGTATGTTTAAATCACAGGTAAGACATCAAAGTCACATGTTTCCCAAGACAACACGAGGAGTAGTTGAAAGTGCTCCAACAGCCCTTCTATCCGTTAGGCCCACAGCCCTTTCATTTGTCCAGGCTCACACCACTGTTACAGAATGTGCTGACATTACCACTAGGAGGTGTCAACAAAGAGAATTTACCTGTGTTCCCCTTCAAATTGGTCTAAAATAAACCATGCTCTTTGGAGACCTAGGGAACTGCCTTTCACATACCATGAACCCCAATGGAAATATGGAGTTCTGTGGAACTGGGGAGAGGAGAATGGAGGAAAGGATGCAGGAGTTGGATGCAGCCAGTGGCGCTACCCTGGGCATCTCCTAATGGAAAAGGGCCCCTTGCTAGCTACGGAGTCTCCCTCTCTCGCCCTGATCAGGTGGAGCCTGAACTCCATCTGCCAAAACTGTTCTCAGGGCATCCTCGATGGATGGAGACTGACTTCAATGATTGCGGGTCCTTTGCTGGTCTGATTCCAAGACCCCTTCACTCAGGACATGTCTTAGCCCCTACCCCCTGCCCAGGTGATGTCAGATGCTAAAGACAAGGGGGGAAAGGGCTCAAGTCTCTTTTGTTTTTTAAGATTTTTTTTTAATGTGGACCATTTTTTAGAAGTCTTTATTGAATTTTCTACAATACTGCTTCTGTTTGATGTTTCAGTTTTTTGGCCAAGAGGCATGTGGTATCTTAGCTCCCTCACCAGGGCTTGACCCCATATCCCCTGCCTTGGAAGATGAAGTCCTAACCACTGGACCACCAGGGAAGCCCCAGGACTCACGTCGTCCAGAGCCGATGGCCCTGGTCCATAAAGGCCAGAGTGAATCGGCCTTGTCACCCTGCCTCCTCTCCATCCCTCCTCTTACTTTTCCCTCACCGCTGGGGACATGCAAAGTCTCAGGAGGGAATTAGGTCACAACAGGGAAACAGATAACTGTCTTAGCTTTTCTTTCTTCTGCTTCTCTTGATTCTGCGATCAGATATGATATTTACTTCTCACAAAATATCTACTTGATACCAAAGTAAGGGGGTCCAGCACTGTATAATTTTTCAGTATTTACCTTGAAAATTATATGGAAATTTATCTATCTGTAAGTTGAACACAAATAATTGAAACCAGAAATTTGGGGATATTTTCAGCAAATGCACTTGCTCTCTCCTATTTCATTCTTTATGCACACACACAAACACACACAACATATATGTGTGTGTGTATACATACATATGGGCCTCCCTTGGACTGCAAGGAGATCAAACCAGTCAATCCTAAAGAAAATCAGTCCTGCATATTCATTGGAAGGACCAAGGCTGAAGCTGAAACTCCAATACTTTGGCCACCTGATGAGAAGAATTGACTCATTGGGAAAGACCCTGATGCTGGGAAAGATTAAAGACAGGAGCGGAAGGGGATGACAGAGGATGACATGGTTGGATGGCATCACTGACTCAACAGACATGGGTTTGAGCAAGCTCTGGGAGCTGGTGATGCACAGGGAAGCCTGGTGTGCTGCAGTCCATGGGGCCGCAAAGAGTTGGACACAACTGAGCGACTGAACTGAACTGATGGGCTTCCCTGGTGGCTCAGACGGTAAAGCATCTACCTACAACACAGGAGACCAGGATTCGATCCCTGGCTTGGAAAGATCCTCTGGGGAAGGAAATGGCAATCCACTCCAGTATCCTTGCCTGGAAAATGCCACGGACAGAGGAGCCTAGGAGGCTGCAGTCCGTGTATATATATACACATGTGTGTGTGCTTATATGTAAATGTATCCTTATGTAAACATGCATTTTCAAAGCTCCCAGGTGTCCCCCTAACCTCTGACGGCTTCGTGGAGCACCTTCCTCTTCCTGAGCACTCCAGGTCGTTTGCGCGGCTCTCTCCCGGCGCACAGGTGCTGGTCTTCACCACCAGAGTCAAGCGCAAAGCCACGATAGATTTAGTAACAGAATCATTCACAAAACCTAAAAGAAAATGGGATAACAAGAAATGTAAAGCTTGACCAACATTCTTTTGACAAAACTATGGATATAGATTACACAAGAATCAATTCTGGCAAACAAATCAAAATGCAGTAAGTCAGACCAAGGAATAAAGCATGTGGCCAGTGGTCATTCGGACCTCACGACTTTAAAATAGGACATTCTTCCCAAGAATCATAAGGAATGCCTGACACCAAGGACCCCAGGCACTCCAACATCATCTGAGATCCTTTTCCTGCCCTCTAGGTGCCGCTCTGTCTGAATTCCAGCCCTGCTTTTGAAGCTCTCTTTTCCCTGAGAGCCACCATCTTGCAACTCCCAACTCTCCATCCTCTTGGCTACTTTGAGTAGTTGCAAGCACTAAATCTCCCCTGCTATGGGCTTGTCCAAGCAGCTCAGTGCCCTCACAGTGGCGTGCAACATGAGACACATTTTACGCTGAGCTTATTACTAAATATCTACTTGATAATCTGACTACATGGTACCAATTTCAACCACTTCAGTATTCTTGCCTTGAGAACCTCATGAACAGTATGAAAAGGCAAAAAGATCAGACACTGAAAGATGAACTGCCCAAGTTGGTAGGTGCCCAATATACTACTGGAGAAGAGTGGAGAAATAACTCCAGAAAGAATGAAGAGATGGAGCCAAAGTGAAAACAACACCCAGTTGTGGATGTGACTGGTGAAGGAAGTAAAGTCTGATGCTGTAAAGAGAAATATCACATAGGAACCTGGAATGTTAGATCCATGAATCAAGGTAAACTGGAAGTAGTCAAACAGGAGATGGCAAGAGTGAACATCAACATTTTAGGAATCAGCAAACTAAAATGGATTCGAATGGGCAAATTTAATTCAGATGACTATTACATCTACAACTGTGGACAAGAATCCCTTTGAAGAAATGGAGTAGCCCTCATATTCAACAAAAGAGTCCAAAATACAGTACTTGGATGCAATCTCAAAAACAACAGAATGATCTCTGTTCGTTTCCAAGGCAAATCATTCAATATCACAGTAATCCAAGTCTATGCCTCAACCACTAATGCCAAAGAAGCTGAAGTTGAACGGGTCTATGAAGACCTTATAGAACTAACACCCAAAAAAGATGTTCTTTTCATCACAGGGGACTGGAATACAAAAGTAGGAAGTTAAGAGATACCTAGAGTAACAGGCAAGTTTGGCCTTGGAGTACAAAATGAAGCAGGCAAAGGCTAACAGAGTTTTGCCAAGAGAACTCACTGGTCATAGCAAACACCCTCTTTCAACAACACAAGAGATGACTCTATACATGGACATCAGTAGATGGTCAATACCGAAATCAGATTGATTATATTCTTCGCAGCCAAAGATGGAGAAGCTCTATATAGTCATCAAAAAAAAGACTGGGAGCTGACTGTGGCTCAGATCATGAACTCCTTATTGCAATGTGGACCAATCATAGCTGAATGCTGATTGCAAAAGTAATAATGTGTCATAATTATCACTGAATGATGATCTTTATGTCAAGTATAGTTATCTGTACATAGTAGATAGCAATAAATGTCAAATAAAAGCCTCCAACTGGAATAAGGAAATAATACTGTGAGGACTATGCATCAACAAGATAATTATTTTTCAAAGACTGATGCTGAAGCTGAAGCTTCAATACACTGGCCACCTGATGTGAAGAGCTGACTCGTTGGAAGAGACGCTGATGCTGGGAAAGACTGAGAACAGGAGGAGTAGGGGGAGACAGAAGATGAGATGGTTGGGTGGCATCATGGAATCAATGGACATGAGTTTTAACAAATTCCAAGAGATAGTGAAGGACATGGATCCTGGCATGCTGCTGTTTATGTGGTCACAAAGAATTGGACATGACTTAGAGACCGAACAACAACAAAGACAGTGTACCTTTTTATAGTAAGAATATTCATTTATTTAGGAATACTTTTTAATTTCAAAATGAACAACTTATAACTAATACCTTCATCACCCAGATGAAAGATTCCGGCATTACCCAGAAAAGATGCTTAAGACAGGGGAGTAGAAATGATTCTAGACAGCCATCCTCTCTAAATCCCCAATTTTCTCATGGAAGTAAAGATAGTAACCCCTGAAGAGGGTAACCATAGAATTTATCATCAAAACTAGGGCTCTTTTAACATCAAAAAAGGATGCTTTTTATGGTGACAGTTGGACATAGGCAGACAGTGAGGTTGTCTGACAGGCTCACCCCTTGCTTCTTGTACCCTGAAAAGCATCTAGGAACAAAAAATCTGCAAAAGGCAAAGCACTATGGTAGTGCAAGGGATATTTTCAACAGGCAGAAGATGGGTTCAAAACAGCAGCAGAAAATTTAATTCCGTTCACAAGCATCAAGGTTATATTGAGAAATTGACCCAAGTCACAGTAGAGACACACCTCAACTTCAAGTTTGTAATTAGGAGCCAGTGTCTCAGTAAAGATGGACACAGCAAGTCAGAAGGAGTGCTTTTTATATAGATAGAGAACTAGTTGCTCTCTTTATAAGTTTTCCTATTGAAAACTTTAAGGTAAATCGGCTTTGGAATAAAAGAAAAAGGACGGTTTAGGCAAACGCACCTCCTCTGTAGAGCTTCTACTTCTCAGCCGTGGCCCTGCACCCTGCAGACACCACACACCTCTTCACAGCGCCTCCATACGCCCTGATCACCCCAACTCTGCAAACGTTCCCGCAGCGCCTCTCCCTGGAATACGCCTCCTTCTCCTGTCATCATAGTTCGGATCCCATCCTACCCTACCTTTACCACCAGCACCAGCTGGGCTTCCTAGGTGTCACTAATGGTAAAGAACCCCCCTGCCAATGCAGGAGAAGTAAGAGACTCAGGTTCAATCCCTGGGTCGGGAAGATCCCCTGGAGAAGGGCATGGCAACCCACTCCAGTATTCTATCCTGGAGAATCCCATGGACAGAGGAGCCCGACGGGCTACAATCTATGGGGTCGCAAAGAGTGGGCCACAACTGAGAGACTAACACACACACTTTATCCACGAGCAATACCCCAGTCCTCTCCCGGCTGCACAATGTTAATCCGCACTGTTACGTGAAGGTCTGAGTATTTTATGTTGTGGATGATTACCTATCAAACTGCCCTTATTGAAACTTCCTTGAGGGAAAGGGACAAGTCTCAGGGAGGCGGCAAGTAGGAATTCAGGATATAGGTGCATATAGGACCAGCACAGCACAGACAAATCCCAAAGAGGATTTTCCAGAATGTGTTGTCAATCTGAGTGCACTTGGAAGAACAGCCATTATTAGAATACACAAATTCCAGCTTACTAAAAAAAATTGCTCATCAACTTTGATAGACAAATAGAATCTGGAACAACATAGGGGAGCTATCAGAATTCTTACTCTAAAAGACATTTTACCCACAAAATAATGGAGGTAAAAATCAAATAGTAATTAAAAATATATTTGTCCATCTCTCTGCTTTGTTCTCTAGTTTCACATCAAATTACCTGAAAAATCTACATCATCTGTCCCCTTCATAAGCATTTAGATCACAAAATGTTCTCTAGTTGTCCAGAAGATGCATCTCTTCAATGGTTATTTTAAAAATTCTTTTCAACTATTTAGTAACCCAGTAGCAATTTAAATGAGTGAGCAGTTTAAATGAATGCACAGTATGGTTTTCTAAACAGTTTGGTTTCATTTCCTCAGCAAACATTTCTTGCACTCACTTCTACAAACCGGGCATCATACAGGATTTTAAGGTTACAGGGAGCGGTCACCCTTGGTTTGTGCTACTCCAAACTTTCAGGCAAGAGTGGTGGTCCTTCACTAGTTTTTGTTTTGCTTTGTTTTGGTTTTGGGGTGTAACTGTTTTACAATGTTGTGTTAAGTTTCTGTGGCACAACGAAGTTGATCAGCTATATGTATATATGTGCTCCCTTCCTCTAGAGCCTCCCTCTCACCTCCCCACATCCCACCCATCTAGGCCATCACAGAGCACCGAGCTGAGCTCCCTGCGCTATACGGCGGGTTTCCTTTATTCCACTATTTTACACATGGCAATGTATATATGTCAGTCCTAATCTCCCAATTCATCTCTCCTTGCCCTTCCTCCCCTATGTCCACAAGTATCTGTTCTCTATGTTGTGTCTCTATTTCTGCCTGCAAATAGATTCATCTGTTGCATTTTTCTAGATTCCACATATATGAGTTAATAAACAATATTTGTTTTTCTCTGACTTACTTCACTCTGTAAAATAGACTCATACTCCATCCACATCTCTACAAATGACCCAATTCCACTTCTCCACAAATGACCCAATTTCGTTCCTCCACTGTACATATATACTACAATTTCTTTATCCATTCATCCATCAATGGGCATTTAGGCTGCTTCCATGTTCTGGCTACTGTGAATAGTGGTTCAATGAACATTGGAGTACATGTGTCTTTTTGAATTATGATCCTTGACTAGTTTGAAACCAGACGCTTCATAATTTTGCAGGGGATTTTTCCAAGTACCTATTTCCAGGCTCTAACACAAATGACTCAGTAGCAATAGTCTAGGCTAGGCCCCTGTAGGCATGTGTTTTAAAAAGACTTCCTAAGTAATCTGTACATGTGCTTCCACTTAAGAACCACTGGTCCAATAGAGAAACTAATCTAAGTCACATAAGTAGTGTTCTTATGAAGTTAACTATCACCTTGAATTAGAGACACACACGTGAGCCTCCTGAAAGCATATTTTACATCTATTTTTGAAAGTCTACAAAACTCTGATATTTAGGTCATATTCCCTCACTCATCATGGTCTCTTAACTTCCTGGAGACAACTTTGATACAAGTTTCTCTATTAGGTTTATTTGCTTAATAAGCCTGAGTATTTTGATCTTCAACTCCCTTAGTAAACTATTAAAGAAATCAATCTTTACAGCGGAGTGTCACACATTCCTCCATCATTTCTGATCATGTCACCTAATCCCCGAAAGTGAGTCCGCAGCATAACAAGCATGTTATTTTCAGCAGTCACTGTTCACATGAGGAAAACGGTGCCCGGTGGCTCCTTCGAGGTCTGTTATTTCAGTAAGTTGCTTGCACCTCATGCAGATGACACCACCCTTAGGGCAGAAAGTGAAGTAGAACTAAAGAGCCTCTGGATGAAAGGGAAAGAGGAGAGTGAAAAAGTTGGCTTAAAGTTCAACATTCAGAAAACTAAGATCATGGCATCCAGCCCCATCACATCATGGCAAATAGATGGGGAAACAGTGAAAACAGTGGCTGAATTTATTTTTCTGGGCTCCAAAATCACTGCAGATGGTGACCGCAGCCACGAAATTAAAAGACGCTTACTCCTTGGAAGGAAAGTTATGACCAACCTAGACAGCATATTAAAAAGCAAAGACATTACTTTGTCCACAAAGGTCCGTCTAGTTAAGGCTATGGTTTTTCCAGTGGTCATGTAAGGATGTGAGAGTTGGACTATAAAGAAAGCTGAGCACCAAAGAATTGATGCTTTTGAACTGTGGTGTTGGAAAAGACTCTTGAGAGTTCCTTGACTGCAAGGAGATCCAGCCAGTCCATCCTAAAGGAAATCAGTCCTGAATATTCATTGGAAGGACTGATGCTGAAGCTGAAACTCCAATACTCTGGCCACCTGATGCGAAGAGCTGACTCATTTGAAAAGACCCTGATGCTAGGAAAGACTGAGGGCAGGAGAAGGGGATGACAGAGGATGAGATGACTGGTTGGCATCACCAACTCAATTGCCATGGGTCTGGGTGGACTCCGGGAGTTGGTGATGGACAGGGAGGCCTGGCGTGCTGTGGTTCATGGGGTTGCAAAGAGTCAGACACGACTGAGCGACTGAACTGAACTGAAGGGGAAAATGCTTGGAATTCCTCTTGCTGAAAAGTGTGCACGCATGTGCTCAGCCTCTCCAGTCACCTCTGACTCTCTGTGACCCCCTGGACTGCAGCCCGCCAGGTTCCTCTGTCCATGGAATCTGGAGTGGGTTGTCACTTACTTCTCCAGGGGATCTTCCCCAACCAGGGACTGAACCCGCACCTCCGGCATCTTCTGCACTGCAGGCAGATTCTTTACTGCTGAGCCACTGGGAAGCCCACTGAAAAGTAATCCCATCCAGTTTGAGTTAACTCAAAGCGCAGCTGGGTTAGAGCAAGGCAGCGCTCAGGAGAGCCCACATGCCAGGAGCAGAAGTGTGCTGTATGGTCTTTTCAAAAACTGGAGAACTGATGCCACATGGGGGGCTGTGAAGTTGCTCAGGCAAAAGCCTGGCTCACATTAAAAGCAGGAATCTGAAATAAAACAGAATTTACTTTTTGAGAAAAGAAGTTCTTCGGGGCTTTATGGGTGATCACTGGAGAGCTGCTGAAAAGACCGTGTGACTTCTTTGACTCAGCCCTCAAACAATGGCACTTCTAACACGCTTATAAGAAATGTCGAGCAAATGGTCATGAATTTTCTCTCTTCCTTAATCGTATGAAATCCATATATGTAACATAATTCCTGAGACAAGCCTGGATAGAAAAGCTTGTCCTTATATTCAGAATTCCAAGATCTGTAGACCAACTGATCAACTAAAGACAAAAACTGGCAAAGTCAGAGTAAGGGTGACTCCCCGGTTCTGTCTGCAAAGCTGCTTGAGAATGACCTTGGGTCAACACCTGTGCCTTCTATGGTCTTTTCAAAAACTGGAGAACTGATGACCCATGGGAGGCTATGAAGCTGCTCAGGCAAAAGTCTGGCTTAAATTAAAAGCAAGAAAGAAGACTAGAAAGAGGTTAAATATAAAAGGGGAAGGGAAACAAAGAAAAGAGGAGGGAAAAGAAGAGATGGAGGGATGGAAGAAGGAAGGCTGAAAAAGAAAAGCAAAGCATGAGAGAGAAACTTCATGAGACACAGGAAAAGGAGATACTCAAGACAAGGAAAGCAGAAATGGAGAAAAGGAAATGAAGGCTTTCTGGCAAAAGTTTCAGGGGTTCTCCTGCCTTTTGTCAAGGAAGAATATCTCATCATCTTCTCACGTCTGTGGCCTTAGATTTCTTCATTCTGACACAAGACATGTAAAATTAGAGTTCTCTGAAAATGTTCATTGGCAAACATTTGTTTGAATCATAACTGTGTTCAATCCAAGTCTACGATTCTGATTATGAGGCCAAAATGCTGAGTCCCTCTAAGAGGAGAAATCGTGCATCCTATGTGCATAACCCAACTGTGAGGTGGGGCAGGGTGAAGGGCTGAACAGGACAGAGAGAGAGTTGAAATCACTCAGCAGATGATGACTGAGCTCCAGACAGGAGAGAGCATTTAGGCTGAGCCCTGAAGGCTGAGAAAGAGCCAGTGAAGAGAGCTGAGGACATCAGTGGATGGATGAGGCGGTCCGTGTGCCAAGGGCCAGTGCCCAGATGAGGATACAGAGGCAGGAGGGGCCAGATCAGAGGGGGTCTCGTGGGCCTTAGTGCGATGCTGCTGCTGCTGCTGCTGCTAAGTCACTTCAGTCGTGTCTGACTCTGTGCGACCCCATAGACGGCAGCCCACCAGGCTTCCCAGTCCCTGGGATTCTCCAGGCAAGAACACTGGGGTGGGTTGCCATTTCCTTCTCCTTAGTGTGATGAGCACCCACTAAAGAGTGTGGAAAACACAAGATTTATGCTTTTCTTTTTTAAGTAAATGTATTTATTTTTAACTGGGCAATAATAGCTTTACAATATTGTGTTGGCTTCTGCCGCACATCAACATGAATCAGCCATGGGTACACCAATGTCCCTTCCTTCTTCAATCTCCCTGCCACCTCTTGCCCCATCCCACCCCTCTAGGTTGCCACAGAGCACCAGGTTTGAGTTCCCTCATCATACAGCAAATTCCCACTGGCTCTATATTTTAGGAAAGATCTATTTAGGGAAAGATTGAGGGCAGAAGGAGAAGAGGACACCAGAGGTTGAGACGGTTGTATGGCATCACCAATGCAATGGACATGAACAGGGAGGCCTGGCATTGCTGCAGTCCATGGGGTCGCAAAGAGTCAGACACAACTGGGCGACTGAACAACACATCTGTTTTACATATGATAATATGTATGTTTCAACGCTACTCTCTCAATTTGTCTCTCCCTCTCCTTCCCCTACTGGGTTTACAAGTCTCTTCTGTTTCAAAGATCGCATTTTGGAGGAAGAACCAATAAGACTTTCGTCTGGACTGGATGAGGAAAAAGAAGAAATTATAGTATAGCAACCTCATGTGCAGTGGTGCTGGCTGATGATGAGTTTCCAGTGTGTACAGATTAAATTTGAGATTCCCCCATCCACCCCCATCCCACCAAAGGGAGCAGCCAAGGTGGTGGTCCAACATAGGACATGAGTAGTTAGAAATGTCAGGGCTGAAGATTTAAAATCGGCCCTCATCTGAATGAGGGGGATTCTAGACCCCTGGGAAAAAAGTGAACTTCTGGAGAAAAGAGAGAGACCAGGGCCCAGAACCAAGTTTTACCGACCAATGCACAATATCCACTTGGTGTTACATTTATGGGCTTCCCCAGTGGCTCGGTAAAGAATCTGCCTGCAACACAAGAGACCTAGGTTCAGTCCCTGCATCAGGAAGATCTTTTGGAGAAGGGAATGGTTATAAATAGCTATCAGAACAGAATCATATTAGAAAACTTTATTGAAATAAATAACTACATGACTTTTCCACAGTGGTATCGATGAGAAAAGATTCCTGCACTATGAAAGAGATAAAGAACCATGAGGAGGACACTGGGTCCATAACAAAGAAAACTGTCTCAGGGGTTGTTGTTGTTATTTAGTCACTAAGTCGTGTCCAGCTGTTTTGTGACCCCGGGTACTGTAGCCCACCAGGCTCCTCTGTCCATGGGATTCTCCAGGCAAGAGTACTGGAGTGAGTTGCCATTTCCTTCTCCAGGGGAGCTTCCCCACCCAGGGATCGAATCTGTATCTCCTGCTTGGCAGGCAGATTCTTTACCACTCAAAGTGATTTCCCTAAGGAGTTTTAAAGATAATAATGAAGGAAAACTCTCCTTCACTATCCTGGGGTCTTTTAACACTCCCCAGTAACTAGTTACGATGACAGATAAAAATTGGGTTCCCTTCTCCCTATGACCCCAACTCTTGCACAGACATACACAAACACTCTGTCCTGCCCATGGCCCCACACTGTGCTCATTAATACAGTAATAAAATGTCCTGCCATCATTACGGTCCTTTCAAAACAGTGACTTTGCCAAACTCACTCCCCTGGTGCCAGTGAGAAGTCGAGAACAACGGAAAGGGGGCCCCTGTCATTACCTCTGGAATGGAATGGGCCCGCATCAGTTAGCACTCACGAGAGGGCTGGCTCCAGGCCATTAACTGTTTATTTTACCCCTCGTCTTCTTCAATATTAACACCAAAGAGTCTCAAATGGACTTTGTAGTAAATACCTCATTGGGATTAAGAGCAAATGAGATTTGCATTTCTCACTTCAGTGGTTTGGCTATAAAGACCGTTTTCTTTCCTGTTAAAGGGAATGCACACATGCAAAATAAAAACTCTGACCATAAATACGTGAGCAGTAGGTGTTGGAAACAGATGGCTGAGTTTTCCTATTAAGTCTTGGCGAGTCATTCGGCACAAAACTATAGCCTATAAAAACTGTTCACAGTCCTGGAAGTCCCATGGCTGGCACCGGATAGGCAGGAAAGGTTTAAAATATCACAGCTTTCAGCTTCAGCTGGAGACCCAGGGCGTCTACAGTAACTTGGGCCTTGGGAAGGCAAACACCTCCAATTCCCACAATTCGATCCGCAGAAGCAGGAATGAGATGGCATCTCTGCGCCAGCTCTTTAAGAAGGTGGGCTGGAGGCTAGTGCAAAGCTTAATAAGCTGGTCAGGATCCCTGTGAATCTGTGACTCAATACCTGGGGCTGAGAGGCAAAACCTGAGAAATAAATCACCTTTTGACAGTATCTGGCCAGAGACAAGAAGAGAGTTTGATGCAGGGTACAAACTTGAACCAAGACCAGGTCCAGGGTGGCATGATGCTAAAATAAGACTTACGGATACACTTCCTGCTATAGGAACACAGCTCTCCTTCCGTGGCACGTATGCAGAATGCAGTCAGACCATGAGCTAAGCAGGGAAGGCGAGGGAGTGCTAAAGAGCTGTCACTACCCCCAGGTACCAGCACAGTGGTGCCTCATTTGCTGGAGAACCTACCTGGCCAGTCTAACCATCCTGACTTCATTCGATTTCTTTTTATCTTTTCTAAACAAGGCTTTCTTTGGATTTCCTTGTAAAAGTCTATGTTCTGTTGTTGTTCATTTCCTTGTCTGCTCGCTTTTAAGCTTTGTTGCTTGCAGTAGTAAATTGCTTTTTGGAAAAATCATCTGTTCAGAAGATCTCATTTTCTGGGGGTTCATGAGCCAGGTATGGCCAAAAATGCTTTCTGAATTAGAGACAAGTACAACGGCCCATGACAGCAACAATCCAAGTACTGTCACCACTGTCACTGATCTAAGTCATCAGGTGGACTGCACCAAGCCAGAAGACTAGGAAAAATATATATTAAGTATATCATTTGCTCCAAACGGAAAAAGACATTATAAAGGAACGTTTGCTTTATTTTGGAGGCTGGCAAACATGCAGGGGAGAGGTGGTGAAGGGGTGGAGGGTGGGGAGAGGATGGTGAGGGCAGATTCCTGTCCAAAGGCCGATTCCCCCACTGACAGTCAGTGGGCAAGAGGTTTTTCAAGGGGAGTTTCAGGGGTGTATAGACAGAGGGAGGGGGTACATGCAACAACAACACAGCTCTGACAGTCATCTTGAAATTAGTCATCGGTGATCTGACCAGCATCAACTTGCTTGTTTAAGTACAGTTAATCTTCAGTTCCCAGGTCGGTTTGTTCCCATTTCTTTGAAGCCAATTCTCAGATGATGCTGTTAATGTGCTGCACGCAACATGCCAGCAAATTTGGAAAACTCAGCAGTGGCCACAGGACTGGAAAAGGTCAGTTTTCATTCTAAACCCAAAGAAAGGCAATGCCAAAGAATGCTCAAACTACAACACAATCGCACTCTTTCACATGTCAGCAAGGTAAAGCTCAAATCCTTCAAGCTAGGCTTCAGCAGTACATGAACCGAGAACTTTCAGATGTATAAGCTGGATTTACAAAAGGCAAAGGAACCAGAAATCAAATTACCAACATCTGTTAGATCACAGAAAAATCAAAGGAATTAAAAAAAAATACATCTACTTCTGCTTCATTGACTATGCCAAAGCCTTTGACTGTGTAGATCACAACAAACTGTGGAAAATCCTTGAAGAGATGGGAATACCAGATCAACTTACCTCTCTCCTAAGAAATCTGTATGCAGATCAAGATGCAACAGTTAGAACCTTACATGGAACAACAGACTGGTTCAAAATTGGGAAAAGAGTACGTCAAGGCTGTATATTGTCACCCTGCTTATTTAACTTATATGCAGAGTACATCATTTGAAATGCCAGGCTGGATGAATTACAAGCTGGAATCAAGATTGCTGGGAGAAATATCAACAACCTCAGATATGCAGATGATGCCACTCTAATGGCAGAGAGCAAAGAGAAACTAAAGAGCCTCTTGATGAGGGTAAATGAGGAGAGTCAAAAAGCTGGCTTAAAACTCAACATTCAAAAAACTAAGATCATGGTATCAGGTCCCATCACTTCATGGCAAATAGCAGGGGAAAATGTGGAAACAGTGACAGACTATTTTCTTGGGCTCCAAAATCACTGTAGACGGTGACTGCAGCCATGAAATTAAAAAACAGTTGCTTTTCGGAAGGAGAGCTATGCAAACCTAGATTGTGTATTCAAAAGCACAGATAACCCTTTGCTAACAAAGGTCCACTTAGTCAAAGCTGTAATTTTTCCAGCAGTCATATACGAATATGAGAGTTGGTCCAAAAAGAAGGCTGAGCTAATTTTTCCAGTAGTCATATACAAATATGAGAGTTGGATCATAAAGAAGGCCGAGTGCTGAAGAATTGATGCTTTCAAATTGTGGTGCTGGAGAAGACTCTTGAGAGTCCTGTGAACAGCAAAGTGATCAAAACAGTCAATCCTAAAGGAAATTAACCTTGAATATTCACTGGAAGGACTGATTCTGAAGCTGAAGCTCAATACTTTGGCCACCTGATACAAAGAACTGACTCATTGGTCTTTGCTCTCTTCCTCTCCGTATCAGGGAGATACAATGAGGGCTCCACCCTCTTACAATGAGGGCTCCACCCTCATGACTTAATCTAACCATAATCACCTCCCAAAGGCTCCACTTCCAGATACCATTTATTGGGGGTGAGGATTTCAACATATAAATTTGGGATGGGAGGGACAAACATTCAGTCCCTAGTAGTCAACCATCATCACCATCATCACCACCATCATCATTACCATCACCTCCATCACTACCACCACAATCCCATCACCATCACTACCATCATCACTATCATCACCTCCATCACCACCACCACAATCACCACCATCACTACCACTATTATCACCACCATCATTATCATCACCTCCATCACCACCACCATCATCACTATCACCACCACCACCACCACCACCACCATCATCATCATCACCACCATCATTATTACCACCACCTCCATCACCACCACCACAATCACCATCACCACCACTACCATCATCCCTATCATCACCTCCATCACCACCACCACAATCGCTGTCACCATCACTACCATTGTTACCACCATCAACACTATCATCACCACCACCACCACCACCATCATCATCACCACCATCATTATTATCACCTCCATCACCAATACCAACATCACGATCATCCCCATCATCACTATCATCAAGAGCACTATTTGACAAACAACATCTATTTAAAGTTGGGTCCTGAATGAAACTTAGACTTATGTAGGTTTGACGAAAAGGCTCTGGGAAAGGAGGTCCCTTGAGAAAATAGCAAATCCAAGATGCAAGCAAGAAGGTCATTTAGAGAGTCCCCTAACTCAGCACCTTAATGCTGAGTTTGAAATAAATTCAGCATATTTAAACTAAACTTTGAAATAAATTTTGATTTAATTATTGCTACTTTTAAAAATTATAGTTAGAATTTTAAGGTTTAATGCTTAACATTAAACATTATGTTAAACCTTAACATTTAAGGTTTAATGTCTAAATAAAAGTACATTCATAATAATATAATTTATGTTATCTGCCATTTTGAATAATTCATGAGCAAGTTCTTCTTTAAAAAGCTAAGCTCTAAGTATATATATGTATATATATAAATATATATGTATCTATTGTAACTATAAGCATATATATATATATATGAGTAAATAAATGGGGCTATGGCTACAATTCATAGGATTAAAAGACGTCTTTTTAAAAAGTATAACCAGCCACTAATAGAAATAAAATTTAAAAGTCCTTTTCAAATTATAAAATCCCTTTTTGAAGCAAAATTTACAACTGAGCCTGTCAAATCTCTTCATGTGCCTATTTTTGACATTAAGTAATGTCCATGTAGCAAAAAAAAAAAAGAAAATTCTCATTGCATATGAAATGGACACTTTTTTTTTTTCTTTTAAATATTTGTTACTTATTTGGCTGCTTTGAGTCTAGTTACAGCACATGGCATCTTCAGTTGTGGCGAGCATCATACTTCTCTCTAGCAGCGCACGGGCTTAGTTGCCCCATGGCATGTAGGATCTTACTTCCCTGACCAGGGCCTGAACCCATGTCCCCTGCATTGGAAGGCAGATTTTTAACCCTGGACAACCAGGGAAGTCTCTGGACACATTTTTTAATGGCAATTCCTGAATACCCACTGGTAGAGCATGAAAATTAATTTGTGCTTTCCTTTGAAATTTTGTTGACTCACAGAATGTACAACTGAAATTCTTCATTTATTTAATCTCTTTTTCAACATCTATCTGATCACCTTTTCATAATCAGAATTGTATCGCTTAATCTTCCATTAGTACACCTTCAACCCATCAGATACTAGTAAATCAATTGCTAAATTACTGTAGAATTCATATACAATTGTCCACCATGTCCAGTTATTAATACCCAATGAATGCCTCCTGATTAATGACATTACCATGAATGCCAGAATAGTTAATCACTTCTCTGTGTTGATGTGAGAGTAATGGGAGATTATAAATGCACAGCTAATTGGGCTACAGATGACTTTATAATATTAGGGAATCAGGGGATCAGGCCTTCAGAGGAGCTAAAATGAAAAGCTGTTGATTGACATGTTTACCTTCTTGGCTGTTGTGAACATGATCTTTCAATTGCCTTTGCTCTAAGACTTCTCTTTGCTCCATTTCGATTCAAAATCCCACATGTAAGTGGCCACTGACAAGACGATCCTGTAACTTCAAGGTCATATGGAAGACATGGCGACCTGAATTTACAAGTGTTTGGTGAGATTTCTAATTTGAGATGCACTGGCTTCTTGAATTATGCATAATAACTTCATGTTTCTGTGCAGGTATTTATTGCACTAAAAATAGAATGAGCCAGTGTGTTTCAATGATGCCCCAGTGATGTGCCATGATTGGAAGGGGAAAAAAAAGGGCGGGGGGTGGGGGAAGGTATGCAGAGGCTGACTCCAATTCAGCCTGTTTGGCTGGACTATTTCTGGCTCCTATTAGTGTTCTCATCATAAGAAGAGTCACACCCTCTGTCCTCAGGATACTCAGAGGCAGTCTTCTGTACCTGCTCCACTTTCAGGAGCTCCAGGAAGGTCTCCATAACTAGGGCCCTCTCCTATCTGGCTCATAAACCCATGGAATCAGAATTATCTACAGACTTTATTTAATAAACTGTTATGTTGCCTCCACCCTGACCCAGGGAAGCCGAATCTCTGGGGATGTGGCCACAGATGCCTGCGGATTTACTACCTGCCAGGTATGGAAGCTGCTGTCTTAAGAAGGACTTCTTTCATGCCAAATTAATGTGCATGAATTACAATAGGGACCTTACACGGGATGAAAGTATTTATCAGCTCCTTTGATTCAATGACTCCTTACTGCCACTAGGATCTTCATGTGGCCTCTACAGCCCAGCATGGGAAGCTCTCTGATCAGCTTCCCTCTCTACCACGTCTCCCCCTATCTTGCCCTTGCTGCCTGAGCTCCAGTTTCGTGGCTTTGCTGCAGTTCCTCTGAGGCTATGCATTCTTTCCAGCCACAGAGCCTTTGTACATGTGGTTCCAGCTTTCTGCCTGGAAGGGTGTCCCACTGTCTTGTCAACTGCTGTTGTTTAATCACTACGTCATGTCCTCCTGTTTGTGACGCCATGGACTGTAGCCCACCAGGCTCCTCTGCTCCATGGGATTCTTCCATTTTCTTCTCCAGGGGATCTTCCCAACCCAGGGATCAAACCCGAGTCTCCTGCATCTCCTGCACTGGCAGGCGGATTCTCAACCACTGAGCCACCAGGGAAGCCTTGTTAATATCTCAAACTAATCATCTTTTTTCCAGGTAGTGATCCCCACTGCCCTAAGGTGAGGTAAGCTACAGTCAAAGCACAGTGAGCTTATCAGAGTTGCCATTCCCTATTTATTTGTAGAATTACTTCTTTATTACCTGTCATCCCATTAGCACATAAAAGTGACAAGAGCTGATATTTTTGTTCATTGCTCCATTGCCAGTGCCAAGAAGGTAGTTAAATCAGTCAGTGCTCAGTAAACATTTGGGGGCAAAAGAAGGAGGTGGAAAGAACAAGCAGCAAGCTTGTTGTGATGCCTGCAAATACCGGACACAGGAGAGACAAAGGACGAAAGAGGAACAAAGAGAAGAAAGCAAGGAGTGATCACAGTGACCCGGGCCAGCTTCCCTGATCTCCTGCTTTAGCTCACAGCCTCCATGGATGCAGTCATCAATAACAGCACTGACCCTGGAGCTAAGTGGCTTTAACCTCACCCAGGAGTTGCGTGAACACAGAGCCCCAGACCAATGTAGGCAGTCAGCCTCACGATAAGCCATGCCCTGCTCCAGACTACAAACAATACCTTCAATCCCGCTTTGGGGGCTGACAAAGAAAGAATGAATTATAGGCTGTCCTTGTTGCCAATCAACGCTCTCCCAAAATTAAATTCCTTAGTTCAATGTGACCATCAGCTCAGTGGGCTAATAAGGGTTTCCTTTATCTGTCCCAGAGCAGATTTTACTTATGCTTCAGTCTTTACAAAAGTCCTGGGAATACTATCTGATTATCAATTCTGTCTCCAGCAGTTAAGGTAGCAAATTAAAAATTCTCTCCATCTCTCTTACAACCTTTACCATTTGAAATCCCAGTCTGACTGTGTTTGGACAGCCTGCTTTCACTACTGGAAAATCTAACAGGAATCACAGTGTGTATGGCAGAAGTCCAACAGAAAACAAAAGGGACCTTTGTGCGTCTGTTCCCATTCGAAACAAAGAGAGAATGATCGAACCAGTCACGAGGGCCTCTGTCTTCTCTGAGCTGCCATTTCTGATGCTAATTGTAGGCCCAATTGGTTAAGGAGCTGCCTGCCACTGAGGAGATCAGGCTCCCCAGAGTGAAATTCAAGCTTTGGAATCAGGCCCGTTTGTAGAAGCCAATTACACTTTCGCATTCTAAAGGGTATGCTTCTTAAAATAAAGACTATCACCTTAATACAAAATTAATTCATCAATTTGCTGTTGGTTTTCAATTCATGAACATGATGTACTATATTCTCCATATAAACACTAGCATTATTTCCAGCTCTAAAAATTCAGTTTCTTTCTTAACTAATGGCTCACTTTTGTGTCTCCCTACATGCTCCCTGTCACATGTTCCAAGCTGTACCCTTTATAAAAGGGTACCACTTATCAAGTCCTTTATGTGCATATACATATCTGTGTGTCTCTGTATTTGCAGATCTATGTACAGATATGCATCTGTGTATGGCAACCCACTCCAGTTTGCTTGCCTGGAAAATTCCATGGACAGAGGAGCCAGGCAGCCTACAGTCCACTAGGTCTCAAAAAGTCGGACATAACTGAGCACGCACACTATTTATACACCATTTAGACATATGAGCATCCCTGTGTATGCACATGCAACTTTGTATTATAAGAAACATACATGTCATTGTGTATAAGACTACAAGGCACATACGGGTCTTGTACATACACATGTGCAACCATGTGCGCATCTATGTGTGATGGATGGACATAAGGCTGTCTGCATCTACATTTCTCAACAACGTATTCTGGACTTCCCTGATGACTCAAGGGTTAAGAAACCGCTTGTAAATGCCGGGGACACGGATTGAATCCTTGATCTGGGGAGATCAACTAAGTCAGATCAACTAAGCCCGGAGCAACTAAGCCAGTGCATCACAAGTACTGAGTCTGTGTGCTGCAACTACTGAAGCCCGTGAGCCCTAGAGCCTGTGCTTATAGCAAGAGAAGCTGCCGCAATGAGAAGGCACCGCAATGAGAAGCCTGCCATCCGCAGCTAAAGAAAAGTCAGTGTAGCAAGGAAGATCCAGCACAGCCAAAAATAAATTTAAAAAAGATATCACTAAGCACTCCAAAAAAAAATGTATTCTATAGAGTAAGATGACATACACAAAGTCTAAAACAAGCCCAAACCAAATGTTTCCGAGGGTCATCATCCCCTTGCAGGATATCCATCTGATTAAATCTCTAGGACAGCTGATTTCGAGCCTTCGTTTTCACCACCAAAAGCTACACCACAGATCTCACCATGTAATCTCACCACCATTGTCAAGACCTGCACTTCTGCTGAAAAACTTGGGTCACCACTGCCTATAAGATAAATATAAACCTCTTAGCACAGTGCAACCCACTTTACGGTCTAGCTTCTACCGCCTATCCTTTTCCTACGTTTCCACAGTTTATGTTTTCAAGATTTTTTTGCTGTGGGCCATTTTTAAAGTCTTTATTGAATTTGTCACAATATTGCTTCCGTTTTATGTCTGTTTTTATGTTTCAGTTTTTCGATGTGGGGCCTTAGCTTCCCAACCAGGGACTGAGTCTGTACCCCTTGCACTGGGAGGTGAAACCTTAGCCCCTGGACCAACGCCCCATTGTTTATTTACTGAAATCCGCTGCTCCAGACACATTGATCCATTATTCTGAGGCATACGCATCCTCCCTCCCACATCACTGCTCACACCACTCCTCTTAACTGAACGTCTTTCCCTCTCAAACCGATACTGGAGTTCAAGACCGAGTTTGAGATAATACCTCAGGTCTAAAGGTGAACTTTTCCCTCGGTAATGACTCTCCATTCCGAAATCACGCAGCCCTTACACAGATGATACAATCCATCCGATATTTAATATGTTGAATACAATTCTTTGTCTTCTCATTTACCACTTTATGTGCAGCATCGTTTCAAACCATTAATATCTAACAGGGGAAAGAACCGCTTATTATATTTACAATCTTGCTCTTACACCACTTCTCACGGGGAAGGACTCTTACTTCTTGGATCAGTTCTCAGGCAAGTTCTTTGTAGTGAGAACCTAGATAATGGGCCAGACAGAGAGAAATAAAAGCAAACCACCAACAGAGAGGTTACACTGATACACAAAATCAAGAGCTGCAATAACAGGAAGAGAAAGGAAGGAAAAGCCTAGAAGACCGGATGGTGGGCTGAGATTTTGGGAAGTAAACACTGAAAGTGGGAGAGAGATTTCACAAACCAAGTGCCAAACACACTGGAAACTATTAAGAGAGCAGTGAGGGGGAGATAAGATTGATAAGATTTTTACGGCACAATAGAAATGTATTTTCCCCACTCTTATTCACATGCCCTCAAAAAGATGAATGAAGATTTTAAGTGCTCTTAATTCATGTTTTGGCTGCTGGACTGTGTTTATTTGAATGTGACTCTATGAACAAGATTGAGCCACAGGACGACAAGATTTATCTTGGTTACATAATGAGTATGGCGCATGTCCTGCCTGACTGGAGGCTAAAGCCCCTCAAAGACAGGACTTGGGATCTTCTATATCTTTGCATTCACAGTCCTGAACACTGTGTCCTACACATGGTAACTGATCAACAAATAGTTGTTGATGATAAACAGGTCTGTGGATGGATGAGCAGGTGAAACAGATGCTGCATTTTAACATGGTCACGTCCCAAAGGCTGTCATTTGTTATTAGTGATGTAGCCAGACAGTATTAGTCAGTGTATTTATTTAAGGAGATTTTCCATTTGTCTACCAAGCAAATATAACTTTTGTAGGTCAAACTCACAATTACAGCATTAAAACAGGACAGCCAAGAGAGCATTGTGCTTGTTAAGGATGCATGCGAATACCAAAAATATCATGGCATTCAACACCCAAATGTCAGACAGCATTAGAGAGGAAAAGGCAAGAGCATCTTTCTGAAATGCAGCCCTAATTATTTACATTCCTCACCAAAGACCAGACAACTTTCTCCAGTTGACATGCCCTACTTTGGTCCACTTACTTGCTGCTTTTAGGCTTTACCCAAGATCTTTGTGAAAAATAACTACAACCTTTGTGTCAAGGTTGTAATGATCATCTCTAAAGCATCACTGGTAGGTTTCTGAATATATGCCTTTTCTGGAAAACCCTCTGTCCTCGTCTCAGGGAAGAACTGTGACTTCTTAAAAAGTCCATGATAGAAGAACTTAACTCTGTGCCTCCAGGACATTGAAATCGGAAAGCAAAATGATTTAAGAGAAGGAGATG
This sequence comes from Dama dama, assembly GCF_033118175.1. NCBI lineage: Eukaryota > Metazoa > Chordata > Mammalia > Artiodactyla > Cervidae > Dama > Dama dama. The sequence goes on along the minus strand of NC_083688.1, from coordinate 17,851,935 downwards.
GAAATGGAATCAGGGGTTGCAGTCTTACAGGTTTTTTTGTTTTTTGTTGTTTTTTTTTTCAGTGACAGTTGCACGTTTTAAATGTACTTTTTTTTTAACTGGCAATTAAATGAGAGAAATGTCACTAGAATTTGACAACGTGACTGTGACCACGAGAGCAGCAACCACATGTTCATCCCCATCCTCTTGTCCCCATTTTACTTTTACTCCGCTGTGAAAACTCAGTGATCTAATGAAACCATTCTATTTACCATACTTTGAGGTATAAATGCAATATTGTAATGAAACCATTTTAAAAATCTTCTGCTTAAAGAGATCATACCATCCTTTTTCTGTAGGAAACTGTAGTGGTCACTTTTGTCCTCGAGGAGATCCCTAAATGTTTCAGACTGCTAAGGTTGCTGCTCAGTTATATGTAAATTTCCAGCCGGGTCGAGTTAAAAGCATCTGGTCAAAAGTTGATGGAACTGCAAGGTGCAATTCCAAAAATAAACTGGCTATCACGAATGAAAACTGGAAGAACATTAAGAACAAATGGATAATATATTTCAATTTGTCATTAAAATGTGCAAATTCACTGATCCAATAGATTTCATACCTGGAAATGTAACCCAAATAGATCACAAGAAAAGATAACAAAGATGAAGTTATCATGATGTGTGAAATTCTGTTTAACAAGGCAAAAGAAAGGAAGAAAAGAAGGAGGTAATGGCTTAATAATAGTGTATTGATTAAATCATAGAGCATCAATTCAGTGGAACACTATATAGTCATTAAGAATACTAGGTTTATATTTATTAACACAAAAGAATGCCAATGATACATGAAGTGGGAAAAAAAGGCAATAACCAGACAGCACAGGAATGTGTTCTGTTTCTAAAAAAGCATCTTACGTACATGCCCACAATGCCATATAAGGAAAATATCTGGAAGGAAATGCCACAAAATGTAAACACTGGTTGTCAGTGGGGGGATGGGGGATTACAGAAAGTACCTTTCAGTGTTTCTTATTCTTGCATGCATTATTTTTATAACAAGAAAGAGACAATAGAAGCTTGTTTTATTTTCTAAAGGAGAGTAAACTGGAAAATTGCATTCTGGTGAGGAAAAAACCATACTCCTTTGGGTTTATTTATTTAGCCTTGATAACCAGTCTCTTTCTCTCTCTTTTTCTCCCCTCTCCTCCCCCCTCCCTCCTCTTTTCCTCCTTCTTCCTTCCTCTCTCCCTTCCTACTTGCTTAGAAAGAAGAAACAGAAGAGATGCTATGGAGGAGCAGGGAGTTGGCTGTAAAAAAGGCCACAGAAGAATTTACTTTCTCAGTTGAAATTTACACTGAGAGAAACTAGGGAAATCTTTCAATGGTAAACTGGCAAAGCCCTGAGAAAGTCTGTCTTTAAAATAAACAGGGAAAAAAATTTTTTTAATATTTTAATCAAATTCAGTGGATAAGATGTGGGTTAAAATTCACTAGCACCGGTTAAGAAAAAAAGTATTATCTTCCATACTTAACAGGAAGTTCCCAGTGGTCTGGTGGCTAAGACTCCTTCTTCTACTTCTACTGCATGGGGTGAAGGTTCAATCCCTGGTCAGGGAACTAAGATCCTGCATGCTGTCGGGACCCGCCCCGGCCCCTGGGCCATGGACAACGTACAGGCGTCAGAGCAATGCTCTCCTTTCTTTTTGGAAGCAAAACAAAGGAAAACCTTGCGAACAGAAACTAAAGATTTAAAATTTTAAATGACCAAAAGTAAACAAAAAAAACAACAACAATCACTAGTATCAATTAAGTAAAAAGGCATTTCTTTCCAAAGTTAACAAGAAGTTCTTAAAAATATAAAAGTAATTTGTATTACTCAATGTTTCAAAATTAATCTGCAAGTAAAATGCACTATCTTTAATTTTTAAATAAAGGACTGAGAGAGAAGAAGAGAAAATAAGGAAGGCAGAATGGGAAGGCAGAGAGAGGGAGAGTTTATGGTTATAAAGACATACCTTGAGTTTGCTTCTGAAAATCAAACAAACCCCCTCCTCCCACTTAAGGCATCAGGCTCACATAATAGGCAAATTACTTGCATCATCCCCTTTTTTACTTATTTTTTATTGAGGTGTAATTGACATACAATAGTACATCAGTTTCAGGGGTACAACAAAGTGATCTGGTATTTGTATTATTACAGAAAGCTCAGCACAATGTCAAGTTAATATCCATCACCATCCATAGTTACAAATGTTTTTTTCTTGTAAAGAAAAATTTTAAGATCTACTCTCTTAGAAACTTTCAAACATGCAATACAGTATTATTAACTACAGTTAGCATGCTGTGCATGGTATCATCAACTTTACTTATTTTATAACTGGAAGTCCATACCTTTTGACCCCCTTCATCCATTTCACACACTATCCATGCCCCACCCACTATCTCTGGCAACCACCAACCTATTCTCCATAGGCCAGAAATCTGCCTTTCTAGGAAGCCTGATTCCAGGGGCTGTCTTGAAGGGTAGGAGAAATGTCTCATTCATCTTCACTCACCTGCCCCAATTCCACTACAGTCTGATTAACCAGTACTCAATGGGCCCCAGTGGGTATTATACTGTTAACTTTAGGGACCATGTGTATTTATAATAGAGTGTTTTTTTTTTTTTTAAATGTCTTGGTTTATCACCACAATCAGTAAGTACCAATAAAGAAATGATGCTTACCATGACAATATTGGGGAAGATGGCAGAGCACTGTGGTTCAAAGCTAACTAACAACCAAAAATCCTAACAGTCATTACCAATTATAAAAAGAATAATCTTGATTATTAATAATACTGAAATGTGACTTCAATTTGAGTAAAACTTAAATTGAACAGATATCTCCTAACTAGGTCAATGTGAGCTATAAAAATTTTATCTAAATTATGCTGATCAGGAGAGACTTAGACTTCTGCCTTTATCCTCTTTCAACTATTGCCTTTATTCGAACATTCCCAAGTTTCTCCCCCCTGTAACAGGGAGTTCAATAGATCGTATTCAACTGTGGCTTTAAAATGACCATGAAAAGGTGAAATATTTGCATTTTCTTTGTTAAATCTTAACCTTTTAGCAAAAGAAGACGTTAATGATCCTACAGCTGGTACCCTTTCCAAACTTTCTTTGACAGTGTTACCCTTGGTCCCCAGGGTAAGACATCTTAAAGGACAGGGTGCAAAATGTAGCATTCCCAAAAGAATGATGAAAAGTTTTTCTTTCTTTCTTTATTCTTCATTTGATCCTCCACTTTTAATGTAATAAAGGGGGGTAAAGTTTAAGTGTCACAGAGGTGGGCTGTGAAACCTAAAAGAAATCTTAAGATTGGCACTTGCAACTGGAAATTTTCCTCATGTGGCATTCACTGAGCAGAATAACTGTTACATATGAACAAAGTGTAGGGGATTCCCAGGTGGCTCAGGGGTACAGAATCTGCCTGCAATGCAGGAGACACAGATTCAATCCTTGGGTTGGGAAGATCCCCCAGACAGGACATGGCAACCCACTCCAATATTCTTGCCTGGGAAATCCCATGGACTGAGGGACCTGGCAGGCTACAGTCCCTGGGATCACAAAGAGTTGGTTGACTTTGCAACTCTTTGCGACAAATGAACAAAATGTAATCACTCAGGTGACCATGTGACCGTCATGGTGCAAGGAGCAGTGACATGGTACCTTCTCTCTAGACATGTATAGTCTGATTAAAGATACAAAATCAACATACCAAAAAAAAATCTAAAAGGACAGGGAGCAATTTAGACACTGATTTGTGTGATGCTGGCCGCAAAGTTGATTATCAAAGGGGTGGGTGAAATTTAAGTGGTTGAAAAGCAATGATTTCATAAAGGAGTTAGAAGAAGGGAAAGAAGACAGGGCTGAGAAAAAAAACAATGCCAGCTACCCAGAGAGAGAAATAAATGGTAAACTTGCAGGATTGGAGTGCCAAAGAATTGATGCTTTTGAACTATGATGTTGGAGAAGACTCTTGAGAGTCCCTAGGACTGCAAGGAGATCCAACCAGTCAATCCTAAAGGAAGTCAGTCCTGAATATTCTTTGGAAGGACTGATGCTGAAGCTGAAACTCCAATACTTTGGCCACCTGATGCGAAGAACTGACTCATTGGAAAAGACTCTGATGCTGGGAAAGATTGAAGACAGGAGGAGAAGGGGATGACAGAGGATGAGATGGTTGGATGGCATCACTGACTCCATGAACATGAGTTTGAGTAAAGCTCCAGGAGTTGGTGATGGACAGGGAAGCCTGGTGTGCTGCAGTCCATGGGGTTTCAAAGAGTTGGACACAACTGAGTGACTGAACTGACTGACTGAACTGAATATCTGGAAAGGGTAACCAGTAATTCCAACCACAAGATGCAGAAGGGGGAAAAGACAGCCCCATTCCAGGCTGGCATCAGCACACAAGAGCTAGGGGTGGTGCAGGCAGAACCGCTCCAGGTTTCAGAAAGACAGGATCCAGACCACAAGATGAGGGCCTACTATGGGCAGAGAAGCTGGACAGCATGACAGCCCTGAAAGGGAACTAGAGACAGTGGGGCCTTAGATCTGCAAGAAATTAGATGTTACAAACATCTCTCCTCAAAGCTAGAGGAAGTTCAATACTTGTGGACTTAGGAAGATTCCAGCTCAATGTACAGCCAAGGGGCCAGGGACCTCAGAGCCCTGTGTTTGGATGGTATGATGTGTACACCATCCATCTCCACCAATAAGAGCTCATAAAATATTGTAAGTTTGTTGGAGGATGACCTGGAGACTGAGTCTTCATGTAACTAAGCAGGTCTGGAGAATGCAGGTTCTGACACTATGAGGATGAAAGTTTTGAAAACTAGTCAGGCAGAAACCTGGGTACAAGAAAATGAGTTAAGACATTCTGGAGAATCAACCCTGCTTTGCTGATTCAGAACTAGGATGCAGATACCTATCCTCACACTAATGGTCTTAAAATATATCATACTCAATTAAGATACCATTAAGGTCTAGTATGGAATATTCTAAAATTTTAAGTGCCCCAATCAGTACCTTATTTCTTTATATCTTTATTTAGTCTATTAATATAAGATCTGAAAACACATACCATTGCAGAAAACACACACCATTAAATGCGCTGTACTTAGTTGCTCAGTTGTGTCCAACTCTTTGCAACCCCGTGGACTGTAGCCCATGACGCTTCTCTGTCCATGGGGATTCTCCGGGTAAGAATACCGTAGCATGGGTTGCCAAGCTCTCCTGCAGGGGATCTTCCCTATCCAGGGCTTAAACCCAGATCTCCCGCATTGCAGGTGGATTCTTTACCATCTAAGCCACCAGGGAAGCTCATACCATTAAATCAGTTCAGTTCAGTCACTCAGTCGTGTCTAACTCTTTGCAACCCCATGGACTGCAGCACACCAGGCTTCCCTGTCCATCACCAACTCCGGGAGCTTGCTCAACTCATGTCCATTGAGTTGGTGATACCATACAACCATCTTATCCTCTTTTGTCCCCTTCTCCTGCTGCCTTCATCATTAACATTGGCCACTATGCAAGGCTTCAGAGTGCTTCAACTGAATTATGATGTTTTAAAAAATCTCCTGTCCCTACTTTTCTATTCAAAAAGTTTCCCCTTTGAATACTGCCCACCACCCTTATGCCAACTAGTGTAGTCCTCATGGAATCCCCTGATTTTTGAGAACACTTTTGCCCAAATCCCTCTTTTCATCAAATTTATGGTATGAGACACTCAACTCCAGCTAAACTATTTTGAACTTACATTTTAAAGGACAAATCTTATAGGAACAGTGTACCTAGAAGGGAGGGTAGAGAGAGAGCTCAAGAGTAAAAAAATAGAGCTTTAGTAAAAGCTTCTAAGAGACTTCCTGAAAAATCATGTCAAAGACTAGACTTTCTTTACCTGTTGAGGATAAATAGAGAACCCAGGACATAAATTCACCCCTTTGAGCACTTAACTTTATGTGTTTTTGTTCACGTTTAAGAAGCAGTTAGAGGAGTAGATGGGATTTTCCAAGGTTCTATTATGGGCCTGTTGAAATTAAAGCCTATTTCCATTTGTACTGACCATTAGTCAATTTTTAGCACTGTTATTAAGTTATCTTAATTACACAGACTCCTGTGCCATTAAATTGTCACCCACTGCCCTTTGCACAGCCATGAATAATCTTCTGCCTGCTCGCCACAAACCCTGCTCCCATCCTCCTAGGAGAGTTAGCTGCTCCTTAGTCTTTGACACACCCCTTGTCCCCTCCTTTGATGCCCCTTGAACTCAGAGACCACACCTAAATCAACTTCTTATTTACAGATGAGCACAGGGCCTGAGTGCAGATGTGTGGTAGTTTGAACATTCTTTGGCATTTCACATGCTAGGAAAGTAATGCTCAAAATTCTCCAAGCCAGGCTTCAACAGTACATGTCCCGAGAACTTCCAGATGTTCAAGCTGGATTTAGAAAAGGCAAAGAACCAGAGACCAACTTGCCAACATCTGCTGGATCAGAGAAAAGGCAAGAGAACTCCAGAAAAACATCTACTTCTGCTTCATTGACCATGCCTTTCCCTGTGTGGATCACAACAAACTATGGAAGATTCTAAGTGAGATGGGAATACCAGACCACTTTACCTGTCTCCTGAGAAACCTATATGCATGTCAAGAAGCTGAAGCTGAAGCTCCAATCCTTTTGTCACCTGATGTGAAGAGTCAACTCATTAGAAAAGACCCTGATACTGGGAAAGATTGAAGGCAGGAGGAGAAGGGGAGGAGAGAGGACAAGATGGTTGGATGGCATCACTGATTCAATGGACATGAGTTTGAGCAAGCTCCAGAAATGGTGAAGGACAGGGAAGCCAGGTGTTCTGCAGTCTATAGGGTACCAAAGAGTCAGGCATGACTGAGTGATTGAACAACATCAACAACAGTGCCTGAGAAATAAGGCATGAAATGCAGATTTTCAAAACATAAGGAAGTATTTCCCACAGCTCTGCTGCTTACAAATGTAAATAAATAAAACTAGGTTAATTCCCTGATATGGAGACTTGAGAAGTAGATAAATCCATCAAAAGAAACATCACTGAATGAGTAGAGAATGTTGAAAATGTACACACTGTCACATGATCACGCACACAGCTTAAAGTTGTTGCTGTTATTGTTTTGGTCATTAAGAGATGTCTGACTCTTTTCCTACTCCGTGAACTGTAGCCTGCCAGGCTCTTCTGTCCATGGGATTCCCCAGGCAACAATACTGGAGTGGGTTGCCATTTCCTTCTCCAGGGTATCTTCCTGACTTAGGATCAAACTCATGTCTCCTGCATTGGCATGTAGGTTCTTCACCACTGAGCCACCTGAGATGCCCACAACAGCTTAAAGAGTTGGTTCTAAAGGAGACACAGATGTCTCTGGGAATCTAATGAAGTTTGAGCTTTCTCCTAAGAAGGCTGCACAAATACACAAAAGTCTACAGTGCATTTTAAGAGCTTCCTGGGCTCCGTGAAGTGACCTTTGACCCCCACAACTACTGTAAAACAAGGGGCCAACTGAGCCCAAACTAGGAACTTCCACCTATGAATAACAGCATCCATCCATTGATGCATACTGAAAATTTCATTTTTTAAAAAAACACACCAGAATAAACAGACTACAAAAGACTGTATCTCCAAGGAAGCATCATGATGTCACTGAAAACAAATGTAGCTGGTAAGTCCATGAAGATTTAAACCACTGGGGCTGTGAAGGTCTACTGTACCAAAGCCATCTTATTACCTCAATAAAAGTCTCAACCCTCATTTTACCTGCTCAAGTACTGAGTTATTTCTTCTTATTTTTCAAGAGAAGAAAATCAATAAAATGCACTGCTTTACAAACTGTCATTTTGCAAGACCAGAATCTTTTTTAACTGGAAATACAGACTCAAGGAAACATAAAGCATTTTACAGCTCCCAGGTGGCACAAAAGGGTCGTGGGCAGACTGGGATAATTTCTAATCAAGTTATGATGACAGTTACAAAGATCTGGAAGTCACTGATTTCCAGGGTTCTGTGGTTAATCTGTTATCAAGTGCAAGCTCACAGAAGAGATGAGGTCCAGCTGACCAAGAAGATGGCAGACTAATGTCTCAAAATAACCATCTTATCGAGGTCTGGATGCCAGTTTGTTTGTTTGTTTGTTTGTTTGTTTTGTAGATCAGAGATTGGGGGAGGTGGAGTGGAGATAAGCAAGCAAAGTAAAAAGGCCATTAACCTTGTAAGTATGTCCTAGAGTGACAAGGCTCAGGCAGGGGATGTGTTAGTTTCTTCCGTAGTTAGTTAGTTAGTTAGTTAGTACCCATCCACAGACGGACAGTGTCCTGAACAAAGGCACTTCAGTTTAACAGGCAGGCAGAGGGGCAGGGTTCTCTGAGGCAGGTCATTATGTATGATTATAATAACAAAAACAACAGAAAGCAACTCAAAGAAAGTTTCAACATGGAGTCAGAACTGGCTTCTCCCTGCAACAAATCTATTAGCTATAATCCTAAAAAAGTGATCCCAGCTCCTAAAAGGACAGCACTATTCCTTCCTTTGTAAAGTTCAAATGGATCGAAAGTTATAAGAGCAGGATTTTTTGTAAATTATAAATAATATACCATTGGTCTAGATAAAACAGAAATGCATTTCCTTTTAAAATATAAATTAGAGATAAAAATATACTAAAAACTGTAAGAATGAGTGGTCCAAATGTGGTAAAAGTGATGAAAAAAATTGTAGGTAATGAGCAGGAAAAGATAATGAGGAAAGTGAAAAAATGTAAATATAACCAGCTAGACCACTGAAAAGAAAAGAAAGAGCAGAGAGAGGATGAGCTGGAGGGAAAGAAAAATAAACTCAATGAAGAAAAAAGAAATAAAATATCAGATCGAGGAGGCAACAAATACACACCATAAAAGAAAAAAGTAAGAGGGGAAAAAGCAGGGTTTCTCTCAGCAAATGGGTCGATAAGAAGCATCAGTAAAGCACACATGCCCTGCTGGCTTTTCTGATCAGAAAGAAAAATAACTATGAGGATATTCTGGAGTCATCTGTGTGTCTGAAGGAATTTGTAAGAGTTCACAGAGATTTGAGATTTGGGAGTCCATGTGGAGTAGAACTTCAGCTGGCTGTTTTTCTCCTGTACAGATCCAAGTGAGGAGAGTTTAAATGAGGTTTTCTTTCTTTCTTTCTTGTTGGCCAAGCTTCACAGCTTGTGCAATTTTAGTTCCCGGACCAAGGATCAAACCCCAAGCCCATCACAGTGACAGCGTGGAGTCCTGAACCACCAGGGAATTCTCTAACAGACAGATCTGGCCATCTGAGGAGCAGAGAGGATGGGAGGATGGGAGAGGCTCAGGTGGGGAAGGCAGTAGGTGACTGGAGCAGAGGTCCATTGAGTGTATGTTACTTGCTCAGTCATGTCCGACTCTTTGCAACCCGTGGACTCTAGCCCGCCAGGCTCCTCTGTCCATGGGATTTTCCAGGCAAGAATACTGGAGTGGGTTGCCATTTCCGCTTCCAGGGAATCTTCCCCATCCAGGAATCAAACTTGGGTCTCCTGCATTGGCAGGCAGATTCTTTACTATCCAAGCCACCAGGGAAGCCCCCATTGAGTATAATTGGGGGGAAACATGCTTGAGGACAGGTGACAAAAGGAAATAAAAGCTTAGAGAAGGAGTCCAATGGGGCTTTCACCCTCAGGAAATGGAGACCTCCAACAGCATTCCAACCCAGAGAGATCATCCATCTCTCCTGAAATCATCCATCAAGGCAATGTCTGTAAGCAACAGCAAGTAATACAAAACCGAAGAGAGACCTTACATCAGACAGGCAAGCCACAACTGCATTTCATGGAAATGCACCCAGAACAATGCATCGTTCCTACCTGGTAATCCAGAGTGCTGGGTGAATGAATCCTCACAGAGCTAACAGTACCTCAGATGCCTCCCGGGAAGCAGAAGATGCTAAACAAAGTCAATTTAGTTCTTTAGCCCATGTGCTGTGTTAGTCATGTCCGACTCTTTGCGACCCCATGGACTGTAACACCAGGCTCCTCTGTCCATGGGATTCTCCAGGCAAGAATACTGGAGCAGGTGGCCATTCCTATTCTCATTCCCGAAGCAGGTATTGAACCCGGGTCTCCTGCACTGCTGGCAAGCTTTATAGTCTGAGCCACCAGAGATGCCCCTTTTGCCCAAAAACATTGCCTAGAGCAAATAAGATATTTGGAAAAGACACATTTAGGGAAAACAGAAGGGATAATTAAGAAGAAGGTGGAAGAGCTGAAGTTGGGTGGACCGCACAGGAGCAAAGGGGCAGGTACGCTGAGGCCCAGAGGGAAGAGCTCCCCGTTGTGTTGCAGTGTTAAGTCACCTCTTTCTTTCCAGAAAACAGTATAAATATTCATAAGGTCATGGTAATGGAGGAGAACTGGAAGAAATTAAAAGGAGTAGCACTGAAAAGGTCAGAGATAAATACATTCTCATCATTGGAATGTGTAGAATGTGAGGCTCTCAGTGACAAACTTTAGAAAAGAACATCTATGGAAAGCTGGTAATAGCAACCAAGTTTGTCTCTCAAAGACACAAAAGGGGCTCCTCTGCTATGTCGCAGAGAAATATTAAAACGCGTTGGAACCTCAGTTATGGACAGGAATCTACCGGGAGTGAGGGAAAGAAGGCGGTTCCGGAGACGGCCTTGTTTCTTTCTAGGAAGAAGCAGCAGAGACTAAACACAGCATCACAGCTCTGCAACTGGCCTCTCCCTTCCACGGGCAAGTTCTCCTCCACCTGCAGTGGCGTCACTTCATTCATCCGTCGAACGAATGCCATTGTATCCTTCAATATCGTTTTTTGGTTCTAAGCTAAAATGTATTCATACCTACAGAGTCTAGTATTGTAAAAAAAAAAATAGTAATTATTATAAGAAATTGCTTTTTAAAAAATTAAACCCTCAAAAAGAAAGTTAATAACATGTCAATGTAGAAAGCAGAAGGCTTCCACAATGATTACAAAAGCTAAATCTTGTTTCTTTAAGACAAAAAGAATCTGTAAAAGAAGTAGCTGGCGATGTGTAGGTGTCACCAAATTCTCATTGAGGAAGCCGACGTTTTCTCCCAGAAGGAGCTTGTGAAACAAGACTGCTACCTTTAGAAAGAGTAACACTAAAAGCCACACAAAATAGGAAGCTCTAGTTAGGAAATTTAAAAAGATATCAGATCACAAAAATTTTCAAAATGGAAAATAATGATTTGGAGAAATAAAGGATCAAAATCATGGTCTCCTCATCATAATCTATATAAGTTTTGAGAAAAAATTCCTTACCTGAGTTATCAATATGTTAAATTAATTTTTTGGAAATTTCTCCTCTAAGGAAGATTTCAACCAAAGGCATGTTTTCCTGTGAAATTTTCCACTAGCAAATGGAACACAAATTATGCTAGAGTTCATAAAATTCCTTGTATCTCAAAAGAATAAATTAATATTAACATTGGAAAATCTTTCTCTATTAATATTTATCCCTACTCCCAATATCAGTCTAAATCACAGTTATGTTACAACTCAAAGTAATAGAAAATGTAAGATAACATTTCAAGTGTATATATTTTGGCAAAATTAATGATATTTTAAAGAGTAGTAACAACTCATACATTTTCTTGAAAGAGCTCCATGTCATAGAACAGGCTAATCTACTAAAACAAAAAACAAAAAAAAAACTTTACAAGCTTAATATAAAATAAAATTGAAACTACACATCAAAATATACAAACCATTTCCTCTTAAATACATTGCTACAACAGACATGGACGCAAATAATAGTTACTTGCATCAGGGAGTAAAATTGAGATTTGACTGTTGACAACACTTCATTACATACTTTCATATAATCTACTATCCATTTAATAGCCAAAAATGGGTCCAAAGTTGATTACTGTCCCTCTTTCACCAGCATGTACACTCCCAAACTGATTTCTTTTTTACCTTCTCTCCATCCAATAAAATCCCTGCCCCTACCCCAGTTAGATTTCCAAAGATTAGGAAATGACCTTATCATCAGAGAAGGATCCAACACAAAATAACACTACAAATTATATGAGTTGAGCATTTTATTTTCCCAGTTTATCTTCATTATATTTGCATCAAACACATCTCTTGGAGAATGCATCTTAATGTTTCTATTTAGTTTAGCAAAATATTTAGTATACCTCCAAAAACAATAGTGAAATTAACCAAAATCATCCCTGACATTTGTAATTTATACTTTCACACCCATTTTCATTAAACCTTTTCAACACCCCTGCAAGACAGGTGCTGCCTCTGCCCTCTGGCTCCCCCATCCTCCAGGCGAGGATTGTTGGAGTTTGCAACTGGACAGGACAGGGTACCAAAAGCAGGATGCAGCAGCCACGTGGGTGGGCTGGACTGGGATGGGAAGAGGCTAAACTTGAGCTTGTGTCTTTGAGTGGCAGCTGTAGGATGGCACATGTCTGAATAAAGTCAGGATGCTATTGGCATGCTAAGGGGCTGGACCTCAAGTCCCATCCCTGGGATGAAGACAACTGGCAGGACACAGTCAGAAGGCTAAGCCAGGGGAAGTCTTGTGTGAACTGCCCAAGTGTAGTCCTTGAAGGGGCAGGAGGTACGAGGGATAGAGGGGGTCAGGAAGAATCACACTTTCTGAAGGCCATTGCTCCTCCAGGACAGAGGAATCTAAAATCGGCTAGCTGGACAAGTGGCAGTTTAGAGAAGGGTAAATGACAGATTTAACCATGTTCAAGAAAATGTGAAAATTCAGAAGGGACCCACGGAGGAAGGTGGTGTAGGTAAGAGGGACCCCCAAAGAAACTTGGGATTCCTCCGAGTTATTCTGGGTCAGAGGCTCAGATGCGATCAAGTGTGTGCTTAGGTGCTGAGCCCCCGGCTCTGGGTCGGGCCAATATCAAGTGACAACCAAGCTTCCTCTGAGACACTGACATTCAATGCCTCAAGTTGCCCACAATTCCAGGAGAAAGTAGGCTGAAGAGTCAAAAACAAAGCCGAGACTCAGAGCATTGAACGCCAATGACCACACACCAAGGATGCTCTGGTCAGTGTTGGGATACAGTCACCAGATTCCAGAGCCAACAGTTTTCCCATTTTGAGCCACAGTGGAAATTACATCTCAGAAGCCAATTTAGATTATATGTGAAACCTCACCTAAAATGGAGAAAATTATGCTGAGGGCTGGAATTCAGATTATCTGGGCAAAATTCCCTACACACTGTCTCTAACACACCAAACTGAGATGGAGTTGAAGCCCACGCAGTTTTAGATACAAGATATCCACAACTCACCAATGAAGTGATTCTGCCCCAAGGCAAGCATCTCCTCCAAGAGAACAAGGCCCCCAGGAGCCTGCAGGAGGGTCACACTCCGTCCATCGATGAGGGAGCACTGCTGAAATCCCGTGGCTGTGACCTTCCACAGCAAAATCAGCGAGGCAGTGGCGTCTTGCCGAATTCTGAAAACGAGAACAAGGTCAATGGAAACTCCCTTTCAGAAAAATTCATCTTTGAACCAAGCCATCAGGTTAAAACTAAAATTAAAGATGATGCATACCTCCATAAAAGTATCAAGAAATGGATGACATGATCTTCTAAACAGGCGTCTGCTTTATGTGGACTCATGACAATCAATTTCCATGCTGTTAGAAACACCCATCTCCCACTTGATCAAAAATATAGCACAAAATCACTAATAGGTAACTCTAGGTCATAATTTTCATCAATAATAAAAGGGTCTGTTGGATTTAGAGACAACTTCTTCCATGCATGTGTGTTAGTCACTCGCTCATGTCCGACTCTTTGTGACCCCATGGACTACATCACACCAGGCTGCTCTATTCATGGAATTCTCCAGACAAGAATACCAGAGGGTGTAGCCATTCCCTTCTCCAGGGGATCTTCCCGACCCAGGGATTGAACTCTGCATTGCAGGCGGATTCTTTACCATCTGGGCCACCAGGGAAGCCCAACTTCTTCCATATCCACATGATAGAGAGTTCTGCTAGAATTTATTATACATGTGTAACACATCCCCAAACCACCTGTGTTTGTGAAATAAGTGAAAGTGTGTCACCTCCCATGCTTCAGGCCGCCCCTGGTTTTTCCTTGTTTTCAGGATAAAATCGAAAGAATGAGATGCCCTAACAGACGAACCCACCCGGCCTCCATGTCTCTCAGTCTCGGATCGTGCAGCTCCACCCTTGCCATCCACGCAGTGGCCACAAGGAGCTACTGTGTCTTCCCCCAGGACGTCCTATCCCCACTGTGTCTTGCCCCCACCCCACTGGGAACCTGTCACTCTTCAAGGCCTACCCCACTAGCACCCCTCCTCCAGGACCTTCCCCTCTCTTCCCAGCACTGCTACCTGTCGCTCCCTCCTCTGTGCTGCTGGGGAAGCAGGTCACAGTGCACAGATCTGATCCCTCCTCACCCAGAGCAGAGCTCCTGGCTTGCAGCAGGGGTCTCAATAAAGGGTCAATAAACGATCAGATTCATGAATAAATGAAAGCGTTAAGGGGCTAGCAACCCTCCCACGTGAATCCACCACCCAGAGATCATGCTTCACTTCCATCTTACTCAGCTTGGGTCACTGCTATTTCTAACTCTGCAGCCTCAGGCTCTTGGGAATTTCAGATTTGTTGTGGGGGCAGTGGCGGGTGGAGAGGAAGGCAGCATTTAAAAGCACAGATCAGAAGTTTTCCAAAAGGCTTATGCAAGTAAAGCAACATGACCCAGACAAGGAAGAACTGGGGCATGGTTTCATAAACATAAAGGAAACCAATGATTTCCCTGAAACCAGCTCTGGACGGTGGGGTTTCTGTCTTCGGTAGGAGCAACAGAACACTTAGGACAGGGGTCCCCCTACTGGTAGAACTCGGAGCTGCTCCCAGGCCTCACCCTCCTCCCTGCCAGCCGTCTTCCCTGTGTCCATCCTGGCTCTTCCCCACCAGGTGACTTCAAGGTGGGGGCAGGGGATACAGGGGTAATGGAACAAAGTCCCTCGCCCAAACATTTTTAGAGACTCCTTTGTTTAGAAGGCAAGGTGTACAAAAATGACCCTGCGTGGTCCAAGTGAAGAGTGCCCACTGCCCTCTTAAAACGGAGTCACCGCAGTATCCTGGTTAACCTGGGCCAGGTCCTCCCCCTCCCAAAGTCCCACCCTCTCTTCTAACGTCCTTAAGACTAGACAGCAAGTGCCTATTTGGGTACATGAGGGGTAGCTTCCCTGGGAGCTCAGCTGGTAAAGAATCCACCTGCAATGTAGGAGGCCCAGGTTCGATTCCTGATTTGGGAAGATCCCCTGGAGAAAGGGAAAGGCTACCCACTCCAGTATTCTTGGGTTTCCCTGGTGGCTCAGACGGTAAAGAATTTGCCTGCAATGTGGGAGACCTGGGTTCGATCCCTGGGTTGGAAGATCCCCTGGAGGAGGGCATGGCAATCCACTCCAGTGTTCTTACCTGGAGAATCCCCGTGGACAGAGAAGCCTGGTAGGCTACAGTCTATGGGGCCGCAGAGAGTCAGACATGGCAGAGCGACTAAGCACAGCCCAGGGTGGGGAGCTGTCAGACAGGTCAGGGGTGCTCCATGCAGCCTCCACCCCCGCTCCCCAGCAATGCCCAGCACCTGGTACCCCCACAGGTACTGTCAACACCACTTCCCTTTGCCTCCTCCTCACCCCCTGCAGTGACAACAAGCAGTATGTAATTTGAAGGAGCATAAATTTAAACCACAACAAAACACGCATCTCACCTGCTTGTTTTTAAAGAGATAATTGCAATGCTTGGATGTTAAATGTGGGGTAAATCATGCATATGAATTTCACCCATGGTCCACTAAAATCTGAAGAAGCCAAAGAATCTGGGAAGCAAAAGTCATTGAAGAAGCAAAGGGTCTGGCTCTAGACCTTAGCTAAGGCTCCTGGGTTTCTTATCTCCCACCTAACTCATCCCACCCAGCATCCCTGGAGTCTCCTCTGAAATCGGCTCTGAAATCTAGATCCTAAGGGACACAGGCCTCATCTACATATGGAATTCCATTCCTGGTTCCCACTGGGCTGACCCATTACAGGCCAGTTATGTGAACAGACACCACCCAGGCAGCCAGAGAATCAATGGTGACCACGTTCCACTGGGAGTTTTCTTACTTGACCGAGGTGTTCTGTGGGACTTCAAAGGATACCAGACGGCCCCCTGCAGAGCTGTTGGCACTGGCATTCCCACAGGCAATGTCTGGAACCACCTGGAGGGGGAAAAAAAAGGCACCACAAAAAAGACAGGTTATTAGGGTTAATCATGGGGCAAGACCATATTAGAAAGCAAAACCCCACGGGCCGCCTCCACTCCATTCTTTGGATGATGCTGGGGATCGTGACTGGAGAAGCCAAGTGAAATCTTACAAACGCTAACCACAGTGAAAGCTTTGCCATCTGAGTTTGTGAAACACAAAAGCTTTGCTGAGAGCAGTCTGCAAATTCCCAGGATGACTACACTGCTAATAGGATGTTACAGGGAAGGGTGGGAGATTGGCCCTCTTCTCTCTTTCAGCCTGCAAGCAATCACGGGCCTCTGCTTTCTGCTCAGTCTGGGGGATAATGAGGGACTAAATGCTTAGAGAACAAGGAGATGGCCTTAGAGGAGTAGCTTCCACATCGTGGGTAGAAATCCGAAAGACTAGAAGAACAAGCCTTCCAGAGAGCCATAGACAGGACGTGTCTGGTCCAAATGACCCTGCTCAGTTCACAGGTGGATGTGGGAGAACATGCTGAGGCCAGGTAGCTGGGAGCTGCCCTTTTCCGTCCCCTGTGGACCAGACCTTCATTTTTAAGTGACGTGTTCTGGAAAGCATTATACTGACGTGCATTTAAGAAAATGAGCTTGAGGGGGGAATTGTGCTCATCAGGAAGCATATTGCTAATACTTGAGCTGTGTCCAGTGACGGGCTTCTGACCCGTTCATTCACTTATTCCTCATGCTGTGATCTGTGCTCATCCCCCGAGAGTTGGAATAAAAGGGTATTAAAAGCATTTGTCATCACCGAATTAACAGAGGACAATACAGAAATGCTCAGCACTTTCACTCCACTCCCAGCATGCACAACTTATTGTCCAGAAATATAATCACATGTTCCTCTGGCACCTGTAACTTGCTTATTGAACGGCCTAAGAGATAACAGCATGACAGGAAGGTGAGGCATTTCTTTTTTACATTTACCAACCGCAGGAGAGCATGGTTGGCGGGGGAAATTTTAATGGTTGGCTGGGGAGAAATTGTCTTTAAGGGACAGTTCCTTGATAAACATAGGACCAAACCTAGTTCACATTCAAGAAGTGAGTCATTCAGCAAAGTCCTAACTTCAAAGCCTCGATTGTAAGTTTGAAATCAGAACAAGTTCACAGTTTTTTAGGCAGCATAAAAATACTGCCCTTCACTGAAAAAATAAATAAATAAATAAAAGAAAAAAAAAAAAAAATACTGCCCTTCAGCCTGAATGGGCCTTCAAAAATTGGTGGCAATGAAGAAAAAGTGGGTCAATTGGTTAGAATTACCTAGGAACATAAAACAAGAAATGCTGCCTTACTTTTTTATAACCATAATCAAAATTTCTGGACATATTCGTTGGCTCTAAAAATGCTATACAAAGATCTATGTGGGCTTTTTTTTTCTGGTAAGCTAAAAGCCTGTCATAACATACAACCACAGGTCTATACTGATAAGGAATACTATGTGGAATGGAATTTCACTTTATTGGTGTTAACTCAAACCCACGATTTCCGTTTGTCCAACTTCAATTCTTCTAGCTAGCAAACTTATATTTTATGTCAGCTTTTAAAGGTCTGCTGGAAAATCCTCAGCATGAGACTTCAGATGGGCTTGAAGGTACAATAAGCCAAACCCAGACCAGAGAAGACTCAACGAACAGAATCTGCTGTTGCCAAAATGAATCAAATTTGGAAATTTCATTCTTAAATGCACTGCCAAAATATTTTAAAAATCAATAATACGTTTTTTTTCTAAATCCCACTGAAGTGCTGCAAGTTATCAACAATAGAATCTAAACAATGACAAACTAAAACTGAAGCATAAAATTCCATGGAGGAAAATTAGGTCAGTAATTGAGGGTCTATAATATGTTCATTGATAATACTCTTCATTGAGCTGCCTGTCCCAAATCTAAGATTATCTCACATATGTGGATATCATTTCAGAAAATAATTTCATTCATTTTGTTCCTTGTTATCTCTTCTTATGCTCATAAAACAATCAAAATTGGCATGTCTTATTTACACAACCAAGAGAGAGAGATTTCCTACACAGAAAGGCAGACGGGGAAAAAGTATGGCATCTTTTGTTCAATGTGTAACTTAAAGGCTTTCGATTTTTATAGCTGATATTAGAACCACTGGAATGATTTTAACCGTACTGGTTTCTTACATGTGCACTTAATGTTCTCACCTCCACTTGATCCCATTTCATTTCTACAACTTTCTGGCCCGTTTTCGGCTGCCACGTCGGCAGGGTGATGGTTGCCCGAGAGCGCGGCAGCAGGATCTCGGGCTCCTGGGTGGCGGGGACAGGCTGAAGCTGCCTGGGTGCCGTGGACTCGGTCCAGCCAGAGGCGGGGACGCTGGAAAGTGCCTGTTCACAGTTTGGACCTTCGTAGCCTTCATTGCAAATGCAGACGTAGCCATCGCTGCCGCTGCGGCTGCAGTTGCCATGGTGACACGGGTTGCTGGCGCAAGGATCTGCAACAAGCTGAAATGAAACCATAAATGGGTCAATTATTCCCTCATAAGGAATGTGGTGCCTTTGCTGGGAAATGAGTTCTGTGACTCAGAGCTGCTGCTCGAAAACAAATGTTATTCCTGTGCAATATACATTTTTAACTATTTGTGCTGTTGAGGGGTGGGGGGGCATCTCCCAAGGTCACCCCAACACTAACCCTTCCACAGATAACAGACGTCTAACAAAGAAGTATGTAGTTAGTGAAAAAGAGCCTTCCCTAATCCAAGGCCCTAAGTAAAGTTGATTTCAGGAACACTTATTTAGAGAAATTTCTAAGGCGAAAATAGTTAAAACGGAGACTCGTTAGGAATATACTAACTTCGATCTTTTTAGCTGCGGGTCAACGGATACAGGAATCTAAATTGAAATCTCTTCTTTCACATCCTGAACCATTGTAAGGTCTCCTTATAGAAATGACTGCCCAGTTTATCACCTCTACAGATGCACTTACCTATGTCTTCCAATTTCCTACCTGATGAACAATTCTTTTTTAAGGTGATATTTAATTAAAGGCTTCCAAACTGATCAGCTGGCATGACAACTGCAGATTAGAAGGAAGCATGGTGGTGACTTCTATTAAGCAGAGTTTGATGAAAGTTTCTAACCTCATTATTTGAAAGGGTGATTACAGAGATATGTGACCCGGCTGGAAATGGAAGATAAAAATTTAACTGCATATCTTTAAATTATGTTCCTGTTCTAAGGAAAGTGTTTATCCCTGAGTTCCTTGCTGACCTTTGACTTGGATTTGTTATTACTTAGAGATGCTACAAAAACAATATGAAATGAAACAACGTAATAGTGCTTCTCTCCAGACAGCCCAAAGGTTGAGGCATGTTCACTAAGCTAATTCAATTATTATTTGCTTCTATGATAACAGAAAATTAGACTTCTATCTGATGTACCCCTGGCTTCTCAGGGCTGATAATAGAATGGAACTGAGTGAATAAGAGACTACAAAAAAACGGGACCTTCAATTTCTCCTACTGAAATGAGTTCATACTTTAACACACATGGATAGAATTCTGCCTGGAAAAACAGCTACTCACTCTGCTAATTACCCTTGTCACACAATTTCCAGCAAACTCCTTTAGGAAGATTAAGGGATTTTGGACTGAATAAAAGTTCCCAAAATACCACACTGTTAAATCTGTGCTCTCACTCGGAAAAAGCTTCACAAAATCTCAGATGAAAGTAGACAGGTGGGTATCTGAAGAAAATATTTAAAGTGTAAATAACTTAACATATTTACAATCTTTATCAACTCAAAGTAAAATTCAGACTCCTTCCAGGGAAGACAAAGCCCTCCCTAATCTGGCTCTCCCCCCACACTATCTTCCTCCTTTACACTCAACCCTTCACCTTCTTTCTCCCCTTGGATTATGGCATTCCCACCCCAGGGCCTTTGCATCTGCTGGGCCCGCACCTGAAATGCTTTTCTCTCAGACTTTGCATGGTTCTTTGCTTCAGTTTGCAAAGAGTGGATACGACTTAGCAACTGAACAATGGAAACTACCCTCTTTCACAAAGTTCTCTGCTCAACTGTTACCTCCTCCAAGAAGCCTTCCCTCACTGGAAAATCTAAAGTAATCCCTTTTTTTTTTCTCCCACAGTGCCTGGACATATCTGCCGTGTTCCCAGCTCTGTTCCCAGCATGTTGACAAAAACAGATAATGTGGTGGGGTTTCCTTTTAAAAAGCATTGAAAAGATAAAAGCAGACAGATGACTTGGTTTCTAAAAAGCAATGGGTGATAAGGAACAGACTGAATTGCTCCTTTAGTCCTGATATGTGCCTGTGCTTTGGATTTATTTTTAGGAAGGCTTCCTAGAGTGGGTATCATCTCAAGAAGGAGGAGGAATTTAATTCGCTGGGATAAAGGGGGCATGTAAACCAGGTTTCTGACACCAACTCTTAAAGCAAGGTCAGAGGTTGACTTACTCACAAATTAAAACTTTTAACACATGCCTAAAAAAACAGAAATACATTTAAATCATTTTAAAAATTGTAGAGATCACTACAAAGAAATTGGTTCTGGAAGTGCAAATCTCCATGGTGCAGCTTAGGGAATGACATCACTAAGGCGAAGACCACCTGTTTGATGGTCAGAGAGGCCCCAGGGCTTCTGTCCCATCATCACAGCCCACTGCTGGAGACCACCAGTCCCCAGAGACTGTTTAGGTGGGTCACTGCTTACAGCCGTCCCGTCGTGGGCAGTGTGAGAGTGGGTGCTGGTGGGGAGAGCTGGGTGGGAAGGGCAGACCCCCAGTTCACCAGGCCCAGGAGGCAGCTCCACCAGGTGAGGGAATAAAGAGCTGAAAGAAAAACATGCTGAGGATAAACAATACCATCTAAGGGCTGCTGTCTGGACTTCACAGGTGAGAGGAAAGCAAGAATAGCATATGGGATTCAGTAAGGAATGACTTATGTAGAAGGCTTGAATATTCACTGGAAGGACTGATGCTGAAGTTGAAGCTCCAATACTTTGCCACCTGATGTGAAGAGCCAACTCACTGGAAAAGACCCTGGTGCTGGGAAAGATTGAAGGCAGGAGGAGAAGGAGGCAGAGGATGAGATGGCTGGATAGCATCACCGACTCGATGGACATGAGTTTGAGCAAGCTCCAGGAGACACTGAAGGACAGGGAAGCCTGGTGTGCTGCAGTCCATGGGGTCACAAAGAGTGGGACACAACCTAGTGAGCGAACAACAGCAATAACAATGTAGAAGGCCAAGAGAAGCACTCTTAGTAAAGAAAAGAGGACAGAAGCTAAAAATTAAACTATTAATTGTATAGATTTCTAAAGAGATTCAAAACAGTGACTCCTATGATCATGCACACACGTACACATATGCACTGAATACAAAGCAGAGTGTTAATTGCACTGGGAGGTCACTGATCCCTTCTTTAAAATAATTGTGTCATGTTTATGCTACTTCTTGGGCTTTCTGCTAGTGGCTTCAATAACAATGCCAACTACCTGCTCTTCTATCCTCTAACACTTCAGACCAGTTTCACTTTAAAAAGTCGATTGCCTAACAACAAATACAAGATAAAGTGCAATCATTAACCTTTAAGCAAAATCTTAGCATCATGAATATTTACTGTAAGTCCTGTTTTTCTGTACATAGCTCGTTCAGTGTTTTTTTGGTTTTAGTTTGTTATGTGTATTTTATCTCACTGGGAAAAAGTCCTATTATAGATGTCACTGCTGCCCTTGAATCCATTACATTTGAACCATAAGCAGAAAATAACCAAACTGCCAAGACATCATAATTAACAGACCTGACTTTGGGGATACTCAAAATTTAACAGGTGATAGATTCTGGGTTCTAATGATGGGGGAAAAGGATAAAGACGTTGTCATGTCAGCAGAAAGAGTAAAGAGAAAGCTCATGGGCTAATGGTTTTCGGCTTACAGTAACCAACCAGCTCGTGTATTAAATACTGTATGTTCTTTTCATCTGATTAATTCATCTCTTTAAGCCAATTTTTTTTCACATCATGGAACTAATCTAACACTATTGACATTTTATTTTCAACTTTTCACCTATGTCAGATAAGTTATGCTACAGTCAAGAGCACTGCTGGGGTGTGGACAGCGTAAGGTGGAGGCCAGGCCAGAGAGAAGGTGCCTGGCAGCCCCGGGTGATGTGAAGGCAGTCTCATGTGACACTTTAGCAGTGACCTGTTTTCTTTCCTTAAATTGTCAGCTGCTCATATTTTTGGCAATTCCAGTGGCCTCTGCAGTTTACAAACAGAAGAATGAAAGGTCAAACTTAAAACAGGTATAAAAAAGGCCCACTTACAGAATCATTAAATACGAGAACATCAAAGCTACTAGAGTCACTGCAAAGTGCCGCATATGAACCTCTTCATCTGTATTACTTAGTGATAGGGGCGGTGAGGAGGGGTGCCTGGGAGTCACATAACCACCTCACCAGTAATCCTTCCATACTAGTTTAGACACTAAAGTGCCTAAAGATACAAAACTAAACTAAAGCTTAGTTTGGTGGGCCTCCTTCCTACTTCTGTGCTTTTACAGAAAACTCAATGCATTGGTCAGTAATTCAAGTGATGTTTATCCAGCCTCTCTGATGTGCATGCCTAGAAGAGAGGTCAAGAGGATGAAGAAAGCCTAGTTCCAGCCTCCAAAGAACTCAGTCCAACATAAGGGTCAGACAAGTGAATGGAGACATGCCTTGAGCCATGTAATTTCAACTAATGCCCCGCGTATGTGCGTGTCAACCATTATAATCATGTGTTTTATTGACTTAAAGTTGCTAAAACTGACAGTTCTAGTGAGGTGGATGAACCTAGAGCCTGTTATACAGAGTGAAGTAAGTCTGAAAGAGAAAAACAAATATTGCATATTAACGCATATATATGGAATCTAGAAAAAATGGTACTGATGAACCTAAAAATGGGAAGAAATAGAGGCGCGGACATAGAGAACAGACCTATGAACACAGCACGGGCAGGAGAGGGTGGGACAAATGGAGAGAGTAGCATTGAAATATACACATCACCATGTGTAAACTAGATAACTGATGAGAAGTTGCTGCATAACACAGGGGCTCAGCCTGGTGCTCTGTGACAGCCTAGAGCAGGGATGGGGTAGGGGGTAGGTGGGAGGTTCAAGAGGGAGGGAGCATATTTATTTTAAAAAAAAGAAGAAAATATTTAAAAAAAAAATAAAGACATAATTTTTTTTTTAAAGTTCCTAAGACTGAAAGAGAGAATGGGCTTGATAATTGCAAGTCTGAAATGAGCCATTCTCTTAGATGGCCATGGCAGCTCTCACAGAAGACACAGCAGAAAGGACTGTTCCAGTGAAAAACGGAGCCAGCTGAGCACCCAGCGTCCTGGCAATGACCCTGGTGTATAGGTGGCCAAGCGGTTTGGGCAAGTCCCTTGCCTGCTCTGGGCATACATTCCTCCAGTGTCCAGGGTCTGGGGTGGGACATGTCAAGATCTGTTCCAGCTGCTCTCAGAGGGTCCAGAGGAGCACAGAGTGCCCTGGGGTCACCTCCCTCCCTCATTTATGCCCACACTCAGTTGGCAGAGTCATCCGGGCCATGGAAAGGGCGTTTGAGGAGGAGAACCTACAAACGCTGATGGAACACACGACATGGCCCAGGCAGCTGAGGCAGGTCACCTGGGTGGACGGGGGACACGGCGGCCTCAGTGCACTTAGATAGGAGGGTAGGCACAGACCGGAAAGAACTGAGAGGGAGTTTCCATAAGTAAAATGGGCCAGTTTTTATCATTTGAGCAGCAGAGTCAATTAAGGAACTTTTAATACAGATTTTGATACAGATGTTAGTTCTGTTGGAAGGAGAGATGCCTTAATAAGTAAGAAGCAAAAACAAAAGCCTTAAAACAGGATTTTTCAACTTGTGCACTAGTGGCTCTTCGGGCTGGGTAATTCCTTGCTGTGGAGGCTGCCCTGTATATTGTAGGATATTGGACAGCATCTCTCATCTCTACTTACTAGATGCCAGTAAGACCCTCCCGTCAACAATGACAGCTATGAACACCAAAAATATCTCCAGACATTGCCACTGTCTTCTGAGGGAAAACCACCTCCAATTGAGAACCACTGTCTTAAAGGAACAGAGTGAAGCATTTCATTCCATCATTATGCTTTGAACATCCATGAGACTCCATACATGAAATCAAAAGGCAACAATACAAGAAAATATGTACAACCTACTACACAGGACTAAGCCCTTTATAATACAAATTCCTAGAAAACAATTAGAGAGAATATACCTCAGTAAAAAGGACAAAGAAATAAGCAATATTCAGAATGATTTCCAAAGAATCATGCCATTTTTACATTATTTTTAAACATAAAACACAATATTATGTGTTTGTTTATTGGTAGGTGGCTCAGTGGTAAAGAATCTGCCTGCCAATGCAGGTGGGTTCTATCCCTGAACTGAGAAGATCCCCTGGAGAAAGGAAATGGCAACCCACTCCAGTATTCTTGCCTGGAAAATCCCATGGACAGAGGAGCCTGGTGGTCTATATGTATAGTTCATGGGGTTGCAAAAGAGTCAGACACGACTTAGCCATTAAACAACAACAACAACTCTTTGTTTAAGTGCAAAAACAAACTTTTAAAAGTAGAAGGGACCATTGTTTTGGGAATTTGAGCAGCAGAATCCACTAAGGGATGTTATAAAATACAGATTCCCCTGCCCCAATCTGTGAGTGAAACACTGAGGACAAGGCCTAGAAACCTTTATCTTTCAGCACTCCCCAGATGATTCTGGAGCACTAGTCCAAAAACCAAAATTCAGAATTTGTCTGTGTAAACCAGGGGATGGCAAATTACAACCACAGGCTGGAACCAGTTTGTTTCTGTAAATAAAGTTTTATTGGAACACGGCCACAGCCATCTGTTCATGTTTTACTGCTTTTGCACAACATCGGCAGAATCTGGTCCACAAAGTCTATACAATATTTATTATCTGGGCCTGGAGTCTGCCAATCCTTGACCCAGAAAAGATGAATCTGAGGATTTACAAAAAGAAGAAAACAGATAGGTGGGCTCCTCTAGGAAGACTTCAGAGAAGAAGACAAGCTTGAATAGGGCCATGATAAAGTTGCTAGCAATTCCATCTAATTGTTCCTCCACATCCAACTCCTTTTACTTGAATGGCATGCACTATGAGATTCAATCACCGAGGGACCTTTCACAATACAGCTTAAGGTAGAGAAGGAATCAGATGGTCTTTTTTTTCCCTTTACCTTTTATTTTATACTGGAGGATAGCTGATTAATAGGGCTTCCCTGGAAGCTCAGTGGTGAAGAATCCGCCTGCCAGTGCAGGAGACTTGGGTTCAGTCCCTGGGTCGGGAAGATCCCCTGGGGAAGGAAATGGCATCCCACTCCAATATTCTTCCCTAGGAAAACCCGTAGACAGAGGAGCCTGGCGGGCTCAGTCTATGGGGTCATAAAAGAGTCAGACATGACTTAACAACTAAACAACAACAAAAATAGCCGATTAACAGTGTTGTTAAAATTTCAGGTGGACAGCAAAAGGACTCAGCCATACAAACAGGTACACACTGCTACACCCAGATGTCCTTTCAGTTCTTCATATCATGTTTCTCCACCCAAAATAGAAATGGCACTGGTTAGAAATGTCATCTTCATGCTGAAAGACAAACGAACATTGTTGGGGTCCAACTGTCATAGTATTTTTGTCCTAAAAATGAATTTTTCCCACTTTCTTCAATAAAGATCTCAACTATATTCCAACACCAACTGCTTACCCACTAGGAGTAAAAATGTGTGAAAAAAAAAAAAAAAAAACCATTATAATGCTTATGCCAGTAGTAGTCTTGGCCAAGAAATGCATCCCATGAATTTTTTTCCCCCAGATCCAAATAACAAAAATGCTCATTCACTTTAATGAAAGTGAAAGTGAAGTCACTCAGTCATGTCTGACTCTTTGCAACCCCATGGACTGTAGCCCACTAGGCTCCTCCATCCATGGAATTCTCCAGGCAAGAATACTGGAGTGGGTTGCCAGTTCCTTCTCCAGGGGATCTTTCCGACCCAGGGATCGAACCCAGGTCTCCTGCATTGCAGGCAGACGCTTTAACCCCTGAGCCACCAGGGAAGCAAGAACTATATATCTTAGTGTGTTGGTGTGTTTGCATGTGTGTGTGCTCAGTTGCTCAGTCGTGTCTGACTCTTTGCTACCCGATGGACTGTAGCCCACCAGGCTCCTCTGTCCATGGGATTTCCCCAGCAAGAACACTGGAGTGGGTTTCCATTTCTTTCTCGAGGAGATCTTCCTGATCCAGGGATCGAACCTGAGTCTCCTGCATTGGCAGGTGGGTTCTTTACCAGTGAGCCACCTGGGAAGCCCATATCTCTTAGTGAAATACACTAAGGAAACAATTCCCACGTGTTCTGATATTGCTTTACTTCTGTATTAGTAACTTTAAATTACTTGAAAAATTATTCCTGGACTGATCTGGGCAGCCCATTTCTCCCCCCAATTCAGAGTCACTTTCTTAAAATCAGCCTATCCTGGTTTTTGCATGCAGGTTGAGTCACATCTGTAAGTAAGCTGAAAGGAAATTACAAGCAGAATTCAGACTTTTGATATGAAACAAGTCCATTAAAAATAAACCACTACCTATCTAATTACTTTCCAACTTTTCTATGGACTCTCTTTAAAACCTGATACTTTGGGGAGTTACCTTGAAATTGCACTCCCTTTGCTGTAGTCCAGATAACATACACAGTCAATACTCATACTGATGAATCTTTAATTCCTGTTCCTTGCAGATATATCAAAATTAAATAACTATTCTTCAAAAACTTGGCAAACCCTTTGTCGCTTGGTGTCCGCATTCAACTACATTCTAAAGGATAACATTCGGCTGCGTTTACTGCCAAAGGCACACCAGCTCAGTGAAACACCTCTTGTCTTTTTTTTCTTTTAACCATTTGGAGATCATTTTCTTGAATCAGAAACTCACAGAACAATTCCAGCGCATATATTCTTGTTCCCTCTCTCATCAGAGACACTCAGACATCCAAGCAAACTCTTTTGACAAAACAACAATGTCACGAATACAGGAACTATGTCAACTTTTACCTCCTTGCCTATTCACTAAAAGGAGCCTGCAGCAAAATGGGAATTAAATAGCCTATGACGATCATTTAATCATCTCAACCAATGCAGGAAAAGCATTTTATTAAATTCAATATCCATTTACAGTGAAGACAGTTAAAAAACTAGGAATAGAGGAGAACTTCTTTATTCTGATAAAGAGTATCTATTAATACCAAAAAAATCCTTCAGAATATAATAGTTATCAGTGAAATGTTGTAAAGTTTCTCTCTGAAATTGAGACCAAAAGAAGGAATCTGCTCTCACCACTTCCACTGAAAAACACATTCAAAGTCCTAGCCAGTGCAAGGAAGCAAGAGTAAAAAGAAGTTATAAAGACTGAATAGGAACAAAAGTGTTATGATGCACAGACTATGTGATTATGCATGCTGGTAAGTTATTAGAATATGGAACTTCATCAGGTTTGCTAGATACCAGGTCAACATTAAAAAAAAAAATTAAAAAAAGAGAACAATTGCATCTCCATGTATCAGAAACAGAAAAAAATAAAATCTTCTTAAAAGTGTGGTCTACAATATTTTTTAAATCCCTAGGAATAAATCAAGCTAAAGAAGTACATGGGCCTCAACAGAAAGCTATAAGATAGTGAAATAGTATTTAGAGAAATCAAAGACAGTATATATAAATGGAGAATCTAGTCAGGGACCAGAATACTCATTTTCACAAAGATTTCAATTTTCCCCAGTGACCTACAGATTCAATGCAAGTCACACCGGTGTTTCTTTGTTCTTCTGTAAAACGTCCCTAAATAGCCCAGACAGTCCTAAATAAGAACAGTGGAGGAGGGGTTGCTCTTCCGCCTCAGAAACTTTAACGCTATAGTAATTAGGACAATAGAACAGAGAATCAAGAAACAGAATAACCATATGAACACTTCATTACTGGACTAGAATAGTGTGATAAATACAGCCTTTTCAATAAATTGATAACCATATGAGGGAAAAAATTAAGCTTAGCTCCCCCATCACAACAGATAAAAAGATAAATTGCAAGTGATCTGAAACTAATATAGATTAATTATACTTCAATTTAAAATTTTTCTAACTTAAAAAGTTTCTAAACTATTTCTAAATAAGTTACATTAATTAATTAAATACATACAGGCTTCCCTGGTGGTTCAGATGGTGAAGAATCTGCCTGCAAGGTAGGAGACCTAGGTTTGATCCGTGGGTTAGGGAGATTACCTGGAGAAGGAAATGGAAATCCACTCCAGTATTCTTGCCTGGAGAATCCCATGGACAGAAGAGCCTGGCAGGCTACAGCCCATGGGGTTACAAAGAGTCAGACAGGACTGAACAACTCACACATACACACAAATACATGCAACTGGATAGATGACAGGTAGGTAGATAGAGGATTGTAATCTAAACATACGCATGAAATATGCAGACAGTGTGCTATGAAAAACAAAGAATAGGGCAGTGAACTCACTAAGGGACTCTAGGAAGTCTTCCCATGTGAAGTGTCAAGGGTCAAAGAGGAGCTACCCAAGGAAAGAAGAACAAGAATGGTGCTTCCTGCCAGAAAGAACAAGTACAAAGTCCCTGAGGTGGTAAATGGGTGGGGTAAGGGAAGAACTACAGATGGTTCTATATAACTGGAGAACATACCACTGGTCTGCCAAGGAGTTTTAAAAGCAGATTTTGCTCAAAAGGATGATGACCAGTTGGTAGCATCTGGACTTTGGATCTGAAGGCAAATCGATCATGAATTTTAAGCAGGAATAGGAGAGATGAAGTATTTTAGAAAAATCCCTCCAGCAAAAATGGGATGATGTATTCGAGGAGGTCAACCTAGAGACACAAGGATGTATCACCAGCCAGTTGAGAAGGGATGTGAGTCATGTCTAGGGCTCGGTCAGCATAGTTGGAAACGTGAAGGCGAGCTGGAGAATCCGTAGGATTGGAGGCTAAGTGATTGGGTGTGACAGGTGAGAGAGGAAAGGGGCTGTGTGGGGGAACTCCTGGGATTCTGGCCTGGACAAGCAGGTAAAGGGTAGGGTCACTCATTGAAATACAGGCTTCAGAAAGAAGAACAAGTTTACGAAGGAGCAGGGAACCATGGTTTTTGGTTTGGGGAAGAAAGATATTTGGGTGAGTAAGATACATCGAATGGGGGTGTCCTAAAGAGATTGTCAGTAAGATCTGAGGCTCATGGGGAAGGGATGAGTTGGTGTTCCCAATTACCAGTATATTGGGGAGGGGAACAGGGGAACCTTGCATACACACACAATCATTGAGGGGGAGCCTCAGAGAGGTTGGGAAGGGTCCGCTGAAGGAGACAGGAAACCGTGAGCACAGAGAAGAAAAAAAGAGGTTACAAGCAAAAGAGTTCAAATTTGTTGAGGGCCCATGTATGTCTCAGGCTTCCCAGATAGAGCTAATGATAAAGAACCTACCTGCCAGTGTAGAAGATATAAGAGATGCAGGTTCAAGCTTCAGTATTCTTGCCTGGAGAATCCCATGGACAGAAGAGCCTGGCAAGCTACAGTCCATAGGGTCACAAAGAGTCAGACATGATTGAAGCGACTTAGCACACACGCATATATGTCTCAATTCATTTGCTCTTAACAATCCAGTGAAACAGATCCCATCCTCATTTTATCCGGGGAGCTAAGTCTCAGAATGGTTAAGCAGCTGGTTCAAAGTCACACATAGTAGGTGTCAGAGCCGAGATTTGAACCCAAGACTGAGCAACTCCAAATTGTAACTCTTTCCCACATACCCTGGAGAAGGGAAAGGCTACCCACTCCAGTATTCTGGCCTGGGGAATTCCATGGAATGTAGAGTCCATGCGTTCGCAAAGAGTCAGAGACGACTGAGCGACTTTCACTTTCCCATATTCCAGAGCCTCTTAGTTTATCTCATCAAGTCAGTGAGTGAGTTTGAGAAGGAGAGTATGGCTGACGACCAGAGGCCACGAGGGGAGGGTAACATGATTACTGGACAGTGGACCCTGGATTTGACACTGGCCACGTGACAAAGGCAGTTTGGGCAGCTCGAGGGGTCAGAGGCCACCTTCCAGTGAGTCAGGAAGAGGCATGAAGACATTCAGGACACCGTGGGAGTGAGGGGATCTGGCTCCAGTCAGCTGTGAAGGGCTTCAGGTTAAACAGACCCCAAACCCAGCTCATCGGACCTTAGAAAGAATATGAACTGAGCCCACCCAGCTTAAAGAGAGAAGACGCCTGTCCAGAGGCCCGGGTTCATGGTTCTCTTCAACATCCAATTCTGCACACATAAAATGTGAGACACCTGAAGGCACGTCCAGGAGTGTGGAACCCATAGGATTCCACAACCCATCCAGGCAGGGTGAAGAACAATGACACGTCCGATTTTCATTGGCATTTATTCTGACAAACAGCCCCCAGGAAAACTTCTAAGAATGTGTCTGCTGGATGAACCACAAGCTGACCAAGTTTCTGGAATGCACAGAAGAGCAAAGTCTAAACCCCAAGAATACAAACAAATGGAGCTGTCCTACCCAGATAAATTCAGAGACATCATAGCATGTGACGTGCCCACAGCAGAGAACCAAGGTGAGGGGCCTCAAAGATGTAACCTACACAGGTCACACTGGCAGTAAGAGAGGATATGGGCGAAGGTGACTTTTATCCTGAGAGGAACTAGTTCATTAAAGTCAGGGATGGAACTGTTCACAAGTGTGTGGGACTACACCTTTCTGGTTGACATTTCCCACCCATCAAATGAAAGAAGCATATTTTGTTTATGGCCCCTTTTCAAATTGTCATAAGAAATAGCTTTGCCACCTGCCAACTCTGTAACCAGTGTCACAACCTGAGACACACACCCTCAGTGTTTCCTGAGATGGACAGGTAACTGCCCTCGGCAGGAGACCCTAGTAAACACCATCCTGAGCAGTGTCAGCTGAGCCCCTCATTTTTTTTTTTGTTTTGCCTTTTCTGACTTTTTTATTAAAGTGAGCTGATTTACAACATTGTATGAGTTTTAGGAACTGCACTCATACTTCGAGAATTTCCTGCACCCGGCATTCATGAAACGGTTGGATGGCATCACTGACTCAATGGACATGAGTTTGAGTAAGCTCCGAGAGTTGGTGATGGACAGGGAAGCCTGGAGTGCTGCAGTCTATGGGGTCGCAAAGAGTTGGACAGAACCAAGCAACTGAACTGAACTGAGCATTCCCCTTCCTGAAAGATCCCAGAAGCTGCTGGCAAAGATGATGGCACCAGCCTGCCTTTGCCCAAAAGTAAACTCAGTGTTCCTTCTTGGCTTTGCTCTTCTATGATGGAGCAGCACAAGGATTCCATGGAGACGCTCCAGCCACACAGCAGCCATGCAGAAGCCACAGGGAAGTTAGCAAGAGCCCAAATACAGTAGCCTCTATTATTCCAATGGGTTTGGTTGCCATCCTGAAAACCTTGGAAAGACAAATGACATGTATTATACCAGACTGGGGACTCGAGTCAATCTCCCTCTTTCAAAAGAGCCTTCCAGTGCCCTAAACCATCCAACCTTTTGGTCCAACCACACCCCAGTCATTAAAGGCCTATTTAGAGTTGAAAAATAAAAGATCCTTTCACATTTGTTGGGGGCCCCAAAGGTGTCTCCAAATTTTAACATGTGCTGACTTCTTTATTATTTAAATTAGGTGTAAATGACAAATGACACTTCTTTGGGGTAGCAAGGAGCTGCAAAACCAGGCACATACTGGGAATTCCCTAAATATCTATTGAAACAGAGAGGACCTCGCTTTCATTTGGACCATTCTTCATGCACAGTCTTTTCCATCCAGGGGTATCCCGTATCTGCCAGGCTTGAGAGCCCAGGATCCTTGAGAAAACTTGGGGGAGAACTTATTCCTGTTGTGAAGCCAGGGTCACCCTGGCTCTCGCTCTAAGCTCTAAAGTGCTCTGTATGCTTGTCTGCCTGCCCGGCCTCCTGACTACCCTGACGTGTACTTTTGTCTCTGCAGGCACAAAAATTCGCTCTGCTCTGTTTTCAGTTTTTCTAAACTTAAGTGGAAATAGCTGCTCTGATTTTAATAGCCATCTGCTCCAGAGATGAGGACAAGGGTCAGTGGACCTAAGGATAAATCTCAAGTCTGTTGTCCAACTTCATTCACCTGGAGGTAAGCCTTAGGTGGCGCTAGTGATAAAGAACCCGCCTGCCAATGCAGAAGACATAAGAGACTCAGGTTCAATTCCTGGATAGGGAAGATGCCATGGAGGAGGAAACGGTAACCCACTCCAGTATTCTTGCCTGGAGAATCTCATGAATAGAGGAGCCTAGCAGGCTACAGCCCACGGGGTCGCAAAGAGTGGGATATGACTGAAGCGACTTAACACATGCACAAAAGCTTTCTAGAATGAGCAGCCTTCATACAGAGATCTTCACTAAGAAAGAAAGCTAGGAAGAAAAAAAAGATGAAATTCAAGCCACCAGCAGCAAGGCCTAGATTGTTGTTCAGCCGCTATGTTGTGTCTGACTCTTTGCGACCCCACAGACTGCAGCATACCAAGCTCCCCGGTCCTCTACTATCTCCCAGAGTTTGCTAAAATCCATGTCCATTGAGACAGTGATGTTATCTAACCATCTCATCCTCTGCCATCCGTTTCTCCTTTTGTCTTCAACCTTTCCCAGCATCAGAGTCTTCCAAAGAGTTGGCTCTTCACAAAGACAGTCAAAGTGTTGGAACTTCAGCATCAGTCCTTCCAATGATTATTCAGGGTTGATTTCCTTTAGGATTTATTGGTTTGATCCCCTTGCAGTCCAAGGGACATCCCTAGATATCCATTAGCAATTGTTTTTAAATCCACAAAAGCCAAATACCCCCAAAGAGCATGCATGCTCAGATTAGTCATCTTAGGACATGGTTGGAAAGAAGATCTCTGATTGGCTAACATCTGGTAACAGGCCAACTGTTTTGCCATGAGGAAGCTGAGAGGGTCTTAAACATGAAAGACAAAAGAAAGCTAGTAAAGGGATAGAACAAGGGTTAGAGTAAATGAGTGAATGAATCCATGGAAGCCCTGTCAACCAGAAACAGCCATGAGTTGGGACGCCCAGAGAAGAGGAAAGTGACGAATAGAGACGGGAGTGTCTGCAACCTGGGAGTTAGGGTAGGAGGGGTGGTGGCGGTTTATTCACTAAGTCGTGTCTGACTCTTGTGACCCTATGGACTGTAGCCTGCCAGGCTCTTCTGTCCATGGGATTCTCCAGGCCAGAATACTGGAGTGGCTTGCCATTTCCTTCTCCACGGGATCTTCCCGACCCAGGAATCGAACCTGGGTCTCCTGCATTGCAGGCAGATTCTTTACTGACTGAGCTATGAGGGCAGGAGGGAGGACAAGGATAGAAAGCCACCACCACCTTAACTGTGCAGCCCTGTGAACACGGGACTGTTTTACCCGGAAACAGAAGAGAGAACATTCAGAGTGCATTTCAGGGTGTTGTCTTTAAGATACAGGGCAGTTTTCTCAATCATGACAAGATAAACCTTAAATCAGTAGAGAGCTGACACCTGGATAGTTATGTCTACAGAAGCAATGTGACAGGCGTGCTGTAGTTTCAAAGACACTCAATTCATACAAACAATCTCTTTAAAAACACAAATATTTAGCATTTCCTATTAAGTTATGAAATTAGAAGGGTAGAAAAACCAAACTGGAAAAATGGTCAGTAGGCATAACCATGAGAATTAACGGTTTTTCAGCAAACTCATTTTTGAGCACAGAGCATCTTCTGAACGGTTTTAGCATGTTGATGAAATCCATCACATTTAATAATGCTTTCCAAGTTGGACCATGTGAATTAAGTTACTGCGTAAAGATTATAGACACCGTGATTTTTCCAGCATATGTAATACAGGCACACAGAAAATAAAAGCTTAACTGATGGGATTTTCATTACTCAGGACTTTTATTATATCAGATTAAACTGATGGGCAGCCCCTTCTTTGGCTAAAAACATTTAACAATTTTAGATAATATAGAAAATAGTTTAATTCAAGAGTAAACTTTAAAAGGAGGCAGGGAGGCAGAGTGTGAAAAAAAAGGAGGCAGGGGAGAAGGGGAACCCTCAAGTTTCAGAAATGATAAGAGAAGGGGACTCGAAACCGGAGCCACTAGCCGTTCATTGACCACAGGGGTTATGGACCTGGAATAAGACCTAGGGGCTGGGGAGTTGAATTCTAGAAATCACATAGGGATGGAAATGTGGCCATGAGTCCAGGAGACATAGCGGAGCTATACCTGAGTCCATACGTGAAGCCTCTTAGGGTCATCCTGCCTGCTTAAAAAAAGGTTAGTGATCTGAAGATCCCACAGGGGAAACAGCTGAAAACCTGGCATAACTTCAGGGTTTGGGGATGAAAAAATAGTTGTCCAGAAGTAGCCAAGACCTTCCATACAAATATCCCATGAAACTGACAACAGCCCTTTGATATGGAATCTTAAGTCAAGAAATGCACATTGAAAAATGATCAGAACCAGCAGAGTGATGGAGTGACACTTTCACAACAACAGAGTACAAGACTCACACACACATGTGCACACACTGACACATACTATAATGAGCTCACAATCCAAAATTACAATTGCACAAGGAAACAAACCACCATCAGCATTTAGAACTACAGGTAAGATTCAACAGAATCCTTTCCCCTACTGCATGAACATACATTTATATATCTTAGGATAAAATAGATGCTTATTCCCAAATGCCAAAGAATGTTCAAATTGCAGCACAACTGCACTCATTTCATATGCTAGCAAAGTAATGCTCAAAATCTTCCAAGCTGGGCTTCAGTAGTACATGAACCGAGAACTTCCAGATGTACAATCTGGGTTTAGAAAAGGCAGAGAAACCAGACATCAAATTGCCAACATTCGTTGGATCATAGAGAAAGCAAAGGAATTCCAAGGGGGGAAAAATCTACTTCTGTTTCACCAACTATGCTAGTCTTTGACTGTGTTGTTCAGTCACTCAGTTGTGTCCGACTCTTTGTGACCCCGTGGACTGCAGCTCATCTGGCTTCCCTGTCCTTCACCATCTCCCAGAGCTTGCTCAAACTCCTGTCCATTGAACTGGTGCTGCCATCCAACCATCTCATCCTCTGTCATCCCCTTCTCCTCCTGCCTTCAATCTTACCCAGTATCAGGGTCTTTTGCAATGAGTCACTCTTTGCATCAGTTAGCCAAAGGATTGGTGCTTCAGCTTCAGCATCAGTCCTTCCAATGAATATTCAGCATTCACTGTGTGGATCACAACAAACTGTGAAAAATTCTTAAAGAGATTGGAATACTAAGCCACCTTAATTGGTCCTGAGAAACCTTTATGCAGTTCAAGAAGCAACAGTTAGAACCAGACAAGGAAAAATGGACTTGTTCAAAATTGAAAAGGCATACATTAAGGCTGTATATTGTCTCCCTGCTTATTTAACTTCTATGCAGAGTACATCATGCAAAATGCAGCTGGATGAAGAACAAGCTGGAATCAAGATTTCTGGGAGAAATATCAACCTCAGATATGCAGATGATACCACTCTATGGCAGAAAGTGAAGAGGAACTAAAGAGCCTCTTGATGAGGATGAAAGAGGAGACTGAAAAAGCTGGCTTAAAACTCAACACTCAGAACACAAAGATCATGGCATCTGGTCCCATCACTTCATGTAGATGGGGAAAAAGTGGAAACAGTGACAGATTTTATTTTCTTGAGCTCCAAAATCATGGCAGACGGTGACTGCAGCCATAAAATTAAAAGACACTTGTTCTTTGGAACAAAAGCTATGACAAATCTAGAGAGCATATTAAAAAGCAGAGACATCACTTTGTTGATGAAGTTCCACATAGTCAAAGCTATGGTTTTTCTAGTAGTCATGTACAGATGTGAGAGCTGGATAATAAAGAAGGCTGAGTGCTGAAGAAATGATACTTTCCAATTGTGGTGCTGGAGAAGACTCTTGAGAGTCCCTTGACCTGCAAGGAGATCACACCAGTCAATCCAAAAGGAAATCAACCCTGAATATTCACTGAAAGGACTGATGCTGAAGCTGAAGCTCCAACAATTTGGCCACCTGGTGTGAAGAGCCAACTCACTGGAAAAGACCCTGATGCTGGGAAAGATTGAGGTCAGGAAGAGAAGGGGGCGACAGAGGGTGAGATGGTTGGATGGCATCATCAACTTGATGGACACAAGTTTGAGCAAACTCTGGGAAATACTGAAGGACAGGGAAGCTTGACGCACTGCAGTCCATGGGGTCATGAAGAGTCAGACATGACTTAGCGTCTGAACAACAATAACACAAGATACTTACAGTATATTTGAAACATTTGGAGGATTCTCCACTTAACTTCTTTGATAAACTGGCCTGACACTTTTGATAAGAGGGTTTCTACCAAAGAATACCAATAGCTTACAATAGCTAAGATTTATGAGTGTTTACACTGTGTATTGCACAGTTCTCAATGTTTTTCATGTTTTAACTCATTTCATTTTCACTATAACTCTACCAAGTAAACAGAATTATCTGCAAATATGTCAGGCTCAGAGAATTATAATACCTGTCCATGGTCATCAGCTAATATGTAAGAATACTAATCCAGGGAATTCCCTTGAGGTCCACCAGTTAGGACTCTGCACTTGCACTGCCTTCAGCCCAAGTTCAGTCCCTGTTTGGACAACTAAGATCTCAAAAGCTACGTGGTACATAAAAGAAAAAAAAGAAAGAAAACATTAATCTAAGTCAAAAGACACAATTCCAACTCAAACCCCATGTCCTTTTATTCCTAATTTGTCAAATTGATTTAAAAACTTAAATGGCAGGTGCAAGGACCAAGTATTTCCAAGATAATTTGAAAAAAATAAAGATACATTTTCCCGATCAGATATAAAAATTTACTAGATGTCTATAATCATTGTAAGAGTATAGTACTGATACAAAGATGGACAAATTCAACAGTGCATCAGAAAAGAGAACAGAAACTTAGCATATAAGGGAACATATTATATAACAGGAAAGGCATTAAAAATCCATGCAGGAAGGATAAAATATTTAGTAACTGGTGCTCAAATAATTGCTGATCCCTGTAGCTAAAATAAATATGTAACTCATGCCATATATATCTATATAAAAATGAATTCCAGATGGATTGATATTAGAAGGCCAAAATCTATAACCTGAAAACTTTTATATCAAGGGTCTATAAACTACAGCTCATAGGCCAAATCTGGCCCATTTTCTGATTTTTGTACAAAAGTTTTATTGGGACACAGTTGTTCCCACTAGTTTACATATTGCCCATGGCTGCTTTCATAGAGTTGAGTTGTTGCAACAGAGAAAATGTGGGCAGCAAAACCTAAAATATTTACTCTCCGGCTCTCTGCTGAAAGATGTGCTGATTCCTGTTCTAGATGAAAATATAGGAGACTATTTTCATGATATCAAAGTCCAAAAGAACCTCTAGAGTAAGATGAAATATGAATATATTAAGCTGAATAAAAATTTAAATAAATGAACTAGAGTTACCTCTGACAACCATGGAGAAAAACACAATAGTGTGTGGGAAAAAATCAAGTTGCAAGACAGATGCAGAATGACTTTTCTATGGACATTTTATATCTGTGTTGTAAAAATATGAAAATGCAGAGAGAAAGCTTACATATCATCAACTCAGAATATCACTTCTTTCTGGAGAGAGAGGAAGGGAAATAGGGTCAGGGAGGAGTTTGCAGCTTACAAATTTAATACACAGAAATCTGGTGCATTTCTATACATTAACAATAAAAGAGCAGAAAGACAAATTAAAAAATAATCCCATTTATCATTGAATCAGAAAGAATAAGATACCTAGAAATAAACCTACCTAAGGAGGCAAAAGACCTGTGATCTGAAAACTGTAAGACACTGATGAAAAAATCAGAGATGGCACAAACAGATGAAAAGATATACCATCTTCTTGGATTGGAAGAATAAATATTGTCAAAATGCCTATACTACCCAAAGCAATCTACAGATACAATGCAATCCTATCAAATTACCAACAGCATTTTCCCCAGAACTAGGACAAGAATTTTTAAATTTGTATGGAAACACAAAAGAGCCCCAGTAACCAAAGTGATATGGAGAAAGAAGAAAAAAAAAAAAAAAAAACATGGAGCTGGCTAAATCAGGCTCCCTGAATTCAGACTATACTGCAAAGCTATAGGAATCAATCATATTCACACTTCACTGAATTCACTGATGAGCTTTAGTGGTTTTCTCATAGCACCTTTAGTATCTTTAGTATCTCATAACATGTATAGTATCTTGTCACCTGCAAACATATTGGGGCTGGTGGGCTTTAACTGTATCTGTTAAAAAAAAATCTGAAGCAAATATGACATGATGATGTTTGTTGAACCTCAGATGCTAATCTATGCTTTTTTGTGTGTTTGAAATATTTCCTACTAAAAATTAAGTTGAATCTGTGATCTTCATCATTAACAAATATTTATGAACACCTGTATGCAATTATCTAGTCCAGAGCTCAAAACTCTATGATTCACAGGTCAAGTCCAGCCCACCATGTCTATCCAGCCTGTGAAATAAAATGATTTTACATTTTTAAAAGGTTGAAAAAAAAATACAAAGAAGGGAACTATTTCATATCATGTGAAAGTCATATAAGGTTCAAGTGTCAGCATCTATCAATAAAGTTTTATTAAAATTTAATTAAAATAAAATTTTATTTAAAAATTTGGAATAAAACTGTCATGAAAAGTGTTAGTCACTCAGTTGGGTCAGACTCTTTGAGATCCCATGGACTGTAGTCCATGAGGCTTTTCCATCCATGGAATTCTCCAGGCAAAAATACTGGAGTAGGTTGCCATTCCTTTCTCCAGGGGACCTTCCCAACCCATGGATCAAACCAGGTCTCCTGCACTGCAGGCAGATTCTTTACCATCTGAGCCACCAGGGAATGTCCAGCATTTTAAATGACCCAACAATTCCATTACTGGGCATACACCCTGAGGAAATCATAATTGAAAAAGACACAGGTATCCTGATGTTCACTGCAGCATTATTTACAATAACTAAGACATGGAAGCAACCAAGATGTCCATCAACAGATGAATGGATAAATAAGTTGTGGTACATGTATACAATGGAATATTACTTAGTCATAAAAAGGAACGCATTTGAGTTGGTTCTAATAAGGTGGATGAATCTAGAGCCTATTGTACAGAGTGAAGTAAGTCAGAAAGAGAAAAATAAATATTGTATATTAGTGCATATATATGGGATCTAGAAAGACGGTACTGATGAACTTATTTGCAGGGCATCAGTGGAAACGCAGACATAGAGAACAGACGTGTGGACACAGTGGAAGGGGAGGGTGGGACATGAGAGAGTAGCATTGAGACATATACATTACCACATGTAAAACAGATAGCCAGTGGGAATTTGCTGGATGACACAGGATGCACAAGCCAAAGCTCTGTGACAAACTAGAGGGGTGGGAGGTGGGAGGGAAGTTCAAGAGGGAAGGGACATATGTATACCTATGGCTGATTCATGCTGATGTATGGCAGAAACCAACACAGTATTGTAAAGCAGTTATCTTCCAATTAATAAATAAAAATTTTTAAAAAGAATACAAAACTTATTATTGGCTGCTCCCACCCTAGATCAGCAGAGCTGAGTAACTGCTACAGAGACAATGTGATTCACAAAGCCAAAAATATCTACTGTTCAGCTCTTTGTAGAAAAAGTTTGCTGATCCCTGCACCAGGCCCTGGGAACAGCCAGAGTCTCTGCTCCCACAGTGCTGGCAAAAGGACGCAAATGATAAACACTGTAGACACATCAACACTGTCACACATCGCTGCTCATATGTATCACCTAATGCAGAAAAAGACAAAGGCAATTTTCTTGCATGAATTATACAATCTACTTTATATAGCTTGAATTTTTAAAAAAGCTATGAATATAGAGCTCCCTCAAAGAGACAGAGATAACGTCTGAAAATATTTTTACTATCCTTTTCCCCAGAATTATATTACCAATTCAACTCATCAGTTAGAAATATTCAGGACGTGAAACTTTATCCATCAGAAATCTCCTAAGAAAAATTCATCAGTCTTGCAAAAACCAGAATAGGAATTAAAGTAACTGTGTAGTTGTAGAAATGATTCTTTTACTGTTGTTCGTGTCTCTCGTTCTGTGCAGAGTTAAGGTAGTAAAACTGACCTGGTGCCATTTGCTGTGATGAAGAAAAGTTATCAGACTTTGGGATGTGCCACACCCAATAAACCTAAGCTGAGGTCCAGAAATAAACAAGGATGTGTGTCTTTTATCAATGAAGAATGTGAATGGTACAGAGAAGGCAGTGTTTGTGGTCCACTGTGTCATGGTGCAGACTTTGATAAGAAACACTCAAAATAGCACCCAAATCAGTGAACCCTAAAAAAGAGAGTGGTCTCCTGAAGAGCAGTCAGTTTGCCTAGAAGAGTATTAGCAAGATACCCACTCGCTTCAGGACTGAGACCCATGCTCAGAAGGATGGTTCTGTCTTCTATATCTTCCAGAGGAGCATCAGCAGTTGATGCTTCTAAGGATGACCCAGGAGATCCCTAGAGGTCACTATTCATGGGTTTCCATTGCTCTATCTGGCCGTGCACAGAGGACATCATTTCCTTGACCATCTACAGTGTACTAGAAGACTACTCACCGGGACCAACTTCCAGGCTGGGGTCCTTTCATTAGACTGGTGCACTTTGGGCAATTTCAAGCCATTTGCACTGTCTAATGGCAGTAGCCAATGCATACGCTCCTACATCCACAGTTCCCATACTGGGTGTCAAAACATCATGGGCCATTGCAATAAAGTCACAACAACATCCAGGATTATGTAGATTTTCTTACTGTAATTTTCTAGGACAACACAGGATACATATCTACCAGACATCAAGAATGTGCAGCTGGAGGTAGTTCATGGCTCCAACATTCTCTTCCAATATATTTCCTTTTATAATTTATTTTATGGAAGTACAGTTGATTTACAATGTTGTGTTAATTTCTGTTATACAGCAAAGTGATTCAGTTATCAGTTATATATATATATAATGGAAAAGAATATGAAAAAGAATATATATATATGTATATAAACTTTTTCACATTCTTTTCCATTATAGCTTATCACAAGATACTGACTATAGTTTCCTGTGCTATACAGTAGGACCTTGCTGTTTATCCATTCTATGTATACTAGTTTTCATCTGCTAATCCCAAGCTTCCAATTCATCCCTTCCCCACACACCCTCTCCTGTGGCAACCACAAGTCTGCTCTCTATGTCTGTGACTCTGTTTCATATATAAGTTTGTTTGTGCCATATTTTAGATTCCACATATATGTGATAACATATGATATTTCTTTCTCTTTCTGACTAACTTCACTTAGTATGATAATCTCCAGGTCTATACATGCTGTTGCAAATGGCATTATTTCATTTTTATGGCTGAGTAGTATTCCATTGCTTATATATGTATCACAACTTCTTTATCCAGTCATCTGTCAATGGACATTTAGGTTATTTCCACATTTTCATTATTATAAACAATGCTGCTATGAATATAGGGGTGCGTGTGTCTTTTTGAATTATTTTGAATTATATATGAGTACTACTTTTCTTTTGATGACATCATATTTTTTCAGCTAGATTTGCAGCAGTTGCCATGATAAAAAGCAAATAGCCCATGAAAGTCACCATGAACAGAAACTGAGGGTGATGGTGATCGATTTGAGGAGCTGTGAGTACCCAGCAGGCACACATCCCCCCTTAGAGGTTATTTAAGAATGAGACAACAGTTACTATCCTTTTATTTCAATGCATGTGCATTATTTTTTCAAACAGTTACAAAGTTGTTAGGGCCAAAGTTGCTGAGTCCTAACTCTACTGACATAGATTCTCTCCTTGACCAGACTCTCCTTAAGCTCTAATGAACTTTTCAGTGAAAGTGAAAGTCGCTCAGTTGTGTCCGACTCTTTGCAACCCCATGGACTGTAGTCCATGGAATTCTCCAGGCCAGAATACTGGAGTGGATAACCTTTCCCTTCTCAAGGGGATCTTCCCAACCCAGGGATCGAACCCAGGTCCTCCGCACTGCAGGCAGATTCTTTACCAGCTGAGCCACAAGGGAAATCCATTGAATTTTTCAACTAGGTCTCAATTTTTGGACTTCTGTGTTTGTATCTATACTGCACAGTTTTAGAAAGAATCCTGTTAGGTCAGTTTAACCAAAATCTCCCCTTGCCCTCAATGTTTCCTATGAGTAATTTTCCATCCATTGATACCCACCTACCCTCTGTTATAAACTCCCATTTGCCCAGGCTGTATTCATAACTAAGCCCAGTTCTGTACTGAGGTCCCTTTTCCCTAATGCAATTGTCTTGAATAAAATCTGTTTTTTGCTCTTTACCTACTGTCCAGCTCTTATTTTTTCTTTAATATTATATTGTAAATGGAAGCACTAGCTTTTATTTTTGGCCTAACATTCTGTGAAAATTTTACTGTGATGCTAAGACCACCATAAACCAAGGCAGTTTGAGAACCTCTGGCTTATATCCAAGAGGTTGCTGCCAGGTAATCCATAAAAGTTTTCCATCGTGTGTGTCACTCTATAAATGACTTTCATAAAAAGTAAATTTCTGCCACTTCAAATTATAGAAAGTACAACAATCTGGAGGCTCAGCTGTCTACTTGTCTTCATCTCCTAAGAAAGCCAAATAGCTGACATTTCAAGAAAATAGTATACAGGGCAAACAAGAACAAAGTTACTGATCAATGACTGAAATCAATGGGTTGACGATGCATGAGACTGACCCAGCTCTGAGCAATCCCATACCACTGTGAGAAGCAGGCAGGCAAAAAGATTTCATCTTCACTTTAGGAAGACAAAACCAAGGTCCTAGGAGATCCCATGAGTTCACAGGGTCCCTAAGTGACAGAGCATGATGGAATATTATTCAGCCATAAACAAGAATAAAATCTTGCCTTTTGCAATGATATGGATGGACCTTGAGAACACTATGCTAAGTGAAATAAGACAAATACCATACAATCTCACCTACATGGAGAATATTTTTTAAAGAAAGCTCATAGATACAGAAAATAGGTTGCCAAAAATGGGGGCAGGGGGCAAAATGGGTGAAGAGGATCTAAAAGTACAAAATTCCAGTTATAAAATAAGTCCTGGGGATGATGACTATACTTCACATGTGAAAGTTGTTAAGAGAGTAAATTTTAAAAGTTTCCATAAGAAAAAGCATTTTTCTATCTACGTATGGTGACAGATATCCACTAGGCTGTACATTGTTGAGAATATCTTGCAATGTATGCAAATATTAAAATCTACATGTGGTATACCTCAAAAATAAAAGTGTTAGTTGCTCACTCCTGTCCATCTCTTTCTCACCCCACGGACTGTAGCCTGCCGGATTCCTCTGTCCATGGAATTCTCCAGGCAAGAATACTGGAGTGGGTAGCCATTCCCTTCTTCAGCGGATCTTCCTAACCAGGGCTCGAACCCATGTCTCCTGCATTGCAGGTGGATTCTTTATCATCTGAGCCAACAGGGAAACCCATATACCTCAAACTAATAGGTCAATTATACTTAAGTAAAACAAATTAATTTTTTAATGTCCCAGAGAGCAAAACACTCTAAAGGCAGAGGTGTCTGGTAGAGCCAGCTACTACCAGCAAGGGTACCTCAGGTCAGGGAAAGGAAGGTTCTGAGTGAAAAATGTCAGCAGATTCTGGAGTAAGGATATGCCAGCTGTCCACCGCAGGTGTTCACTGAGAAAGCTGCAGCTCCAGCAACCTAGCTTTGGGCCCAGCACAGACTGGAATATTCTAAGATCACGCTCCTTTGCATCTTGCAAGAATCACCTGGAGATGGGAGTTGGCAGCACCCAAGTGCTCAGCTCAGCTTCTGTTCTGACCAACAATAGGCTCAGTGAGTTCCAAACCACTTATGCTTG
Source organism: Dama dama (assembly GCF_033118175.1). Lineage (NCBI taxonomy): Eukaryota > Metazoa > Chordata > Mammalia > Artiodactyla > Cervidae > Dama > Dama dama. Next base: position 17,807,421 of record NC_083688.1, on the reverse strand, counting down.
ATCAGTTGTGCTCACCTCTGAACTTCCTGGTGGCTCTTTGGTAAAAAAAATCTGCCTGCCAATGCAGGAGACCTGGGTTCCATCTCTGGGTCAGGAAGATCCCCTGGAGAAGGGAATGACTATCCACTCCAGTATTCTTGCCTGGAGAATCCCATGAACAGAGGAACCTGCCAGGCTACAGCCTATGGGGTCATAAAGAGTTGGAAACAACTGAAGAGACTGGTTCAAAATTGGGAAAGGAGTATGTCAAGGCTGCATATTGTCACCCTGCTTATTTAACTTCTATGCAGAGTACATCATGCAAAATGCTGGGCTGAATGAAGCACAAGCTAAAATTAAGATTGCCAGGAGAAATATCAATCACCTCAGATAGGCAGATGACACCACCCTCATGGCAGAAAGTGAAGAGGAACTAAAGTACCTCTTGATGAAAGTGAAAGAGGAGAGTAAAAAGTCGGCTTAAAACTCAACATTCAAAAAATGAAGATCATGGTGTCTGGTCCCATCACTTCATGGCAAATAGATGGGGAAACAATGGAAATAGTGACAGACTTTATTTTCATGGGTTCCAAAATCACTACACATGGTGACTGCAGCCATGAAATTAAAAGACACTTGCTCCTTGGAAAAAAAGTTATGACCAACCTAGACAACAAATTAAAAAGCAGAGACACTACTTGGCTGACAAAGGTCCATCTAGTCAAAGCTATGGTTTTCCCAGTAGTCATGTATAGATGTGAGAGTTGGACTATAGAGAAAGCTGAGCACCGAAGAATTGATGGTTTTGAACTGTGGTGTTGGAGAAGACTCTTGAGAGTCCTTTGGACTGCAAGGAGATCCAACCAGTCCAACCTAAAAGAAATCAGTCCTGGGTGTTCATTGGAAGGACTGATACTGAAGCTGAAGCTCCAACATTTTGGTCACCTGATGCAAAGAACTGACTCACTGGAAAAGACCCTGATGCTGGGAAAGATTGAAGGCAGGAGGAGAAGGGGACAACAGAGGACGAGATGGTTGGATGGCATCACTGAGTCGATGGACATGATTTTGAGCAAGCTCCAGGAGATGGTGATGGACAGGGAAGTCTGGTGTGCTGCAGTCAATGGGGTCTCACAGAGCCAGACATGACTGAGCGACTGAACATACGTGCTCACCTCTATATCCTGTGAACAGTTCTATGAATTTATTTTATTATCACATCTATTCACATATATAGGGAGAACAGGGTGAACTAATATGAAATTTGAAAGTGACAGCCCCACCTGCTACATCACTATGTGTTATAAAGCAAGAACCTAGTCCAATATACAAAATTATTTTTACTACAACATATGTTTGCATATTTAAGACAAAGTACAAGTGACCAACTGTAACACAAAACAGTGACTCAGCTCTATCTAAAATTGTATCACATATGTGTCCTCGTGACAAGGTTTACATTGCAAAATATCTGAGATGAAGTCCACTTACCAGTATTTTTATGGTCTCTAATTCTACAGGGAAGATTTTCGACAAACAATGTTATTAAAAGATACAATTTGGCTGACTATAATATAGATTAATAGCCAGCTAACTCTATAAATATTGCTTCCAAAAATAGAAGTTTTGCTGGTAAAGGGAAGAAATGAAATCCAAACAGCATTTTCAGTAACTCAGTAGCATTTTTAGTAGTTTGGTGATCGATGCATACTACTGTAAGAAAACATAGTCAAGCATTCGAATGTATGAGTGCAAAAGAGTCAGGTCATCTAAATTATAGTCACATCACCCTCAACTTATGAGACGTGACCCATCAGTGCATTGCATCGAAAATAAAACTGATGATAGAGATTCTCATATACTGAGCAAATGTTCTGCAGTGGTGCTGTAATCGTTACAAACATTGTTTCTAAACGTTGAAATGACCCTTTAGGCAAGTGTTATCAAGTCTATTTTATAGGTGAGAAATCTGAGACTCAGGAGCCACGAACATTTCACAAACATACGGCACAGTGAAGAATCAAACCCAGGTTGCTTTTACTATAATTTACCTTTCAAAAAAAAAAAAAAATGATGAAGAGCTGCTAAGTCTTTCAGATTTTTTTTTTCTATTAATCCTTCACCTTTCAGGAAGGACAACTAGAGTCAGGTGAATCCAAGCACATCTTTGGATACAAATGACTACACCTATTAAGGACGAAAATCATTAATCTTCATTTTAGCTGCCCCTCAGAACTGCTGAGCCTTAAATTCCTAATTATACCTGCTGAGGAAGGCCTTCAGGGCATAGACAAAGCAAGTAAGGAGTAAAGCAAAAATAATTTTACATTTGGCCACCCCCCAAAATTTGTGATTTATACTTGAAGATGAGCATCTGGGAATTTAATACATGTCAGAAAAAAACTATGAAACACAAATAGATGGAATGTTCATGTTTTCCAAACTAGATGGAATGTTCACCTTTTTCCTAACCTGCCCAGCCTCTCCAATATACACTACCCCTGAGAGCAAACGGGGCCAGTTCGACGCTCATTCTACCCTCAGCTTCATCTCTGCCCTGCTTCCTAACCTCTTGCCAGACCCTCCTATGGGACATTTCATTGGCAAAGTCACAATTTCTTGGAGCAAGAGGAAGGTCCGTGGACCAAAAAGACTTCCTTGCAGTTCTGCTGAGACTATACCAGGGTTATCACTAAGCTAAAGGACCAGTAAAGAACAATGCTAACAGCCTGGGCTCTGGGGCTTGGGTTCCAGCCCCACCTCCTCTGCTGACTGAACAGAGATGTTGAATTGCAGTTTCATCACATATAAAATCAAGGGGGACAATCCTCACTTTCCTCGTGGCTGATTGGGAAAATCGAATGTACTGGGTAATAGATGTTGGGCTTCCCTGATGGCTCAGTGGTAAAGACTCAGTCTGTCAGTGCAGGAGTCTCAGGAGACATGGGTTTGGTCCCTGGGTGGGGAAGATCTGGAGAAGGAAATGACAACCCACTCCAGTATTCTTTCTTGGGAAATCCCACAGACAGAGGAGCCTGGTGGGCTACAGCCCACAGGGTTGCAAAGAGTTGGATACAACTGAAGTGACTTAGCACACACATAGAAAACACAAACAAGCCCCGCTTCTTAGAGTGGTGTTCATTATAAAGTGGTCATCTTTGATCCAGGGTGCTGATGTCAAAATGAAAGCACACATTACATACCTTTTCAGTCAATTTCACATACCTCCCCAAAAATGCTCTCATGGACAGTGTGTGACCCTTCTTCCCTTCCCTGTGCCTATAAACACCACTGTAAAAGAGGGGACACTGCCATGGTGAGCTCCATCCACTGTAGGGTCATGTCGGTCTCAGGGTAAAAGGAGAGAGTTGTCTAAAGGCTAGGCCCTGGGGAGGTCTGACATCTACAATGCCATTAATCCCTAATACCCTGGAGTGACACCAAAAGAATTGATGCTTTTGAACTGTGGTGCTGGAGACGACTCTTGAGAGTCCCTTGGACTGCAAGGAGATCCAACCAGTCCATCCTAAAGGAAATCAGTCATGAATATTCATTGGAAAGACTGATGTTAAAGCTGAAACTCCAATACTTTGGCCACCTGATGTGAAGAACTGACTCACTGGAAAAGACCCTGATGCTGGAAAAGATTGAAGGCAGGAGGAGAAGGGGACGACAGAGGATGAGATGGTTGGATGGCATCACCAACTCAATGGACATGAGTTTGAGTAAGCTTCAGGAGTTGGTGATGGCCAGGGAGGCCTGGTGAGCTGCAGTCCAGGGAGTTGCAAAGAGTCAAACATGACTGAACAATTGAACTGAACCAAACTGAACACCATACACAAAAATAAACTCCAAATAGTGTAAAGATCTAAATGATAGCATTAGATACTATTAGAGTTTTTAGGAAAATATAGACTGAACATGCTTCGGTGAACTTAAAGAGAAAAAAGCAGATTGGTACTTATCAGTGACAAGGAGAAGGAGAGAATGAAAATAACTGTTTAATGTATAATGGGTTTTATTTGGGGGTGATAAAATGTTATGGAACTAGATTGATGTGATGGTTGTACAACATTATGAATGTATTGTTTTCCACTGAATTTCTTACTTTATAATAGTTAATTTTATGTGAATTTCAAAAAAAAGAAAAGCAGGCATTTCAACCTCACATTAATTTCAAAATATGCAAATTAAATTCTGTAAATAGGAAATCCTTGATCCTTGATCCTACTTGATCTTATTTATCAAAGCTCAACATTAGCTTGATGAAAAAAATCAGGCTAGAGATAATGCTAATCTGAAAAGAAAAAAAATGCACCCTTTCTTGATGCTATAACAATAAACCTGCATTTGGATAGATATTATGACACAGTTTCCAGGATTTAGATCCAATTTATTCAAATAATTGCAACCTAATTATATAGAACTATTTAAAATACTGATTTGCCTCTCATTTGCATTAAAACTCTGTCACCTGTGACAATTATTCCAAATATGTTCTCATAATTTAGCTAATGAAAAATTAATTATTTTTCAAATTAGTTTTGCTTCTATACAACTGTTCTTGGCAACTTAACAGCCTTCTGAAAACTGATGCTAAAAACAGACCTATCAAACATATTAGTTGTATTCCTTCATACTTCACATTTTTACCAGAAAGAAAAAAATTGAATTTGTTTTCTGAAGTTATGAGTAATTTATTTCTGTACCTCATAAACAAGCCAGAAAACAAGAGTGTGTGGTAAGCATGATTCCTCAGATCAGAAAGCTGTCCCCAGTCCTCTGAGTCTAGACGAGTCACCTGATCCCTAAGCTTTGTTTCTGCATCTGTCAAATGAAGATAACCACCCTTTTCCTGCATGAAAGTCTACTCCCAATGGCCTTCAGAGCCCACCAGCTCCATATTCTAGTAGGCAAATATTTCATGCATGATAATCACTACAACTCCTTTTTTTTTAACTACTTATGCTACCAGCCTGGAAATAGTCAATCCACAATTCCATAGTTTCCAGAGGTAGAGGAAAATATTTAGTATTATTATACAAAGAGCTACATGGTGTAAAGGCCCCCAAAGAAGTCAACATTTCCAGTCTAGAGAGAAGATAATACAAATCCAAAGCAATTCATTTGGGCAAGAGCTCTCACCAATTCCTCCCTGAGGAAAATACAGGGCTAAGAGAACACACCAAATATGTTTTAACATGTGCTTTATATGTGATGCCAGAATATCAGCAGCTCAGTAATTCTCAACACAACTTCTGCTGGCTTCATGAAGACCCTTTTTCCAGGACCCTCACATAATGTGAAAATGTAGCTCGCCACGAATCAGCATCACAAAGCTGATGCCTGAGTGATCAAAACAAGACATGCAGGCCACCTCCTTGAATTCTGACTCCAGCAGGCTTAGTTCTTCCACCCAGCACCATGCTCCACTGGCCTTTCAAAGTCTTATGTTGCATATTTCATATTCTACTTGTGACTCTATGTGTAGACTAAGGTTAGAAAAATTTAGCACATTTGCTTAATTTAGTAATTTGGAAGCATGTCAATTCAAGAATTGTCATATAAGCCAAATGAAATGATATTTCTCTTTCTAAATTCTTTTGTGTTTTTCTTTTAACACTTTAATGTGGTCTTATAGTCTAATCATGATTTTGTATATTGATTCACCTACTTATCACATGCTATTAAATATAACTGAAAATATAACTATGGTTTTTCCAGTATTCACGTATGGATGTGAATGAACCATAAAGATGGCTAAGCACCGAAGAATTGATGCTTTCAAACTGTGGTGCTGGAGAAGACTCTTGAGAGTCCCTTGGGCTGCAAGGAAATCAAACCAGTCAATCAGAAAGGAAATCAACCCTGAATATTTATTGGAAGGACTGATGCTAAAGCTGAAGCTCCAATACTTTGGCTACCTGATACGAAAAGCCAACTCATTGGAAAAGACCCTGATGCTGAGAAAGATTGAAGGCAAAAGAAAAAGGGGGCAGCAGAGGATAAACTGGATAGACAGCATCCCTGACTCAGTGGACATAAATCTGAGCAAACTCCAGGAGATTGTGGAGGACAGAGAAGCCTGGAGTGCTATGGTCTGTAGGGCTGCAAAGAGTCGGACACGACTTACTGACCGAACAACAATTACAACAAAACATCTAAACTACTTCAGCGTCTCAGCATCTAAACAGAAGAAGTAAAGGAAAAAATTAAATATATATGTATATATATATATATATACATATATATATATATATACACGTATACAAATTTTATTCTGTTGGAAAATCACAAATTGCCTTCAGGATCTTTTCTAGGCAACTATGCATAAACAATCATTAAGGGTATTAAGGCAGATATTATTACCCTGTGCCTATCACCATGTCAAGAATTCTACATACTTTTCCTGTGAAGAGAATGGCACAACTAGCCCAGGTAACAAACAAGGGCACTAAGACCCAGAGAGGTGAAATAAGTTCCTCACAGTCTCAGAGTCGGGTGTGATGAAGCCAGAAGCAGAACACAAGTCTCTCATTCTCTAACCCCATCCTCCTAATCACCATGAAACAAATCCATGACCAAAGGAGAAACAAAAGCGCTGGTGACAGGTTTCGGAGAAAAATCATCCAAAGCATCAGAAGAATGAAGAAAACTCAGGAGAACCAGAGAGATCACTTCTACATCAGACCATCATTCAGTATCTAAGTCATGTTCATAACAGAAATCAAAAAACTTACACAACAGCAGCTAACATTTCATGTGTGCTTGCAGGTTAAAGCACCTGCCTGCAATGCGGGAGACCTGGGTTCGATCCCTGGGTTGGGAAGATCCCCTGGAGAAGGAAATGGCAACCCACTCCAGTATTCTTGCCTGGAGAATCCCATGGACGGAGGAGCCTGGTGGGCTACAGTCCATGGGGTTGCAAAGAGTCGGACACAACTAAGCGACTTCACTTTCACTTTAGTGCATACCAGACACTTGGCATGCATTAACTTATTTAACCCTCCCAGCGTACCTACCAGGGAGACACTGTCATTATCCCCACTTTACAGACCAGGAAACTGAGGTCAAGTGGTTTGCCAACTTGCCAAGGGAAGACAGCTACAAGTGGTAAAACAAAATCGGAATCCAGGAAGTCTCCAGAACCTGAGATTTTAACTATGCCACACTGACGTAGTCCTTACTTTATCCACTATTTACACAATGGCTAGGAAATGTAGCTTCCCAGCTGGCACTAGGGGTAAAGAACCCACCTGCCAGTGCAGGAGACATAAGAGACACAAGTTTGATCCTTGGGTTGGGAAGATCCCCTGGAGGAGGGCATGGCAACCCACTCCAGTATTCTTGCCTGGAGAATACCCATGGACAGAGGAACCCAGCAGGCTGCAGTCCAGAGGGCTGCAGAGTCAGACGCAACTGAAGGGACTGAGCACAGGAAATGTGTACACGGTTAAGAAAGTGACTCTAACAAAAAATGCTTTGACAGTTAAGGAGGAAAGCTTCATTTACCTGGAAATTTCACTTTAGTATTTAGAAACACTTCATAATATTGTTAGATCACATTTTTACAGTTTAAGTCTCAAGCTCCTTTTTCCTACTATTCTGACATTCCCAAATGTTTTCATCTTGAAGATTTAAAACATACTTTCTAAGAAAAGTAAATAGAATCAAAAAGGTTTTTTAAAAAAATTTCTTAAAGGGAGGGGGGAGTTTTAAATATCTATTAACTATTTAAGAAAAGTCTCTGACCTCTGAGGGTGACTGGCACCATATGTAAATCTTTAATTATAGCCAGGGCAAGACATGCACATTTTATCAGCTTCATAATATACCAAACAACTGTGAGTTTTCATCATTAAAACATCAATGATAACAGCAATCCTTAGTCACAATATTCTAATATTAAAACTGAATCAAACTCAGATTCTCTACCTAACTGGTATTTCATATACACACACAAGTATATTTAAGTCTTTCCCCCAAAATTTTAATCAAAATAAATATCCAAGTGACTTTGAGATTAGCTAAAATTTTAATTAAGTTAAAAGAAAAAAGGACAAACTTCCTGTGCCTTGAATTGCAGTAATGTTACTCAGAAAGGAGTGATCTGATCACTTCCGGACCTGTCCATGTAAACTTCAGAGGTCCCTATGGTTTCAATGATTTGTTTTTCAGCCTCATTCACAAAGGACAAAGTCTAATTTGTGCTCACTCAAAGGACAGCTCCACCAGGACACCAACAATGCCCCAAGGGTACCCCATGAAAGGAAACCACCCCAGGTCTTCAAAGGCTTGAAGGTCACCGCTGGAGGAGAACATGAACAGTCTACTAAGAACTGCACCTGAACAGGAATAGGTGGTTGTGAACAACTGCATGTATCTTATGGAATGAAAGGGGACTCAGTGCCGCTGATGGCTTCAAACTGTGGGACACTATAACACTTGACCCTCTCCTTCAGGTTTTAGAAGAAAATATGCTATGAAAATAGGAATTACTGATCCTAATTTTACACTGGTTATTAGCAATTAATAATGTTACTTCTCAGAAGTCTCATCACTGGGTAGGTGGTCTTTCATGCAGGTTTATTAGAAATGACAGCAACACTGCTAGACATACTGTGTTTGCTTATTCTGAATTTGACAGGTTAACCTGGTATGAAAGAAGAGAGTCAGGTTTTTGGCATGATTTGTTTAATTTTTGATTTTTTTGTTCATCATGGATTTTATTTTTTTGCATCATTGTTTATTTTTATTTTTGGCTATGCCTCCCGGCATGTGGGATCTTAGTTCCCTGACCAGGGATCGAACTCATGCCCCCTGCAGTGGAGGCATAGACTCTTAACCACTGGACAGCCAGGGAAGTCCCAAGAATCAGGTTTTAAACAGGAAAAGTGGCCCAGGTTTTGAAATCTATGCATCTTGGCTTCAAGTCGGCCCCTGTACTTTTCTAGCTATATAACACAAGGCAATTTTCCTGTCTCTAACTCTTAAAATGTAGCTAATATCAGAATTTAACTCAGAAGGTTATTTGACATTGCATAAGAGAACACATAAAAGGCCTTTAGCAGAGTGCCAGGTACAGAGTAAAAGTGTAAATATGTTAGCCAACATTAGCACTATTTTGATTCCTAAGGACGCAAGGACTAAATGGCGATGAGTTTATGGATAAGTAATGCAACTTTCTTTTATAGTCTCTCGTCCCATGGGTCATTCTCAGCCTGCTCTGCTGTTCCATCTTTGCCATTGTTTTTGAAAAAGGAAAAACCTTGAGATATTAGGTAACTGTGGATACTTTTATTATTAGGAAACAGAGAAGAACAGAAAAATCACCAGGGTGAAGTTTCTTCACACGTGAGAAAGCAGATTCATGGAGCTAATACGGAACTTGTTGAAACTTTGTTCTGAACTAAGGTGACTCAGATGAAGCACAGGTTTGCCAGCCCCTCCTGGGACTGAATGGCTCCCAAGACATACACCAATGAGAAAATAATGGAAAAGGAAGAATTCAGAAGCAATTAAGGAACTGCCAACAGGAAGGACTGAGCAAAATCAGACATTATCATTACTAGTTCATTTTTTGTGTGTATCTTTTTGGCTCAAATGACTTTCATATCAGAATTATAATTATGAACATCAGTACACATTGGCCTCACCATTGACAGTCTCCTTACTCCGGCCAATTAAATGTCATCCATCCAGTTTTCAGCCATCAGCATCTCTTTCAATAAGGGTTCTTGTCTATCACCTTACTGGGTGTGATGAAATGAGGAACAGACTTGAGACAGAAGCATCTCTGGATAATGCTGGGTATTGGTGTCTTCTAGAGACAGGTACTGTTCTCTTTAGCTTTCCTGACAGAGATCCCAGCATAGGCCTGGGAAAAACACCCACCTTGCGCTCTGATGGGGCACAAGACCTTTTAGAAGTGCTATGGACTGAACTGTGTTCCTACAAAATTCATCCACTGAAGCCCCAACCCCCAGTACTGCTGACAAAAGTCCTTGTGCAAATGCTGAAACATCAGAGTTTAGAGCAGAGAAAGGTTTATTGCAGGGCCAGGAAGGAGACAGTGGCTCATGCCCTAAAGTCCTGAGCTCCCCAAAGGTTCCAACAAAGCACTTTGAAAAGCCAGGTAAGGGAGGGGGTTGCAAGGTCTGTGATCACCTTGTGCTCATTTCTCTCACTAGCTGATGGTGAGGTAGCAGGGTGGTGTTATGAGGGTTAACTTTATCAGTCCTTAGGAGAATTTTGACTGTGTGGATCAAAACAAACTGGAAAATTCTTCAAGAGATGGGAATACCAGACTGAAAGGTCGGGGCATGCCCCGGGAAAGTGCTGCAAGGCAAATTCCGGAGGCTGGCTAAACTTCCGGGGACCGACCCCCTGCAGCCTGGTCCAATCAGGTACCGACCCGGAGCCCTCGGACACTGACCGCCGCTGTAGCCAGCGCTTTCTTCCTTATATGAAAAGACCTGGCTTGGACACCGGCCCTGGCTATAAAACCCCTCCCCATCCCCTCATACCTCGCAGACTCCCTTTGTCTCCTCACTCACCCGCCCCCGGGAGTTCTGCCCGAGAGCGACCGCTCAATAAAGCCTTTACCACCGGTCATTAGAGGCGGCGTTTTTCTAACACAGACCACCTGACCTGTCCCTTGAGAAATCTGTGTGCAGGTCAAGAAGCAACAGTTAGAACTGAATATGGAACAACAGACTGGTTCCAAATCGGGAAAGGAGTACATCAAACCTGCATATTGTGACCCTGCTTATTTAACTTATATGCAGAGTACATCATGAGAAATGCCAGGCTGGATGAAGCTGGAATCAAATGCCAAGCTGGAATCAAGATTGCTGGGAGAAATATCAAAAAGCTCAGATACGCAGATGATACCACCCTTATGGCAGAAAGTGAAGAAAAACTAAAGAGCCTCTTGATGAAGTAAAAAAGGAAAGTGAAAAAGTCAGCTTAAAGCTCAACAGTCAAAAAACGAAGATCATGGCATCCAGTCCAATCACTTCATGGCAAATAGACAGGGAAACAATGGAAGCAGTGAAAGACTTTATTTTTTTGGGTTCCAGAATCACTGCAGATAGTGACTGCAGCCATGAAATTAAAAGACGCTTGCTCCTTGGAAGAAGAGCTATGACCAACCTAGACAGCATATTAAAAAAGCAGAGACATTACTTTGATGACAAAGGTCCGTCCAGTCAAAGCTATGGTTTTTCCAGTAGTCATGTATGGATGTGAGAGTTGGACTATAAAGAAAGCTGAGCGCCGAAGAATTGATGCTTTTGAACTGTGGTGTTGGAGAAGACTTGAGAGTCCCTTGGACTGCAGGGAGATCAAACCAGTCCATCTTAAGCGAAATCAGTCCTGAATATTTATTGGAAGAACTGATGCTGAAGCTCCAATATTTTGGCCACCTGATGTGAAGAACTGATTCACTGGAAAAGACCCTGATGCTGGGAAAGATTGAAGGTAGGAGGAGAAGGAGACAACATAGGATGAGATGGTTGGATAGCATCACTGACTGATGGACATGAGTTTGAGTAAGCTCTGGGAGTTGATGATAGACAGGGAAGCCTGGCGTGCTGCTGTCCATGGGGTTGCAAAGAGTCAGACACAACTGAGCAACTGAACTGAACTGAGGAGGCCTGGGGCTATGTGCTCAGGGTCCTCAAGTACTTAACATTTTCCTTTTGTTGGAGAGGGGGAGGTTTTTTACATCTGCAAAATAACTCAGGAAATGTGCATCAGATACCATTATCTAGGTACTTCAGAAAGGAGCTAAAGCAGAGGACTTATCTTCCCCTTATGGGAAGGCCTGTCCTGGGAAGGCCCCAAGGGGTCCTGCTTGGTTACAGTATTTTAGAATGTAACAATATTTGGAGATAAGGCCTTTAAAGAAAGGCCTTTAAAGAAGGTGAAAATGAGATTGTTGGGGTGGGGCCTCTATCCAGTAGGACTAGTGGCCTTATAAGAAAATGAAGACAGCAAGGACATGGGTACAGACAGGAAAGGCCAGAGGACACATCCAGAAAGTGGTCCTCTGTGAGCTGAGAAGACAGGTCTCAGCAAAAAGCAAACCTGCCAGCACCTTCCTCTTGGACTTCCAGCCTCCTGGAAGAAACAAGCTGTAAGAAACAAGTCTCTGATATGTAAGTTACCCCACCTGAGCTATTTTGTTATGGCAGCACTAGCAGACTCCTACATGAAAGCTCTGCGAGCTTCCAACAATAAGCAAACTCCTTAACGACCCCAAGACCAAGTGATTTTACTGTTTTAGTATTACAGGTATTAAAACAAAAATGATAAATAATAACTACATGAATATCTGTGGCATGGGACTTTATTGCAATAACTTTCTAACACAGCTCCTCGCAGTCAATCTTTTTCCCACTTCAGTCTACCTCTGTGGAAATAAAATCTTCCCAAAGCACAGCCTTGAAAATTTCTGCTGGGAAATTTCCTCAGGCTTCTCATTACCAAACAAGTGAAACTCCCATGCAAGGCTCTGGAGGTTCAGGCCCTAATACGACCTTTCCAGCCACACCTACGACAATGCTCCCTACACATACCCGATCCTCCAACAGGACTGCCTGCTGCCACCTGGTCACCCCTGCACTGTCCCTTACTCCTTGCCTTTCTTTCTTTATTTTTGACTGTGCTGGGTCTTCACTGCTGTTGTGCGGGTTTTCTCATTGCAATGGCTTCCCTTGTACCACAGCACAGGTTCTAGGGCACAAGGGCTCAACAGCTGTAGCACACGGACTCAGGAGCCTTGAGGCACATGGGAGCTTCCCAGACCAGGGATCAAACCAGTGTCCCATGCATTGCAAGGTGAATTCTCAACCACTGGACCACCAGAGAAGCCCTGCCTTTCTTTACTGTTTTCTTAAGCTAGAATCTATGGACCTCTATAGTTCAGAAGGCTCCAAAGAGTCTAAGAATACACTGAAATTGTATGCAAATATTCACGTATCTCTACATATGAGCTTTTTTTTTTTTTTCAAGAAAGAGTGCTCATCATTCTCATTAGATTTTCAAGGAGCTTGAATTTCACCTGAGGCCTGTGGTCCTGGAAGACTGTGTTGGCTGAGAAACCCCAACCTTTAGTTTGCATGCATGCTCAGTCCCTTCAGTAATGTCCGACTCTGCGATTCCATGGACTGTAGCCCACGCTTCTCTGTCCATGGGATTCTCCTGGCAAGAATACTGGAGTGGGTTTCCATGCCCTCCCCTAAGGGATCTTTCCAACCCAAGAATCGAACCTGCATCTCTTGTGTCTCCTGAATTGCAAGCAGATTGTTCGCCGCTGAGTTACCAAAGAAGCCCAGTCTTCAGTGTAGAAACTATTTACTACAAAGAACCATCTTTCACATATGGCTTAAATCTAACATACACCAATGACAAGGCAAGACACAGACTCTCCATACTCCCATTTCTTGTCTCAAAAACGATTAGCTGAACTGTCCCCAAAGACTCTTCTGGACAAAATCTGCTAACCTGATTTAACCAAACACTAGCCAGGCTTCCTTCCCTGCAGACCTGTGAACTTTGATCCACCCTCAGCCTGAGTGGCATCAGAGTACAGCACAACCTCTTTAAGGGCCTCTGGTGTAAGGTGATGAGCTGAACTGTGTTCCCCTATTTGTTGAAATCCAAATCCCCAGTTCCTCAGAGTGTGATCTTATTTGGAAATCAGGTCTTCGTGGATGTAATTAGAGAAAATGAGGTCACCCTAATTAGTGTGGGCCCTGATCCAAAATGACCAGCAAACTTGTAAGAAGAAGAGACACATAGACACCCAGGGAAAACATCATGTCAAGACAGAGTGATGCATCTACAAGCCAAGGAACGTCCAGGACTGCCAGCCACCTCTGAGAGCCAGAAGAGGGGCAGGGATCAGATTCTCCTTTGGGGACTCCAGGAGGAACCCACCGTGCCAACACCTTGATTTGGGACTTCCATCCTCCTGAACTATGAGTGAATAAATTTCTACTGTTTTAAAGCACTGGATTTGTGGCATTTTATTACAGCAGCTCCTGCAAATTAATACAGTCAAAAAAAAAAAAAAAAAAACAGCTGTTCAACTGCCAGGTCATACTACCTGTGGTTGCTACCCTTGCACCTACAGTCTTTCTAGCCCTATTTACTCCTCCCTATAAAATCATTTCTGCTTGCCCTTTGAGATGTTTGCCAAGCTTACAGTCACAACATTCTCCCTATTACAAAGCCCCCTCATGGTACAGTGGTAAAGAATCCACCTTCCAGTGTAGGAGACTAGGGTTTGATCCCTGGGTTGGGAAGATCCCTTGGAGAAGGAAATGGCAACCCACTCCAGTATTCTTGTCTGGAGAATCCCATGGACAGAGGAGGCTGGCGGGCTATACCCCATGGGGTCGCAAAGGGTCAGACACACCTGAGCATACACATATGCACAGACACACACACGCCCCTCCTCTTAAACAGTCACTCCAGTCTCAGCTGCAATAGCCCTTTCCAATGAAGTCTCTTCTTTCCTAAAGCCCAGGCTTGTTTTCTTCCTGACAAGCTCTATGTTCCCTAAGTGGTTAAGAACCAGTACTCCTTGTGGCTGAATGTCCATCCTCCCTCCCTGCAACTTGCCTGAGCTCCAGCCATCCTGCAAGGCCATTTCCACACATCCAGTCTACCTCCTCCCTCACCAGCAGAAAGGAGAGGAGGAGTAATGTTGAAGTATTAACCAGTGGGCTGAAAGTGAAAGTTGCTTAGTCATGTCCAACTCTCTGCAACCTCAAGGACTATACAGTCCATGGAATTCTCCAGGCCAGAATACTGGAGAGGGTTGCCATTCCTTTCTCCAAGGGATCTTTCCAACCCAGGGATCAAACCCAGATCTCTCGCATTGCAGGCAGATTCTTTACCAGCTGAGCCACCAGGGCAGCCCAATCAATAGGTTCTCTACCCCCAAAACCACTTTGTATTCCAAGATCCCTGCCCCTAGGCCTGAGCTGCTCACCCTTAGACGAGGGCCACTACTTGGGCTAGAGAAAGGAAGTGTTGAATCGTGGTATTTGGGTTTCAAAAGTCATAGTACGGAACTTCCCTGTTGGCGCAGTGGTTAAGAATTTGCCTGCCCAAGAGGGGTGTGAGTTTGATCCCTGGTCCGAGAAGATTCCACATGCTTAGGAGTAACTAAGCCCGTGCACCCCAGCTACTGAGCACATGTTGCAACTACTGAAGACTGCACACCCTACAGCCCATTCTCTGCAAAAAGAGAAGCCACCGCAATGAGAAGCCCTCACACTACAACGAAGAGTAGCCTCTGCTCACTGTAAGTAGAGAAAGCCCGCACAAAGAAACAAAGACCCAGCACAAGCAAAAACAAGTGAAGTAAATATTTAAAAAAAAAAAAAAATGTCACAATAAGAAAGAAGGCAGAAAATGCTGGACAGGTCTTGCTCATTCTCTCTATTGCAGATGATGGAGACTCTGTGGGCCAGAGCAGGAGATGGGTGCAGAGTTGCTTTCAAGTGAGCACAAATGGTCGCCAATGTCAGAGGTCTAGCCAGAACCTGGGGACGTCCTGCCCCAATGCAGGGAGTGCAGCCTTAGTGCAGCTCACCCTTCCCCAAGCCAAGGACCTCCCGTGGGCTGCAGCCAGCTCCTTCACCCAGCAGAGTGACCACACATGTACTTGGTCTCCATCTTATCAGCCCCATGGAGTCAATCCCCTTCCAATGAACCACAGCCCTCATGACACCCATCCCCAATGGGACAGATGGAAAGAGAAATCCTGATGATGCAGGGTGGGGGGTGGAGGCGTAATAAAGAAAGATGACTCCTGGATAAGGCAAGAATGAAGGAAACCAGCAGGAAACCTAATCCACACTCACACACACACACACACACACACACTCACATATTCACACACACTCACACTCACACACACACACATTCACATACTCTCACACACATGCACACTCACACATGCAAGCTCACACTGTCTCACACACACACACACACACACACACACACACACTCACATACACACATGCACACTCACATGCACATTCACATACACACACACCCCCATATGAGCCCAACGCTGTAACACTCCCAAACGGCTTCTCCATCTGACTTGGGTTCTGGTGCACTTACCCCGTGGAAATTCATCTTTGCAATCTTTTGGTAATAGCTTAACCTAACTGTGGGGAAACAATCCTATGTTCATTTCAATTACTGCAACATTTTATTACCAAATAGAGAAGGAAATGGAAACCCACTCCAGGATTCTTGCCTGGAGGATCCCATGGACAGAGGAGCCTGGCGGGCTACAGTCCACGGGGTTGTAGAGTCAGACACAACTGAGCAACTAACACACACTTTATTACCAAAAAGGTCAAATCAAACCCTCCTGGCCACCACCTAGTTTCACCAGCCTAGACTCAGAGTAAAGCAAGTGCATTCACACACTAGGGCGAAAACTCTGCCAAAAGCAAGGGTGACTCTGCTCAATGTAACTCACCAGTGTTTTGCAAATCCTACTCTCAAATGCACACTTGCAGCTTTGTGCCCAGTTAAGAAACAGTGACCAAGAAGGACTAGTATACAGTTAATAGCTTTAATGTTGTTAGTATCTGATGATTCAGTTGATTATATCAGTAACAGAAAATAATTGGGGAAAACCATAAAAGCTGGGGATGCCAAGGTGTTATTTGTTGTACTGGTGGCTCACCCTTTTGATGTTTGTAAATATCTCACCTCTGAAACTAATTAAGAGAAAGCTAGTTGATAAAAGGAGCCAATGTTCTCCCCCTAGTAGTTTGGCAAAAACAAATCCAAATTGAAATTCTCAGCAATATCACACTAATCTCACAATGTGGACACCATCACAAAGGAATAGCCATAATCTCTTCTAAATGGGGGGAGATATTCATTTTAGAGTGCTTGAGAAACAGTTTTCTTAATTTTCAATTATATTACAATAACATAAATAGCAAACAACACAGGAATTCACAGAAATCCTGACATTTTTTAAATAAATTGAAAACACCTGGAATAAGCACAGTGCTGCAACCAGTTGCATACACATGGATTGCATATAAATGCTAAGGCCTTTTAAGAATGCTTGAATTTATTTTTGTAAATGGCCTCTATAATCCCTTTATGACATTAGAAACACTATCACTCTTGGCATACCATTTTCTTATAAATTGTACAAATATAAACTTCAACTTCGTCTGGATTTGGATCACTATAATGAAGTCCAAGTTAATCATATATTCGTCTCATCAGTCTGTGGTTTGGCTCCAAAGAAGTGGTGCTTCTCAGCCTCTTCTGACATCAGATCCATCACCACCACCACCCCCTGCCCACCCCTCACCACCCCAACTGCACCCCCCAACCCTGGGAGCTGACACAGGCCCCACTCTGGGCCCAGCATACCAGAATCTCCAGGGTGGAGCCCAGACTCAGCATATTCAAGGCATCCTAAGTGATTGCAGTACACAGTCAAGGGTGAGGATAATAGCCTAGACACACATAACTCAGGGCCTGTCTCAAGCTCTGTCGAGGCCTCGTTCAGAGGGTCACTTGAATCGGAATCACTTGCAATGTGTACCTAAGATGCAGGTTCCTGAGCCCCACTTTGAATTACCACATCAGAATCTCTAATACTGGTACTCTAAGTCCCCATGGGTCTCCTCCCCAACCCCATGCCAACACCAGGGCTTCTGGGTTTCCCATTGTCCTCTGTGGGGATCCAACTCTGGGTCCCTCCATCTTTAGCTATTAAGAGCTTCCCATTCACCTGGACATTGCACTGATGGCAGAATTTGCCCAGAATATACTTTCACTTTTTCTAGCCTAGCTCCAAATTCTTTTCTAAAGTAGAATTTGTTTTCAATTTACTGTAAAAAAGATTGTTTTCAAAAAAAAAGATTGTTTTCTTTCCATCCATCTCACCATTACCTATGGAGACAAGCCAAACACTTGAAAATGGACCTTAAGAGGCCAAAGCAAAGACAGAAAATCTGTAGGCTTCCTTCTCACCCTGCTCCTCACTGTTTTACTCATTTATCTCTAGGAATCAGACATTCTGCTGCTAAAAGGCAAATTCTAAATGTTCAATGGGCTTCCCTGGTGGCTCAGCAGTAAAGAATCTGCCTGCCATGCAGGAGATGCAGGTTCAACTCATGGGTTGGGAAGATCCCCTGGAGGAGGACATGGCAACCCGTGTCCTAGACTAGAGGCAGTGTTCTTGCCTGGAGAATCCCACGGACAGAGGAGCCTGGCAGGCTACAGTGTAAGGGGTTGCAAACGAGTCGGACACAATTTAGGGACTAAAACAACAACAAAATGTTCAACATTGTCCAGCATTGAGTGTTACCATCTATTAACCTGGGCAATCAGGTTTCATATGAATACCTAACACCTAAGACAGGTCTTCATAGATTCACAGAGCTTCTAGGTTAGAAAAGACTTTAGAAGTCATTAAAATCCAACTCCCCAGCCATCCAAGCTTCTTCACAAACATTCTTTAGACAGTGCATTAAAAACTCCTGGAGATGTAAGTTTTCATGTTACTCTTCTCATACATCTCACCCTCTCCTCCCCTTTCCTCATGTCCATAAGTCTATTCTCTATGTCTGTTTCTCACTTATGGCTGATTCATGTTGAGATTTGACAGAAAACAACAAAATTCTATAAAGCAATTATCCTTCAATAAAAAAATAAATTTAAAAAAAAAGACCCAACACAGCCAAATAAATAAATATTTTTAAAAAGGGGAAAAAAAACTCTTGGAGAGACAGCGGAAAGCTGGTACTCACCAAGTTTATTCTTCCTGAGCACCTTCTAAAGAGGTGTGTCCAAAAAAATGACATAGCAGAGAAGGAAGGCAAAAATATAACCAAAATGAAAACACAAGCCTAAATTAGAAGTGAACTTAAGGAAGAGAAAGAAAGCAGAAAAATGGCGTAAACCATGAGAGACTTTCAGGGTGGGTGTGGTCAGTCATGTCTGACTCTTTGTGACCCTGTGGACTATAACCTGTCAGGCTCCTTCTTGTCCATGGGATTTCCCAGGCAAGAATACTGGAGTGGGTTGCCATCTCCTTCTCCAGAGGACCTTCCTGACCCAGGGACCGAACCTGCATCTCCTGCACTGGCAGGCAGATTCTTTAACACTGAGCCACCTGGGAAAGGTTTCTTTACAGATTTCTAAATCCTAGGTAGCAGCTCTGATCTTTCACTGATGGAAAATAAAAATTCCACAACAATGGAATTTCTTGACTAGAATGTCCTATCCTAGAAAAATATTACGGGAATCCAGAAGTTATTTCTCTCTTCAACAACATCTTACAATTTTTTCTCTTTGCACTAAAATATAGACAAGAGTTTCTGGAGCAAGAACCTTAAAAAAAAAGTTAAGTTATGGCTTTAGGACATAAAAAGAATGAAATAATGCCATTTACAACAACATGGATGGACCTAGAGATTCTCATACTGAGTATGAGAAGTAAGTCAGACAGAGAAAGGCAAATACCACATGACATCACTTATACATGAAAACTAAAATGACACAAATGAACTTATCTACAAAATAGAAATAGACTCACAGACACAGAAAACAAATTTACAGTTACCAAAAAGGAAACGAGAGAGGGGAATAAATTAGGAGTTTGGAATTAACAGATACACACTGCTGCTGCTGCTGCTGCTGCTAAGTTGCTTCATCTGTGTCCGATTCTGTGTGACCCCATAGATGGAAAGCCTACCAGGCTCCTCTATCCCTGGGATTCTTCAGGCAAGAATATTGGAGTGGGTTGACATTTCCTTCTCCAGTGCATGAAAGTGAAAAGTGAAAGTGAAGTCACTCAGTCATGTCCGACTCTTCAAGACCCCATGGACTGTAGCCTACCAGGCTCCTCCATCCATGGGATTTTCCAAGCAAGAGTACTGGAGTGGGGTGCCATTGCCTTCTCCAAGATACACAGTAAGTGAAGTGAAAGTCACTCAGTTATGTCTGAAGCTTTGCGACCCCATGGACTGTACAGTCTATGAAATTCTCCAGGCCAGAATACTGGAGTGGGTAGCCTTTCCCTTCTCCAGGGGATCTTCCCAACCCAGGGATCGAACCCAGGTCTCCTGCATTGCAGGCAGATTCTTTATCAGCTGAGCCACAAGGGAAGCCCAAGAAAACTGGAGTGGGTAACCTATCCCTTCTCCAGGGGATCTTCCCAGCCCAGGAATCAAACCCAGGTCTCCTGCATTGCAGGCAGATTCTTGACCAATTGAGCTATCAGGGAAGTCCAGACACTACTCTATATATAATAGATAAAAAACAAGGATCAACTATATAGCACAGAAACTATATTCAATATCTTGTAATAAACTATAATAGAAAAGAATCTAAATATATATATATATATATATATATATATGTAAAACTGAATGACTTTGCTGTATGCCAGAAACTAACAGAACATTGTAAGTTAACTATACTTCAATTAAAAAACAATAACAATAGCTACAAGAGACTTTCAAAACTTTTCTTCATAACCAAAAATACAAAATCTCCTCACACCTCTAGCAAATTAACAGAGCATAAAATAGTCCCCATCTTAAATATAGCAGTTATGTCCTGATTTCAACAAGATCAGGTATGTTTGCTGCACACAAAAATCCGCAGTTTCCACCAGCACTGAAATAAATTAAAATCGCTTTTCTCCCTGCATTTTTTAGGCAGTGACATTTAACCCTCACTTCCAGGCAATCTTTACAGAGCCAGAGTTGAGCTGCATCACACCTTCGTACTTGTGTACATTTCTGGAGGCTACACAGAATTATCATTTCAAATCATGCCCCTTAATTTCATTCCTGCTGAGGTTAGCACAATGTACTCTGGGACTCCAATCTCCATTACTCCTTTTTCCAGTCGATTTTTCCCTCAGATTTCCAATATGTAAGCAAATCTCCTAAAGTCTTTCTATGTGATGGTAAGGCATCCACTATTATTTCATTTTATTATATTGAGGATAAACAAGACTATATGAGAATTCTCTAGGATGAGGGCATTTCTTTCAAATAGACCTTTGAACCCTAGGCTAAATAGAAACTGCAACCAAACCAAAGAAAATCTGCTTCCGCAAAGTAGTTCTCTTTTATTTTATTCTCTTGGAGAGTCAGTAAGGACTGGGAGGGAGTGGTAAGGGAGGGGAGTATGAATAATTGAATATAGGCTGAGATCAGCTCTTCTTC
Source organism: Dama dama (assembly GCF_033118175.1). Classification (NCBI taxonomy): domain Eukaryota; kingdom Metazoa; phylum Chordata; class Mammalia; order Artiodactyla; family Cervidae; genus Dama; species Dama dama. The sequence goes on along the minus strand of NC_083688.1, from coordinate 17,786,194 downwards.
CTCCCAAAGGTCTTTGTTTCCTGCATCTAATCCCACACTTTCCCCCACTTCTTCCCTTATAGCCACTTCCTCCCTCCTCAGGGACATCAAACGTTATCAACCCAGCCTCCCCACAGCTCAGATAAAACAGAAGCGTCTCAGCCAGAATGGACCACAGTTCAGTCACTCAGTAGTGTCTGATTCTTCGTGACCCCAAGGACTGCAGCACACCAGGCTTCCCTGTCCATCACCAATTCCTGAAGCTTACTGAAACTCATGTCCATCAAGTCAATGATACCACCCAACCATCTCATCCTCTGTCATCCCCTTCTCCTCCTGCCTTCAATCTTTCAGCATCAGGGTCTTTTCCAATGAGTCAGTTCTTCACATCAGGTGGCCAAAGTATTGGAGCTTCAGCTTCAGCATCAGTCCTTCCAATGAACATTCAGGACTGATTTCCTTTAGGATGGACTGGTTTGATCTGCTTGCAGGCCAAGGGACTCCCAAGAGTCTTCTCCAACACACAGTTCAAAAGCATCAATTGTTTGGCACTCAGCTTTCTTTATGGTCCACCTCTCACATCCATACATGACTACTGCAGAAACCATAGCTTTGACTAGATGGACCTTTGTCATCAAAGTAATGTCTCTGCTTATTAATATGCTATCTAGGTTGGTCATAGCTCTTCTTCCAAGGAGCAAGAATCTTTTAATTTCAAGGCTGCAGTCACCATCTGCAATGATTTTGGAGCCCAAAAAATAAAGAATAGACCACAGTCACTGTCAAAGGCTGGAAGACAGAAGAGATGGAGGGAAAGGAAGGACTTAAGAGCCAGAGGAAAAGTCCACTTTCTGCACAGGTAGGATTTAAACCCTAGAACCAACATGGAGACTCTTCTCAGAAAGCTTGCGTGTTATAAATCAAATATGTTATCGGCAGAAAACATAAATTATTGTGGAAATGAATCTGAGTTTGAATCGAGAGGAGAGCCTATGGAGATGCCAGAAACATTTCCCCAGTGTGTAAAACAAGTACGATTTAGAAATGGGAATGCATAAAGCACCACTGAAGACCACCCAAAGAATTCCAGCAGGCTGACTCGATGGACATGAGTTTGCGTAAACTCCGGGAGTTGGTGATGGGCAGGGAGGCCTGGTGTGCTGCGATTCATGGGGTCGCAAAGAGTCAGACACGACTGAGCGACTGAACTAAAACTAAAGACTGGAAAGAGAGTTGCAGCATTGTTGGAAATAAAAAGATCACCAGTTAGGGCAGGCTGGAAGAGCCTGCACTAAGTAATTTTGACAACAATAGTTGGACCAGAAGTTTCTGTTTACTCCAAGGGCTAAAAGGAAAATATTGAGTGATACAGAAATACATCATTCAAACCATTATATTCAACTCCATAAAACTGATCAGAGGATAATATATAGTTTGTGAGCTAAGCAAAATATGTATACTGGTTTTCTAAATTTCGTAGACAGGAGAGCTAGACAAAGCACAATTTTAATATCTTCTCCTCTTTGCTTATACAACCATTATTTAAGGCCTTTGCTCTAGCCCTTTTAAAAAATTCAAACACGGGTTACCAAAAGCAGTAAGAGAGAATCAAGCAATTACAGAGAATCAATGTTACTTTCATTGTAAAAGCCTAATGATACGGAAGGATCATATTGAAGCTAAAAAAGAGGCAGCATTTTCCTTTCCCACATTTGCCTTTTTGGGAAACAATACCAGCGCTGAAGGCAGATCAATAAATCCATATATTCCACAAAAAGCCACTTGTTATTAGATATTTTAATTGATTCATCATAAAATCTGGACTTGTTTCAAGCTAATCTTTTCACTCCAAGTAAATACTGAGCAGTTTGTGTACTGAAACTGTACACAAACATATATTTTCTCCACATTCATAAAGAAGAGATCATGTAATGTGTATTTTAAGAGAAAGCCTACCCAACTCAAGTCACCTTTTAAGAATATGAGAGCATTTCAGAGCTGATGGGAACCACAGAGATCATCAAGATGACCCCATTATCAACCAGGTTAAAAACCAGGTCATGAGAGTTTAAATAACTCACCCAAAATCCCAGCACAGGCAATGCACTTTTCCTTTTCACTAAAATGCACTGTCCCAATGAATTTACGAGAATGTCTTTTTGTGTGCAGAGTAAATCTTTTAGGTACCTCAACTTGGACTTATTTGCCCCTTCAAATTAGCCTCCAGAAACAATGTTTGGTCCCAAGGCATTGTTTGACAGGAAACTGGTGACATACACGTTCTTTCAATTCTTTTCTGCACAAGTGCCTAGAGAATGCTTATTACAAATACACAGATATAGATACCACAACAGGCCACCTATAATCAATGGTTTCATTTATTTCACAACTTTAGAGATAAAGGTTTTGGCTAATGATGGCTTTTCCTGAGTTAATAAAAGCTCACTTACTTGAGTTCTTGAGGAAAATAACTTTTAAATATTTAAAGAAAATAAATAGGTATTTGGGCTTCCCAGGTGGCACTAGTGGTAAAGAACCCACCTGCCAATGCAAGAAATAGAAGAGACACGGGTTCAATCCCTGGGTCAGGAAGATCCCCTGGAGGCGGGTATAGCAACCCACTCCAGTATTCTTGCCTGGAGAATCCCCATGGACAGAGGAGCCTGGAGGGCTACAGTACATAGGGTCGCAAAGAGTCGAACACGACTTAAGCAACTTAGCATATGCACACGCACACACACTAACAGGTATTTACCACCTATTAACGATGAACAACACCACAGAAGGAAAGACACAAAGATGACATGAGTGAAGCCATGACTGATTAGAATGCCCTGTGGAAGAAAGAGGTCTGATGAACAGGTGACACCTTGTAAATGGCACTTGTTTGCTGAAAAGTTAAGACATGGAGAAAAGAAGCTGCAAACAGAAAGGCAGGTGGTGAGAAGGAAAAGAGGAGAACCATCCCAGAAGCCATTAATGTGCTGACATGAGCAGGAAGCTGGGAGCAGAGTAACAAGGGAAGGATAGGGAATCTCTCACAGAAAAGGAAGTGAGAGAAGAACGAAAGGAAATGGAGAGAAGCAGGTGGCAGAGAGAAACACCAGCATCTGGGAGGGGTGAGAGGCTGAAATTGCCCTTGGTGGTGGTGAGATAAGACAGACTGTATTTTCCAAGATGGCGCAACAATGACTCGCACCCAGGATCCTCTTCTGCAATATGACCTCTCCCCTTTCCCATCAGGAGCTGGAGTCTTTCTCTACGTTCTTCCTTTAAAAAAATGTTCTCAGGGTATAGTTGATTTACAACGTTGTATTAGCTTCAGGTGTAGAGCACAGTGAATCAGTTATACATATACACATGAAGAGAAGTGAAGTGAAAGTCCCTCAGTCGTGTCCGACTCTTTGCGACCCCATGGACTATACAGTCCATGGAATTCTCCAGGCCAGAATACTGGAGTGGGTAGCCTTTCCCCTTCTCCAGGGGATCTTCCCAACTCAGGGATTGAACCCAGGTCTCCTGCATCGCAGACAGATTCTTTACCATATGAGCTATCAGAGAAGCTCACATATATATATGCCTACCCTTTTTTAGATTCTTTTCCCAAATAAGGTCATTACAGAGTATTGAATAGAGTCCCCTGTGCTATACAGTAGGCCTTTGCTGTGCTATGCTTAGTCACTCAGTCCTGTCCGACTGTTTGTGACCCCATGGACTGTAGCCTGCCAGGCTCCTCTGTCCATGGGGATTCTCCAGGCCAGAATACTGGAGTGGATTGGCATGCCCTCCTCCAGGGGATCTTCTCAGCCCAGGAATTGAACCCAGGTCTCCTGCATTGCAAGCAGATTCTTTATCATCTGAGCCTCCACGTAAGCCCAAGAATACTGGAGTGGGTAGCCCATCCCTTCTCCAGGGGACCTTCCTGACCCAGGAATCAAACCTGGGTCTCCTGCATTGCAGGCGGATTCTTTACCAGCTGAGCTACCAGGGAAGCCCACAGTAGGTCTTTATTAGTTATATATTTTATATACTGTAGTGTGTATATTTCAATCTCAATCTCCTAATTTATCCTTCCCTCCCTTCCCCTGGTAACCATAAAATTGTTTTCTACATCTGTGACTCTATTTCGAAAAGATACATGCACTTCAATGTTCATTGCAGCACTGCTTACAAAAGCCAATGAAAACAACCTAAATGTGCATTGACAGAAGAATGGATAAAGAAGATGTGGTACATATATACAACGGGATATTACTCAGCCATAAGAAGGAATGAAACAATGCCATTTGCAGCAACGTAGAGAGTGTCATACTGAGTGAAGTAAGTCAGACAGAGAAGGACAAATATTGTATGATAGCGCATATATGTGGGGAAAAAATAGTACAATGAACTTATTTACAAAACAGAAATAAAGTTTCTCTATGTTCTTGAATGTGGGAGATTCCATGGCTGCTCTTGTCCATAGAGCAAGGTGGAAGTAATATTACACCAGTTCCGGAAAGGTTCTTACTTGGCCAGGTAGTTACTGCTTCCTGGCTCTTGGAAGGTAACCACCATGTTCAAAGGGAGACTACCCAGAAACCACCATACCATGAGAAGCCTAAACCACATACTGTTGTTGTTCAGTCATCCAGCTGTGACAGACTCTTTGCAACCCCATGAACTGCAGCACGCTAGGCTTCCCTGTCCATCACCAGCTCCTGGAGTTTGCTCAGATTCATGTCCATTGAGTTGGTGATGCCATTCAGCCATCTCATCCTCTATCATCCCTTCTCCTCCTGCCCTCAGTCTTTCCCAGAATCAGGATCTTTTTTCAATGAGCCGGCTCTTCACATCAGGTGGTCAAAGTATTGACCACATGGAGATACTGTAAAGCACAAAACCCTAAGACTGGAGATGGAGAGTTAAGGAGAAACAAATCAAGAGCAGTGAGGGGCCAGACTTATGGGGAAAGAAGCCATCTCAGCAGCAGATTCATCAGCCATAGGGACTCCAGGTGACACCTCTCGGATCTGAGACAAATTCCTCAGTACAGCCCTTCCCAAATTCCCAGCCCACAAAACCCTCAGCAAAATAAAACGGCAGTTTTAGGCAAATAAATTTTGGAGTAATTGGTTATGTAGAAATAGATACCCAAATAACTGAGAGCACCACAGTAGCAAGTTAGGTCTGACAGAGAAGCAGATTTTGACAGATTTTGGACTGCTGAACCTTTTGTCCAAAAGATATCTTATTCAGAACCCAAAAATAAAAGACAGGAAAAAAAAAGAGGTGCTCCGATTTAGGAGAACAAGGTGGCAGGGGCCCCAGGAGCTCTGCTCTGTAGTTCGGCATGATCCTGGAGCTAATTAGTTCTGAACCTGTCAGCTCCAGAGAAGGGACCCACGACACTCACCCAAGAGGCCCTGGCTGTGAACCACCTCGCCAGGCAGCATCCAGATGCAGGCAGAGAGCTCTTGATCTTGGTCTCGACAGCCAGAGGGAGCCTGGTTCTAACAGTAGGTGGGAGCCAGAACCCAGGACATGAAAGAGATACTGCCCTTAGACTAGTTGCTTCCTCCGTCTCAGGGCCTGTCACTGACTCATCCAGTCCCCATTCTGCAAGATCCCTCTAACTTATTTTCAAATAACCTTAACAGCCTTTTAGAGACACCAGCAGTTCTACATCCTGCTCCTTCCTCTCTTCTCAACCTTCCCCTTACTCTGCATTGCTCTCAGTGAGATAAGGGAGAAAAAGAAATGGAAAATTGTTCAGCATGGTTTTGCAAGATGTTTGGGTGACTTGGAGACTCTGACTCCAACCAAACTCTAGATTTCCCAGTCCTAATTTTGCCAACCACTCTCTGGGCCGCTGGGCCTCCATTTTCTAAGCTGTAAAATTCATGTGATAGTAATAGAACCCTGCTCATAGAGCTGATGCAATACGTATATGAGTAATATGTGATAGTCAGGGCTCAGTAAATGTTAGGTCATGACTATCATCCTAGCTGCAGCTGACAGCTTTCCAATATTTTAGTAAGGAAGACTTCGTAGGTAACATCTGAGATGTACCATGATAGTTATGCTCAAAAGTATAAGACTCTTGAGACTTCCCTGGTGGTCCAGTTGTTAAGACTCTGTGCTCCTAATGCAGGGATAACAAGTTTAATTCCTGGTTGGGAAGCTAAGCATGCCCAAACATGGCAAAAAAAATTTTTTTAATAAAAAAATAAAGTACAAGACTCTTTACACATTACAGTTAACCTTTCAAAGACTTTCTTTACATTTTACCAAGGAGGACTTACTAAGGTGACTCAACTGCAGTGTGGTCACCACCCTGAGGCCTCACTGGGCAGAAATACTAAGCAGAGCTTTCGAAATGGTTGCCTCCACCTGAGTTAGTCAAGTTACTGACTCCAGGGCATGGGATTGGATGTCAGCTTTTAAAGGACCCTCAGGCAATACATGGAGTCTAGTGTAGCAGAGACAGAGAGCTTCCTTTCCTCCCAAACTGAACGTCTTCCTAGATAAGAAGACTTGGACTAGAGCAAACACAGCCAAATATCAGTGCAATGACCCAGTGTTAACTCATTTTCCTGTGTCACAGCAAAACTGAGAAAAAGAAGTTAATGTTTGAATACTCTGAGTTGGACACTCTGGGACAGCACCCAGAAATGCAGCCAGATGGCCTCCGAATGGTCTCTAGGACCACATCTATGGGTGCCCTGACCTCTGATACATCCATTGTCATAGCAACAATTACTGTTATTGCATCTTGATAGACCTGGGCATTTTTAGAGAAGGTGACCAAAAATTATCAAACATGACATTATAAAGTTATTATCATTGTAGAAAATGTCTGAAGTTACAGACTACAGAATTTGTGCCTGTTTTAAGCTATCTTATTTGTAAGCACAATCTATTAATTTTCTATTAAACACAATCTAATAATTTTCCAATGCTTATTTGAGTAAGGTTTGTGCACCTTGTTTTAACAGTTGACCACTCAAAAAACACACTGAACTTCAACAGAATTTATTCATTGTCAACACCATTTATACCAGTGGACCCTAGAAGTCTTATAGACTCACAGAAAATAAACTTTCCTGACCAGATGTTTAAAATAGTCTCCTTTACTTGTGGCACACAGATTGCAAGCTAATATATAACAGAACAAACATTTTTTATTGACAGCACCCTCCTTTCATATCCTCAGGAGAAAACCAACTATTAAAAGTCATTGGCTTGCCTGGAAAAGACCAGCTAATTTATGACCAGGGTTTACCCCCAATGCGGCTTCCCTGGCAGTTCAGCTGGTAAGGAATTCTCCTGTAATGTGGGAGACCTGGGTTTGATCCCTGGGTTGGGAAGATCCTTGGAGAAGGAAAAGGCTACCCACTCCAGTATTCTGGCCTGGAGAACTCCATGGACTGTATAGTCCATGGGGTCGAAAAGAGTCAGACACGACTGAGTGACTTTCACCTTCACCTACCCCCAGTGACTGCATCTGGTGATGATGGGAGCATCCTGGCCATCTCCTTGCCCCCAGCACCTCCCTGGAGCGGGAGTCAACAAAGGCACCTCCATGTGCCCTCAACAAGTCATTGCCCTTGGGACATAAGCTCTGCATTCTACTCAACTCTGTGCCTCCAACTTGTTCTGAAATTTAGAAATGCTATTTAAATACAGAACAAGAATGTCTGGAAGAAGACACTTCTTTTTTCCCCCGCTTAAGAAAAAAAATTTATTGGAGTATAGTTGCTTTACAATATTGTGTTCGTTTCTGCCATACAGCAAAGTGAATCGGCCATATATACACATATATTTCCTCCTTTTTGGATTTCCTCCCCATTTAGGTCGCCACAGAGGCACTGAGTACAGTCCCCTGTGCTATACAGTAAGTTCTCATCAGCTATCTGCTTCATACACAGTGTCAATAGTGGATATATGTCAATCCCAGCCTCCCAATTCAACCCACCTCCCTCCTTTCCCCCTTGGTGTCCATACATTTGTTTTCTACATTTGTGTCTCTTTTTCAACTTTGTAACTTGGAAGAAGACACTTCAAGCTACTAATGGGACTTCCTTGGTGAATAAAATAGATAAGAAAGGAAAATGGGGGAATTCTTTGTGTACTTCTGCATATTGAATATTTCTGTTTTCATAACTGAAAAAAAATTAAATAATTATTGAAGCTTTTGGACTCTGATTTTTCTCACCTGAAAGATGAAAAGAGTGGACCATCACTAAATGATATGAAGACATTGCTTCCAGCTCTTAAATCCTCTGGTATCAAAAATGCTCCCCGCGCAACTATTTACTACGACTTCCATTTGCCCATCTTAGTGAAAGGGCAAAGGAGAAAATCAATAGAAAGTTGCTTAATCTCTCAGTGACTCAGTTTCCTCATCTGCAAAACAGGAATAATAACAGCATCTACCTCACAGGATTGTTGTAAGAATTATATTAGCTAAGAAAAATAACTGGCAAAAGACAGATTCAGATGTCAGCTACGATTATTTTTTATTATTGTTATAATTATCATTTCTATATCAAGCAATAAAATTTTTCTGCCAACATTTTCCCTAACCTTACTAACATAAGCACTGTAGAATATTTTGAGTTAATATAAATTATCCTGAAAAAAATACATATATATAAATTATCCTGTCAAAATACACAGCTATGATTAAGTATACCTCTCTAATTAAAATGTTAGCACCAAAGGCAATGCCACATTGGACACAAAATAGTGATTTTAGCTGGTAAGGATGAAAAGTCAAACACGGCATCATTTCAACACCAATGTAGTATTAAAGAAAGCATTCCAACCTCCAAAGAATTCTGGAAAAAGAGCTCCTACACAAGGCTGTGCAAATTCAAAGTTACTCATGTTTTCTATCAACATTTTACAAAACAATGAGTAGGAGATTCTGACACATGCATTCTAAAGCTAAATAAACACCAACTATAAAATAGCACTTGCATACTAAGTATCCAGCAGCTCACAAAGCAAATCTGCAACTGAGACCAGAGTGAAGCAGCTGAAGAACTCCATCCCACAAACATTTACCAAGACTCACTTCCTCAATAAAGGACTAATATATGTCTGCTCTTCCAAAATTAATATGCTTATTTCACTCACATACAATCAGAACTCAAGCAGAAGTTTGGGAGATGTGGAGTAGGGGAAACTAACTGAACAATGATAATTTTCATTTAAAAGTGAGGAATAAAAGAATATAAAGAAAGTTTTATCATGTTGATGTTTGGTAGACACCAACATGATACTATAGAGCAATTATCCTTCAATTAAAAATAAATAAATTTTTTTAAAAAGAAATTTCTAAAAGAATTACAAAACAGCACCATTGAAATTGTGGTATCAATACAGATAATCCAGATCCTAGAAACAGAAATATCAGTCCAGAAAGGATGTTAAATATGAAATAATCCAGCAAACACAGCAAGGGTTAATATGCTTCTTATCTAAAACAATAAGAACATCATTAGGCCCAAATATCCAAAGCATCCAAAGCTTCCCCAGCGGCTCAGTGGTAAAGAATCAACCGGCAATGCAGGAGATGAAGGAGACACAGATCTGATCCTTGGATCAGGCAGATCCCCTGGAGGAGAAAATGGCAACCCTTTCCAGTATTCTTGCCTAGAGAATCTTCATGGACAGAGGAGCCTGGCGGGCTATAGTTCATAGGGTCGCAAAATGTCAGACATGACTGAGTGACTAAACACACATACACACACACACACAATGCATCTAAAAAGATAATTCACAAAGTAAAAACTCAAAAAAATGAACGACCATGGGAGAAAGTTCAAGCCTACCAATAATTAAAAATGCAAATTAAAACAAGATATCCTCTTCCCCTACTTAATTAGCAAAAGTAAATACCTTAATAATGAGCAGTAGTATATCAAATGTCAGCAAGTGTTCAATGAAACAGCTGTTCTCAGCATTGTCTGAGAAAGAATTTGGGAAGTCTACCGGGCCAGAAGTAAACAAGTGACATAAAATAGCTTTAGTTTGGGACTTCCTTGGCAATCCGGTGGTTTAGACTCCATGCTTGCAGGGCAGGGGGAACAGGTTCCATCCCTGGTCAGGGCACTCAGATCTCACATGCTGCAAATTTGAAGAAAACTGAATGTGTGACATAAGAGAAATGGTTCAACCAATGATGGTACACAATCACCACACAGAATACTGCAACCACTTAAAGCAAACAGTATGGAAAACAAAATAGAAAATGCAAACAATGGCAGGTTATGTGAAGAAGCAGGGTATAAAACTATTCATATACCATGTTTATGACTTATTAAATATGTTGAATATTAATTAATAGGAAATAAGCAAAAATTATGAATTGTGTTTGGGTTATGGGTATTTTTCTCTTTTTTGCTAAACTTCTTGTAATAGTACGATCCCACTGCTGTAATGTAAAACTAAAAGACTATTTAAGAACTAAACAATTATAAGAATAAAACTCCTTTAGAAAAGTCAAAGTGGTAAGGAATCCTTCTGCATCGATGCAGGAGACCTGGGTTCGATCCCTGGATCAGGAAGATGTCCTGGAGGAGGGAATGGCAACCCATTCCAGTATCCTTGCCTGGAGAATCCCACGGACAGAGGAATCTGGTGGGCTACAGTCCAGGGGGTCGCAAAGTGTTAGACATGACTAAGCATGCAGTGCATACGCAGAAAAGCCAAAGAGTAGCTAAAGTAATAAAAATGATGATTTTAAAATTTAAGAAACTGAAAATAAACCCCAAATAAAGCTGAAATCTGAGGTTTGTGAACTGGTACAGAAATAGCAAGGCTCATTCCAACCTGGGGAGCATGTCTTCCCACCAGCCCCCTTCTATACCTGTCTCCCCAGGGGCAGGGCAGAGAAGACAGGGTTCAAGCCACCTTAGTTTCTGTCCCCACTGAGTCAAAGAACCCACATCCAAGAGAGGCCAGCTCCATCTATTAGTATAGCACCCTCTCTAGACAATACCTCATTCATTCAGAGAACCTAAAGTAAAGACAGCCTGAAGCTAAACAAATGAGCAATTGCCTTAAAACACAAGACACCGGAATATCTATCCATGCGGAAATGTTGTGAAGACCCTTGAGTTTAAGGAGTAAATTATAAACTCCAACCCTCAGCATCCTGTGATTTTGCCTTCAATGAAGAGACAATGCCACACTACACAGCCTAGGAAAAATGTAAACTTCAGGTTAGGTGAGGAGGCAGGACATAAATTAAATGTAGACTATGATTTATGGGCTTCCCTGATGGCTCAGATGGGAAAGAATCTGCCTGCCATGCAAGAAACCTTGGTTCAAGCCTTGGGTTAGGAAGATCCCTTGGAGAAAGGAATGACTACCCACTCCAGTATTCTTGCCTGGAGAATTCAATGGGCAAAAGAGCTTGGCAGGCTACAATCCAAGGGGTTTCAAAGAGTCGGACATGACTGAGCAACACTTTCACTTTTAGTGATTAGGAAGAAAGGAAGTGAAAGTCTCTGAATTGTGTCCGACTCTGCGACCCCATGAACTGTAGCCCACCAGGCTCTGTCTCTGCAACTCTCCAGGCCAGAATACTGGAGAGGGTAGCCATTTCCTTCTCCAGAGGATTTTCCAAACCCAGAGATCAAACCCAGGTCTTCTGCATTGCAGGTGGATTCCCTATCATCTGAGACACCAGAGAAAGCCAAGCTTCGCTGATTAGAACCTTGTATAAATTTTTAAACAAATATGAAGAGAGAATAAGCCAAAATTTTTAATAGCTATGTCTGAGCTATGGATTCTTCTTTTCTTTTTTATTCCTTTCTCTATTTTGTCAAACTTTCTCTGAAATGAAGATGTTAATTCACTTTGTAAGGAGGAAATCAATTGACAGGAAGTAAAATCTCCCATTACACACTAGGAGACAGAACAAAGGCCAGCACTCATTTCTTCTCACTCCCAGTACAAAATTCATTCTACTCTCACTCCACTCCTGTAGTATTTCTTCCTTAACAAATCTGGAGAAAGAATTTTTCTCAAGCAGTTAAGTTGTCTGCAGGCTAATTTTGAAAGTAGTATGATTTTACTTGTGAATACTGAAAACATCTACCCAAAGAAAAGAAAAACAGAAAAGCAGGATATTTTATAATGATATATTTACATTTGTTTTGGTGAATTATTTTCTCTTTGGAACTGATGATGTAAAATTCAAAGTGAAATCACTTTTTCTGGAGGAAAACAGATTGGCATTTACTGCCATTTCACAGTCTGGGCAGAAATGGGAACTGGGGACTTGCCCATCTTTTCTTCTCTGATTGCTTCACAAGGCTGCTGAACCAAGGAATCTGTTGTCATCACCACGGCAGCCTAGTACAGCAGCTTCCAGGGAGCCAGGAAGAGGGACCTGCCTCCCTAGTCAGGTTCACACTGGCCTGTCTGTTCTTCCTCTTCCCATTTCCCCTTCTATCAGTGGAAACCCTTCAGGATCCAGCCCAAATCCATCTTTTCCACAAAGTCTCCTCCATAACTTTCGAGAAGAGCAGTGACCTATTTCTTTGAACCACATCTTTTAATGCTTGCCTGTCAGCTGAGTTTCATCTCCAATGTGGTCTGTGGCAGTGGCAGTGTTGAAAATGATTCTGTGCAAGGTTAGTACTCTGTGCAAGAACAGCTATACTAATTATTAACATAGTAAAATACTTTCATTCTTTCATGCTGCTCTGCAAACCCTTGTATCTTCCCTTCTCCCGCTCTACTACTCCCTTGGACACTCAGGCTTTTTCCCTGTAAATCCCTTGATTTCTTAACAAGTCCAGCAACTAAGGGGTTAATGCCTGGTGCCACAGGGAAACTCCAGCCTTCTGGCAAGGGTTGGCTCTGATTGGTCAAACAATACCAGATGTTAAGTGTCTTGACTTACAACCTCTTCCTTTGGAGGTCCTGAGATTCAGTAGGAAAAAACTCTCACATTGATTAGCAATGTCTGCCAAGAATATAGAAGTAGAAAGAGAGGTCGACATGCTGAAAAGATGCTGATCTGATTAAAATGTCTGCAGCTCTCAGCTTGGCACTTTAATACCATCCTAAGTCCCACTCTTTTTGCTTCTCATGGAGGAAAAGGGATTGAAGGAGGGCAGGAGGAAGAGTGTAAAGCCAGGAAGGAAGAGAAGGGAAGAGCATCCATGGCATAATTGGGGCAGTTTTCTATTCTTGGTGAACAGGCTGCAGTGCGCAAACTATTGAAGTAACTGCCAATTTTAAAATCACCAGATCCTGACCCTTTTTTATTTCTTATTCACAATGCCCATAAGAACACCATTTCCTTAACTTCTCTGTGCAATAACAATTAATGACACCACTAAAAACAACACTTTTATAGCATTTACGTGTATTAACTTATTTATTCCTCAAAAAAAACACTGAAGGTTATTTTAACACAAATATTTTAAATTATATATCATCTAACTTTTTATTTTATCTTTTTTTTTTATTTACAGAGAAAGAAACCGAGGCACAGAAATGTTAAGTAATTTGGCCTCCGTAACATAACTCAGAAAGCGTAGGGATTTGAACCCAGGCACTTTAACTCCAGAGGCTGCATTCTCCCATGGAAACTATAATTTCTCCAAGATGTTGTTTGCTGGAGCAAAATGTCTGCACCTACATATTAAATTTGGCATTTTCCTGAGTGAAGCAAAATGAGAACAGTTTCTTGAGAAACCTCTGGCCTGCACCAGGCCTGGCTCTCCCCAGACAGAACAGGTGCACTCAGAACCCCTGACTCAGGAGTGCCCTGGGCTCCAAGGCCCTGGTCCCAAGTCAGGCAGGTAGACAAAGCTGCCAAGTCACAGGAAAGACCAGTTTCCACTGCAGAAAGGGGTTCACATCAGGACCGACAGATGAACAAAAGCTACCCCCAAGAGACCAGAAAGAAAATAACAGGGAATGCTGAGTAGGGAAGGTGAATTAGCAGTTACAGAACTAGGAAGGACCTAGTTTAAGCCCTGAATTCTACAGAGAAAACTGGGACTGAGAGAGACGACGGGGCTTGCTGAAGAACAGTTATTGACTACACTTATCTAAATTCACATCTCCCTCCCCAAGTCATGCCACACGAGGACAGGTTAAAAAGTACGAAGCAATGACATGAGAGACTATTAACTGGTCCCCTAAACTGGGCTTTGCTCCTCTCCTGGACACACCAATGGACTACATTTCCCAGCCTCCTTTGCAGCAGTCATGTGACTGTAGTGTAGGTCAGAAGGGAAGAAGATACTAGAACCACTTCCAGGCCTGGCCATACAAACCGTCTCACATACTGCTCCTCCAGGCTCAGTCTCCTTCCAACATGTGACCTTGGATAAGGCTGTAGAATTATTCTTAACCTGGTCCCTGAATGAGTGAGTGGAGCAGACATCTTCTAAAAATAGCAAAACAAAATCAACCATCAAACCTCATCTCTGTTTAATTATTTTACATTTTATTATCATTGGGCTTCCCTGGTGGCTCAGATTGTAAAGAATCTGCCTGCAAGGCAGGAGACCCAGGTTCAATCCCCTGGAGAAGGGAATGACCACTCACTCCAGTATTCTTGCCTGGAGAATTCCATGGACAGAGGAACCTGGTGGGCTACAGTCCATGGAGTTGCAAAGAGTCAGACATGACTAAGCAACCAGCACTTCCACTTTTTTTTCATTTTCATCTATGCTCATGAAGTTACATCTATTGTATCTGTATGATGGGAATTCTATATAATGGCATGCTAGTGTGCATCTATGCACTGAGAGACATTAACTTTGTAACATGAAATGAGCTGTAGTGGGAGTATTTATAACACAGAAATGGGCAAATGCTACAAATCAGGGCTCTTTTTTTTTTTTTCCTGGAGAGTCAGTTTTTAATATTTACCACTGCTGTTGAGGAAAAGTGAAGCTTTAACATCATCCTCTTAATTATTTTAAATGGACATAAAGACATTAGGCTTTTGGGTTAACCTGAAAATACTATAATTTTTAATTTGCACATTTCCTTTATTAAGTTTATTTCAAAAATTACTAAGTTGCTTTAAGAAAATTATTTAACATTCTTATTACCATGTTAATAACTCAGATAGATGCCACATGGAGCCTATTAGTGAAAATCTGAACTCATCATCTACTTTCTATTCAGAGTATACACTTGCTAATCAGGATTTCTCTTCCTGAAATTATGAGTAATCCCTTAAAACTAAAAACTAACATGATGGGGGAGGGTGGGGAACTGTAGTGGTTTATAGGATATCAATTCTTTTCAATTGATCTATAGATTCCAAGCAATTCTAGTTACAATCTTGTCAAGCTTTTTACAGCTATTGAAAAAAACTGACTTTAAAATTTATATGGAAATATATAGAGGACTAAAAGAATCAATTGATTTTTTAAAAAGAATGAATTTAGAGGACTAACACTATCTGATCTCAAAACTGCCATGTAGTACATACAGTCTACAATAAGCAATACAGTGAAGTATTGGCCTAAAGACAGACAAAAAGGTTAATGGAACAGAGTTCAGAAATACAAAAACAGTTACTGATTTTTGGCAAAGGTATCAAGGTAATTTAATGGAAAAAGAACCCTCTTTTCAACAAAATAGTGCAGGACAGTTGGTTATCCATACGGAAAACATTTCAATTCTCTTTTTTAAACTACACCTTGTAATATGCCATCTGCATAAGTGGAAGGACAGAAAGAGAGGCTTAAAAATGTGTGTTCCCAGGTGATATGAATTTAATTTCAATCAAAACATTCATAGATATTTTCTAATTATTGAAATAAATTTATCAAATGCAGGACTTATCTATCTGGACCTGTTAAACCTGTAGTCAAAAGTCTAAAATAAAACAAAAATCCTATCAGAATTATATCTTTCACTACTAAGTCAGATGGCCCCTGCCCACCAGAGCAAGATCCAGTTTTCCCCACAGCCAGCCCCTCCCATCAGGAAGCTTCCACAAGCCTCTTATCCTTATCCATCAGAGGGAAGACAGAATGAAAACCACAATCACAGAAAACTAACCAAACTGATCATATGGATCACAACCTTTTCTAACTCAATGAAACTATGAGCCATCCCATGTAGGGCCACCCAAGATGGACAGGTCATGGTGGAGAGTTCTGACAAAACATGGTCCACTGGAGATGGGAATGGCAAACCACTTCAGTACTCTTGCCTTCAGAACCCCATGAACAGTATGAAAAGGCAAAAAGATCAGACACTGAAACATGAACTCCCCAGGTCAGTGGGTGCCCAATATGCTACTGGATAAGAGTGGAGAAATAGCTCCAGAAAGAATGAAGAGACAGAGCCAAAGTGAAAACAACACCCAGTTGTGGATGTGACTGGTGATGGAAGTAAAGTCTGATGCTGTAAAGAACAATATTGCATAGGAACCTGGAATGTTAGGTCCATGAATCAAGGCAAATGGGAAGTGGTCAAACAGGAGATGGCAAGATTGAACATCAACATTTTAAGAATCAGTGAACTAAAATGGACCAGAAAAGGAGAATTTAATTCAGATGAACATTATTTCTTCTACTGTGGGCAAGAATCCCTTAGAAGAAATGAGTGGCCCTCATAGTCAACAAAAGAGCCCAAAATGCAGTACTTGGGTACAATCTCAAAAATGACAGAACCATGTCTGTTTGTTTCCAAGGTAAGACATACAGTATCACAGTAATCCAAGTCTATGCCCTAATCACTAATGCCAAAGAAGATGAACAGTTCTACAAAGACCTACAAGACCTAGAATTAATACCCAAAAAAGACGTCCTTTTCATCATAGGGACTGGAATGCAAAAGTAAGAAGTCAATAGACACCGGGAGTAACAGGCAACTTTGGCTTTGGAGTACAAAATGAAGCAGGGCAAAGGCTAACAGAGTTTTGCCAAGAGAATGCACTGCTCACAAGCAACACCCTCTTCAAACAACACAAGAGATGACTCTATACATGTACATCACCAGATGGTCAATACTGAAATCAGATTGATTATATTCTTTGCAATAGAAGATGGAGAAGCTCCATACAGTAAGCAAAAACAAGACTGTAGGCTGACTGTGGCTCAGATCATGAACTCCTTATTGCAAAATTCAAACTTAAATTGAAGAAAGTAGGGAAAACCACTATGTCATTCAGGTATGGTCGAAATCAAATCTAGATTTTTTTTTTTATACTTAACGATCATTTTTTTTTTCATTTATTTTTATTAGTTGGAGGCTAATTACTTCACAACATTGCAGTGGGTTTTGTCATACATTGACATGAATCAGCCATGGAGTTACATGTATTCCCCATCCCGATCCCCCCTCCCACCTCCCTCTCCACCCGATTCCTCTGGGCCTTCCCAATGCACCAGGCCCGAGCACTTGTCTCATGCATCCCACCTGGGCTGGTGATCTGTTTCACTATAGATAATATACATGCTGTTCTCTCAAAACATCCCACCCTCGCCTTCTCCCACAGAGTTCAAAAGTCTGTTTTGTACATCTGTGTCTCTTTTTCTGTTTTGCATATAGGGTTATCATTACCATCTTTCTAAATTCCATATATATGTGTTAGTATGCTGTAATGTTCTTTATCTTTCTGGCTTACTTCACTCTGTATAATGGGCTCCAGTTTCATCCATCTCATTAGAACTGATTCAAATGAATTCTTTTTAACAGCTGAGTAATATTCCATGGTGTATATGTACCACAGCTTCCTTATCCATTCATCTGCTGATGGGCATCTAGGTTGCTTCCATATCCTGGCTATTATAAACAGTGCTGTGATGAACATTGGGGTGCACGTGTCTCTTTCAGATCTGGTTTCCTGAGTGTGTATGCCCAGAAGTGGTATTGCGGGGTCATATGGCAGTTCCATTTCCAGTTTTTTAAGAAATCTCCACACTGTTTTCCATAGCGGCTGTACTAGTTTGCATTCCCACCAACAGTGTAAGAGGGTTCCCTTTTCTCCACACCCTCTCCAGCATTTATTGCTTGTAGACTTTTGGATAGCAGCCATCCTGACTGGCGTGTAATGGTACCTCATTGTGGTTTGGATTTGCATTTCTCTGATAATGAGTGATGTTGAGCATCTTTTCATGTGTTTGTTAGCCATCTGTATGTCTTCTTTGGAGAAATGTCTGTTTAGTTCTTTGGCCCATTTTTTGATTGGGTCATTTATTTTTCTGGAATTGAGCTTCAGGAGTTGCTTGTATATTTTTGAGATTAATCCTTTGTCTGTTGCTTCATTTGCTACTATTTTCTCCCAATCTGAGGGCTGTCTTTTCACCTTACTTATAGTTTCCTTTCCTATAGTTGTGCAAAAGCTTTTAAGTTTCATTAGGTCCCATTTGTTTATTTTTGCTTTTATTTCCAATATTCTGGGAGGTGGGTCATAGAGGAGCCTGCTGTGATTCATGTCAGACAGTGTTTTGCCTATGTTCTCCTCTAGGAGTTTTATAGTTTCTGGTCTTACATTTAGATCTTTAATCCATTTTGAGTTTATTTTTGTGTATGGTGTTAGAAAGTGTTCTAGTTCCATTCTTTTACAAGTGTTTGACCAGTTTTCCCAGCACCACTTGTTAAAGAGGTTGTCTTTTTTCCATTGTATATCCTTGCCTCCTTTGTCGAAGATAAGGTGTCCATAGGTTCGTGGATTTATCTCTGGGCTTTCTATTCTGTTCCATTGATCTATATTTCTGTCTTTGTGCCACTACCATACTGTCTTGATGACTGTGGCCTTGCAGTAGGGTCTGAAGTCAGGCAGGTTGATTCCTCCAGTTCCATTCTTCTTTCTCAAGATTACTTTGGCTATTCGAGGTTTTTTGTATTTCCATACAAATTGTGAAATTATTTGTTCTAGTTCTGTGAAAAATACCGTTGGTAGCTTGATAGGGATTGCATTGAATCTATAGATTACTTTGGGTAGAATAGCCATTTTGACAATATTGATTCTTCCAATCCATGAACACGGTATGTTTCTCCATCTGTTTGTGTCCTCTTTGATTTCTTTCATCAGTGTTTTATAGTTTTCTATGTATAGGCCTTTTGTTTCTTTAGGTAGATATACTCCTAAGTATTTTATTCTTTTTGTTGCAATGGTGAACGGTATTGTTTCCTTAATTTCTCTTTCTGTTTTCTCATTGCTAGTGTATAGGAATGCAAGGGATTTCTGTGTGTTAATTTTATATCCTGCAAATATATTTATAATTGTTATATCTTCTTCTTGGATTGATCCTTTGATCATTATGTAGTGTCCTTCTTTGTCTCTTTTCACAGCCTTTATTTGAAAGTCTGTTTTATCTGATATGAGTATTGCAACTCCTGCTTTCTTTTGGTCTCCATTTGTGTGAAATATTTTTTTCCAGCCCTTCACTTTTAGTCTGTATGTGTCTCTTGTTTTGAGGTGGGTCTCTTGTAGACAGCATATATAGGGGTCTTGTTTTTGTATCCATTCAGCCAGTCTTTGTCTTTTGGTTGGGGCATTTAACCCATTTACATTTAGGGTAATTATTGATAGGTGTGGTCCCGTTGCCATTTACTTTGTTGTTTTGGGTTCACGTTTATACAACCTTTCTGCATTTCCTGTCTAGAGAAGATCCTTTAGCATTTGTTGAAGAGCTGGTTTGGTGGTGCTGAATTCTCTCAGCTTTTGCTTGTCTGTAAAGCTTTTGAATTCTCCTTCATATCTGAATGAGATCCTTGCTGGGTACAGTAATCTAGGTTGTAGGTTATTCTCTTTCATTACTTGAAGTATGTCCTGCCATTCCCTTCTGGCCTGGAGGGTTTCTATTGATAGATCAGCTGTTATCCTTATGGGAATCCCTTTGTGTGTTATTTGTTGTTTCTCCCTTGCTGCTTTTAATATTTGTTCTTTGTGTTTGATCTTTGTTAATTTGATTAATATGTGTCTTGGGGTGTTTTGCCTTGGGTTTATCCTGTTTGGGACTCTGGGTTTCTTGGACTTGGGTGGCTATTTCCTTCCCCATTTTAGGGAAGTTTTCAGCTATTATCTCCTCGAGTATTTTCTCATGGCCTTTCTTTTTGTCTTCTTCTTCTGGGACTCCTATGATTCGAATGTTGGGGCGTTTCACATTGTCCCAGAGGTCCCTGAGGTTGTCCTCATTTCTTTCGATTCTTTTTTCTTTTTTCCTCTCTGCTTCATTTATTTCCACCATTTTATCTTCTACCTCACTTATCCTATCTTCTGTCTCCGTTATTCTACTCTTGGTTCCCTCCAGAGTGTTTTTGATCTCATTTATTGCGTTATTCATTTTTAATTGACTCTTTTTTTATTTCTTCTAGGTCTTTATTAAACATTTCTTGCATCCTCTCAATCTTTGTCTCCAGGCTATTTATCTGTAACTCCATTTTGTTTTCAAGATTTTGGATCATTTTTATTATCATTATTCTAAATTCTTTTTCAGGTAGATTCCCTATCTCCTCCTCTTTTGTTTGACTTGGTGGGCATTTTTCATGTTCCTTTACCTGTTGGGTATTTCTCTGCCTTTTCATCTTGTTTAGATTGCTGTGTCTGGAGTGGGCTTTCTGTATTCTGGAGGTCTGTGGTTCCTTTTTATTGTGGAGGTTTTACCCAGTGGGTGGGGTTGGACGATTGGCTTGTCAAGGTTTCCTGGTTAGGGAAGCTTGCGTCGGTGTTCTGGTGCATGGAACTAGATTTCTTCTCTCTGGAGTGCAATGGAGTGCCCAGTAATGAGTTTTGAGATGGGTCTATGTGTTAGGTGTGACTTTGGGCAGCCTGTATGTTGACGTTCAGGGCTATGTTCCTGTGTTGCTGGAGAATTTCCGTGGTATGTCTTGCTCTGAAACTTACTGGCTCTTGGGTGGTGGTTGGTTTCAGTGTAGGTATGGAGGCTTTTGGACGGTCTCTTATTTCTTAAAGTTCCCTGTAGTCAGGAGTTTTCTGGTGTTCTCAGGTTTGGGGCTTAAGTCTCCTTCCTCTGGATTTCAGTTTTATTCTTCCAGTAGTCTCAAGACTTCTCCAACTATACAGCACTGATAATAAAACTTCTAGGTTAATGGTGAAAAGATTCTCCCCCATGAGGGACACCCAGAGAGGTTCACAGAGTTACATGAAGAAGAGGAGAGGGAGGAGGGAGATAGAGATGAGCAGGAGGAGAAAAAGGGGGACTCATGAGGAGAGAGACAGATCTACGCAGTTGTCTGTTCCCAGAGTGTTCTCCGTAGCCCAGACACCCACCAAGATTCACAGAATTGGATTGGGAAGAGAAGGGGAAAGGAGGAAATAGAGGTGTTCTGAGGTAGAAAACGGAGAGTCAAGATTGGGAGAGAGTAATCAACACACTCCTGAATAAAAATGGGAACTGAATATTGGATTCTTAAATGTCCACAATATATATCATGTACTGAAAAACAAAGATTAAAAATCTAGAGTAGAGGTTAGACTCTTAAAAATACAATATTAAAAACAAAAACCAAAACACACACACACAAATTTTAGACATATATATGAAGTTCAGTTTAAAAATAGGGCTTCTCGCTCTCTCTTTTTTTTTTTTTTGTAAGGTTATAGTGTAATGAAAATGAAAATTAAGGAGTAGTAGAGGAGTACTAGAGGACTTTCAAAGGAAATAAGAGAAAAAGAAAAATAGAAAATAGAAGAGAAAAAAAAAAGAAGAAAAAAAAATTTTTCCTAATTAAAAAAATCATAAAAATCTATGAAAATGAAAGTTAAGGAGTAATGGGGGAGTAATAGGGAATTTTAAAAGAAAATAAAAGAGAAAAAAGAAAAAAAATTTTTCTTTTTAACTTAAAAAAAAAAAAGTAAAAATATATCTAGGAGTTTCTCTGGAGCTGTTGCGGTCAGTGTGGGTTCGGTTCAGTTTCAGATAGCTCCTCGTTCCAGCTTACACTTCTCGATATTTACAGGCCCCTTCCAGTGTAGTCAGTGTTATCTACAGGGATTTTAATGTGTTGCACCGGTCCCTTCTGAAGCGGTTCCCTTTGTTTATTTGGCTTCTGTTTGCCCGTCTCTTCAGTGCCTGATTTCCACCCTGACACAGGATGGCGGAGGTGGTTTCTTAGGTAGCTAGTTCTGTCGCGCTGCGGGGAGGGGTTGCCGCTGCAGGGCGGGGCTGGCGCTGCTTTCCCCTCTACACTGCTCAGGCTCCAGGCTGCTCTATATGGAGCGTGCCCTGCGCTGCGCGCTGTTCCAGCCCTCGGGTGATCCACACAAGCGCGGACTCGGCTGCGCCTGCTTTTTGTGCGCAGGCAGCCAGGAGCTTGACGGGCGCACTCTCCCCGGGGGCGGCGCGCCTTCTCCCCTCCGTGGTCCCAGTCTCAGTTTCCGCCAGCACCAGACGGGTGCGTGCGCCCTCTGCCCTCTGTGTCCCCAGCCCCAGTCCCCGCCCGCGCATGTCAGGTGCCTGCGCCCTGTGCCTCGCCGCGACCCTCCCAGCGGATGTCGACCATCCAGAATGTCAGGAGGTCTTTGATTAGGAATTGGGGGCCTGTTTGCAGTGCGGTAGGGGATGTGGTCCTTGGGGCTGAGCCTACCCCTTTCCCCTCCCCACTGCCTCCTGCCTCCGGCGGGGCTGGGCTGGTCCGCAGCCTGCGAGCTCTTCTCTGGACTTGCTCAGGCCCTTTGTTCTGTGAACTTGGCAGGCAGTGTGTTTGGGCCGGTTAATTATCTCTCTCTCTTTTGCTGTCCCACAGTTTAAGTTGGTAACTCACAAAAGCTCCCTCCGATTGCCCTCAGGGCACTCAGGCCCGGTCCTTACCCTAAGCAATGCCGACCACTCCTCTCCGTTCTGCCCCCACATGCTGGTGGTGGATGCGGGCGTCTGGGGTACTTTTCTGCTGGGAGTTGCTTTTAGGCACGTAATCTGTGGGTTTTATTTATTGTTCCCCTCCCAGTCAGGTTGCCCTCCGAGATTCAAAAACTTCCCCCAGACCCACCAGTGCGAGGGTTTCCTGGTGTTTGGAAACTTCCTCCATTAAGACTGCCTTCCCGGGATGGATCTCCATCCTTAGCTCTTTTGTCTCTCTTTTTATCTTTTATATTTTGTCCTACCTCCTTTCGAAGGCAATGGGCTGCTTTTCTGGGCACCTGATGACCTCAGCTAGCGATCAGAAGTTGTTTTGTGAAGTTTGCTCTGCATTCAATTGTTCTTTTGATGAATTTGTAGGGGAGAAAGTGGTCTCCCCATCCTATTCCTCCACCATCTTGGCTCCTCTCCCAAATCTAGATTATGCAGTGGAAGTGACAAATAGATTCAAGGGATTAGATCTGATAGACAGAGTGCCTGAAGAACTATGGACAGAGTCCATGACATTGTATAGGAGGGGGTGATTAAAATCATCCCCAAGAAAAAGAAATGCTAAAAGGCAAAATGGATATCTGAGGAGGTCTTACAAATAGCTGAGAAAAGAAGAGAAGTGAAACGCAATAAAGAAAAGGAAAGATATACCCATATGAATGCAGAATTTCAAAGAAGAGCAAGGACAAATAAAAAGTCTTCCTCAGTGATCAGTGCAAACAGAGGAAAACAATACAATGGCTAAGACTAGAGATCTCTTCAAAAAAATTAGAGATATCAAGGGAACATTTTAAGCAAAGACGGGCACAATAAAGGACAGAAATGGTATGGACATAACAGAAGCCTAAGATATAAAGAATAGACAGCAAGAATACACAGAAGAACTATACATAAAGATCTTCATGACACAGATAACCACAATTGTGTGATCACTCACCTAAAGCCAGATTTCTTGGAGGGTGAAGTCAAGTGGGCCTTAGGAAGCATCACTATGAACAAAGCTAGTGGAGGTGATGAAATTCCAGCTGAGCTATTTCAACTCCTAAAAGATGATGCTGTGAAAGTGCTGCACTCAATATGCCAGCAAATTTGGAAAACTCAGCAGTGGCCACAGGACTGAAAAAGGTCAGTTTTCATTCCAAACCCAAAGAAAGGCAATGCCAAAAATTGTTCAAACTACCGCACAATAGCACTCATTTCACACGCTAGCAAAGTAATGCTCAAAATTCTCCAGGCCAGACTTCAACAGTATGTGAACCAAAAATCCAGATGTTCAAGCTGCATTTAGAGACATCCATTGCATTATAGAAAAAGCAACAGAAAAACATCTACTTCTCCTTCATTGACTAAGCTAAAGGCTTTGATTGTGTGGATTACAACAAACTGTAGAAAACGCTAAAAGAGATGGGAATACCAGACCACCTTACCTGCCTCCTGAGAAATCTGTGCACCGGTCGAGAAGCAACAGTTAGAACTGGACATAAAACAGACTGGTTCCAAATTGGGTAAGAAGTATGTCAAGGCTATACACTGTCACCCTGCTTATTTAACTTATATGCAGAGTACATCATGCAAAATGCCAGGCTGGATGAAGCACAAGCTGGAATCAAGATTGCCAGGACACAAAGACAGAAATATAGATCAATGGAACAGAATAGAAAGCCCAGAGATAAATCCACGAACCTATGGACACCTTATCTTTGACAAAGGAGGCAAGGATATACAATGGAAAAAAGACAACCTCTTTAACAAGTGGTGCTGGGAAAACTGGTCAAACACTTGTAAAAGAGTGGAACTAGAACACTTTCTAACACCATACACAAAAATAAACTCAAAATGGATTAAAGATCTAAATGTAAGACCAGAAACTATAAAACTCCTAGAGGAGAACATAGGCAAAACACTGTCTGACATGAATCACAGCAGGCTCCTCTATGACCCACCTCCCAGAATATTGGAAATAAAAGCAAAAATAAACAAATGGGACCTAATGAAACTTAAAAGCTTTTGCACAACAAAGGAAACTATAAGTAAGGTGAAAAGACAGCCCTCAGATTGGGAGAAAATAGTAGCAAATGAAGCAACAGACAAAGGATTAATCTCAAAAATATACAAGCAACTCCTGAAGCTCAATTCCAGAAAAATAAATGACCCAATCAAAAAATGGGCCAAAGAACTAAACAGACATTTCTCCAAAGAAGACATACAGATGGCTAACAAACACATGAAAAGATGCTCAACATCACTCATTATCAGAGAAATGCAAATCAAAACCACAATGAGGTACCATTACATGCGAGTCAGGATGGCTGCTATCCAAAAGTCTACAAGCAATAAATGCTGGAGAGGATGTGGAGAAAAGGGAACCCTCTTACACTGTTGGTGGGAATGCAAACTAGTACAGCCGCTATGGAAAACAGTGTGGAGATTTATTAAAAAACTGGAAATAGAACTGCCATATGACCCAGCAATCCCACTTCTGGGCATACACACTGAGGAAACCAGATCTGAAAGGGACACGTGCACCCCAATGTTCATCACAGCACTGTTTATAATAGCCAGGACATGGAAGCAACCTAGATGCCCATCAGCAGATGAATGGATAAGGAAGCTGTGGTACATATACACCATGGAATATTACTCAGCCGTTAAAAAGAATTCATTTGAACCAGTTCTAATGAGATGGATGAAGCTGGAGCCCCTTATACAGAGTGAAGTAAGCCAGAAAGATAAAGAACATTACAGCATACTAACACATATATATGGAATTTAGAAAGATGGTAATGATAACCCTATATGCAAAACAGAAAAAGAGACACAGAAATACAGAACAGACTTTTGAACTCTGTGGGAGAATGTGAGGGTGGGATATTTCAAAAGAACAGCATGTATACTATCTATGGTGAAACAGATCACCAGCCCAGGTGGGATGCATGAGACAAGTGCTCCGGCCTGGTGCACTGGGAAGACCCAGAGGAATCGGGTGGAGAGGAATGTGGGAGCGGGGATTAGGATGGGGAAGACGTGTAAATCCATGGCTGATTCATATCAATGTATGACAAAACCCACTGAAATATTGTGAAGTGATTGGCCTCCAACTAATAAAAAATAAATAAATAAAATAAAACAGAAACTATGAAACAGAAAAAAAAAAAAAAAAAAGATTGCCAGGAGAAATATCAATAACCTCAGATATGCAAATGCTACCACCCTTTCAGCAGAAAGTGAAAAGGTATTAAAAAGCCTCTAGATGAAGCTGAAAGAGGAGAGTGAAAAAGCTGGCTTAAAACTCAAGATTTAGAAAATGAAGATCATGGCATCTGGTCCCATCACTTCATGGCAAATAGATGGGGAAACAGTGGAAACAGTGACAGACTTTATTTTCTTGGGCTCCAAAATCACTGCACATGGTGAGTGCTGCCATGAAATTAAAAGACGCTTGCTCCTTGGAAGAAAAGCTATGACCAACCTAGACAGCATATTAAAAAGCAGAGACGTTACTTTGCCAACAAAGGTCTGTACAGTCAAAGCTGTGGTTTTTTCAGTAGTCATGCATGGATGTGAGAATCGGACCATAAAGAAGGCTAAATGACAAAGAATTGATGCTTTTGAGCTGTGGTGTTGGAGAAGACTCGAGAGTCCCTTGGACTGCAAGGAGATCAAACCAGTCAATCCTTAAGGAAATCAGTCATGAATATTCCTTAGAAGGACTGATGCTGAAGCTGAAGCTCCAATTCTTTGGCCACCTGATGCATAGAGCCAACTCATTAGATAAGTCCCTGATGCTGGGAAAGATTGAAGGCAGGAGGAGAAGGGAACGACAGAGGACCAGATAGTTGGATGGCATCACTTACTCAATGGACATGAGTTTGAGCAAGCTCCAGGAGATGGCGAAGGACAGGGAAGCCTGGCGTGCTATTGTCCGAG
Organism: Dama dama; assembly: GCF_033118175.1. NCBI lineage: Eukaryota > Metazoa > Chordata > Mammalia > Artiodactyla > Cervidae > Dama > Dama dama. The sequence continues at coordinate 17,759,486 of NC_083688.1, read as the reverse complement.
GGGTTTCAAAGAGTCAGGCATGACTGAGCAACTGCATGGCAACAACTAAGTCAGACAGTCATTTCTTTGGAACAAACTCTCAGAGATTATGTAGAAAACAGTGTTCGAGAAATAATCTCATTTAATCCACTCACAGATTTGAAAAATTATTTCTGAAGCAATAAAGGCAAAGAATCCAAAGCTTCAGGGCCAGGTGTCCAGGCTTCTGCTCCAGGGTGAGACTCATGGAGTTTCTCAGAGTGTCTGCCACCACGTGATCCTCCTGCATCAGAGCCACCTGGGGAACCCCTGTGACAGGTGGACACCTAGGTCCCATCCCAGGCTCCTGAATGATAGTTAGTGGAAATGGGCCCAGCTTTACTGACCAACAGCACTCTCCAAGGAGGACTAATATGGAATTTAGTACCTCTGTCATCACACCCTCCTTCACGGATCACAGCTTTGTCATGGTGAAGGAGTTTGTGTAACTCAATGAATCTATGAGTGATGCTGTGCAGAGCCACCCAAGACAGATGGGTTATAGTGAAGAGTTCTGATGAAACATGCTCCCCTGGAGGAGGGAATGGCAAACCACTCCAGTATTCTTGCTGCAAGAACCCCATGAACAGTATGAAAAGGCAAAAAAGATATGACATTGGAAGATAAGTCCCCTAGGTTGGAAGGGGTCCAATATGTTTTTTCTAGTAGTCATGTACAGATGTGAGAATCAGACCATAAAGAAAGCTGAACACCAAAAAACTGATGCTTTTGAATTGTGGTGTTGGAGAAGACTTTTGAGAGTCCCTTGGACTGCAAGGAGATCAAACCAGTCCATCCTAAAGGAAATCAACCCTGCAAGGACTGATCCTGAAGCTGAAGCTGAAGCTCCAGTAGTTTGGCCATCTGATGCAAAGAGCCAAGTCACTGGAAAAGACTCTGATGCTAGAAAAGACTGAAGGCAAAAGGAGAAGGGGACAGTAGAGGATGAGATAGTTAGGTAGCATAACTGACTCAATGGACATAAATTTGAGCAAACTCTGGGAGATAGTGAAGGACAGAGAAGCCTGGCATGTTGCAATCCATGGGGTTGCAAAAAGTCAGACACAACTTATTGACTATTGAACTTATTGACTTATTGAACAACAAAATGATCATACCATGAAGGCTCCAAGAAAAGTACATAAAAACAAGACAAAGCTATGGGAAAGCAACTTTTGGAAATGAGAAAACAGTATTTCTTATTAAAATACAAATTATCCTAGACTTTTTTCTGACATTTTTTTACATGTTGAAATGTCTTTTCAGGAGACCCAAGGACATTCAGTAAAGAATAAGAACACTGAAGGTAATTTCTGAAGATAGTATAAAACTAAAAATTAAGCTTTTGAGGCTTTATCTTGACATCCTGAAAGTGGCTAAGAGCAAAGCTCTTATGAGGCTGGGACCTCAGACTTCATCCACACAAAACCTGAACAGTTGGCCAAAGGATGGGGATGGAGCCAGGAATTGAAGACAAGGCCTCAGACTCACAGGACTCGGGAGCAGGGCTCTGACGGCAGCCTGGTTTTGGGCTCTGGAGTTCCCAGAACTTGCAACTTTTCACCAGTTAAGTAACAGAAACCACAAGTTCTGGCTTCCTCCTCCAAATGACAGCTTCCATTTGAACCTGGATCTTAATTACCAATAGATATTTATGAAAGAGGCCTTGAAGAAAAATTACATCAGCAGATGCCCCCATGCCCCCACACCAGCATCTGTTTCTTTTCACAGCCTGTGTCCTCTTCCAATGTACCACCTACACCACAGCACCGTGAGCACCATGCAGAAGCTATTTTATTTTTTATTTTACTAAAATATAGTTGATTTACAATGATGTGTTAGTTTCAGGTGTACACCAAACTGATACACACACACACACACACACACACACACACACACATATAAATATAGTTTCCTTTCCATTAAAGGTTAGTACAAGATATTGAGTAGAGTCCCCTGTGCTATACAATAGGTCTTTGTTGCTTATCTATTTTATATATGACTTCAGTCTGACTCTTTGCGACCCCACTGAGTGTAGCCTGCCAAGCCCCTCTGTCCATGGGATTCTCCAGGCAAAAATACTGAAGTGGGTTGCCATGCCTTTCCCCAGGGGATCTTTCCAAGCCAGGGATCGAACCCATGTCTCTTATGTCTCCTGCATTGGCAAGTGGGTTCTTTACCATTAGCGCCACCTGGGAAGCCCATTTTATATATAGCAGTGTGTCTATTTTAACCCCAATCTCCTAAATTATCCCTTTCACCTCCCCCCACCCTGCCACCCAGATCACCTCTGCAGAGGCTATTTTAAAAACTTACAAGACTAAAAAAAAAAAAAAAAGAACTATAAAAGGCTAATATCAACCCAGGTGTGCTTTCAGGAAACAAGGTTAACTCTGCTTTGCTCCTATTGTGGCAGGTCTTCATCTTCTGAGCTCTAAGCTCTGATCTGCATGTTTCAAGATTACGCTACAATATCATACTTCCCACTCACAGCCTCAGAGCTTTGTTGAAAGGATTAATATAGAATTGTGCCAAATTATTTAAAGATAAGTGAACAGGGAGCAAAATATTATCATTAACTGATACACGAAGAGAAAGTAGCTCAGCATATCCCATAGGGGGAAAAAAAGAAAAAAAAAAAAAAAACCTTCAGAAGAAACACTTTTTTCTCTGCTTCTGCTTTACAATGAGGTGCAAGGCAATTTCAAATATCTATTATAATTTCTGGAATCAAAAGACAATTCCAAATCAATTTATTCTTACTGTGCTTCTCCATCATGGTCAACACACAGAGAGAAGAAATATCACAACATGCTCTCAGCCTCCGAGGCACTAATTGTGTCAGAACAACGTATGCATGAAGGAGTGAGGCCACACCAGGAACTGGATGCCACAGACAGGTCACTGGGATTATGGACGGCTCACTGGGCAGTGCTGAGGACCCAGGAGAGGTTGGAGACCAGGAATACCCAGCGGCACCTGTCTCCAGACTGGGTGACTTCTCCTGGCAAAGCTGGTCAGCCTGGGTTTGGAGCAAAGAAGGTTAACATCTAGACAGATGTGGGTTGTGATTTTGCTGACCTGGTGCAGCAGAATGTCCAAAGGCGTAAGGATGGTAAGAGCATTGGCAAGAAGTTGGGTCAAGTGATGGCTCATGGGATTCTAGCTGGCAGGTGGGAAGGGAAGAAAGGAAAGAGTTCTCTGGGGTGTCTGGGAGGGACTGGGCAGGAGAAAATGAAGCCTTGAAGGCCCTGGAAGGATCTCTCTCCTTCTGGGTCTTTCGCATTGAAGGCAGATTCTTTTTTTTTTTTTTTTTTAATTTAGTATATTTATTTCCCTTTTTTCTTTTTTTTTATTTTTTCCCCAATTATTTTTATTAGTTGGAGGCTAATTACTTTATAATATTGTATTGGTTTTTGCCATACATTGACATGAATCAGCCATGGATTTACATGTGTTCCCCATCCTGAAAACCCCTCCCACCTCCCTCCCCATCCCACCCCTCTGTTCCACCAGAAAAACCCCAACCCAGGCCCTTGGGACATGTAAGTTTCTTTCATGTTCACTCAATCAAATACCTTCTAGGTGCTGACCTTCACCAGGCCTGTTCTGCATCCAGAACCTCTGCCCCTCATGCTGCGGGCTTCTCTTAGCATCTCAGACACCACGTGCCATGTGCAATGGGAGAGGGCACAAACCACAGACACATGGGCCTGAAGGACAAGGTTGGGAAGAGGGCTAGTCCTCACCCAGGTAATCAACCAGAAGCAAACTATCCTGAGGAAATCTAGTCCTTTCACCACTTTACAGGAGACCAAGGGATAGACCAAAACCTTGGCCACGTGGCTTTTAATCCTTTTCCTGCATGAAATGAAAACATCTCCTGCCATATTAACCAACAAGAAATGTCACAGCCATCAGTGATTTCTGGCCTCTAAATGTGAGTGAGGGCTCCCAAAACTGTGATCCAGCTAATGCTGCTACCCGCGACAGTGACTGCTGAGGAGCTGGGGAATGCAAGAAGCAAGGTGAACAAGGAAACAGGATTGGCCACAGATAGCTGAGGTGCATATGAAAGGAATGAATTCAGCGAGCCTAGAGGTGTGCATCTTCCCACACTTGTTGTTCAGTCGCTCAGTCGTGTCTGACTCGTTGTGACCCCATGAACTGCAGCACGCCAGGCTTCTTGTCCTTCACCATCACCCAGAGCTTGCTGAAACTGTGTTCATTGAGTTGGTGATTCTATGCAACCATCTCATCCTCTGTCGTCCCCTTCTCCTCCTGCCTTCAATCTTTCTGAGTATCAGGGTCTTTTCAAATGAGTCAGTTCTTCCCATCAGGTGGCCAAAGTGTTGGAGTTTCAGCTTCAGCATCAGTCCTTCCAATGAATATTCAGAACTGATTTCCTTTAGGATTGATTGGTTTTATCTCCTTGCAGTCCAAGGGACTCTCAAGAGTCTTCTCCAACTCCACAGCTCAGAAGCATCAGTTCTTCAGTGCTCAACCTTCTTTACGGTCCAACTCTCACATCCATACATGACTACCAGAAAAACCACAGCTTTGACTGTATAAACCTTTGTTGGCAAAGCAATGTGTCTGCTTGCTAATTTGCTGTCTAGGTTGGTCATAACTTTTCTTCCAAGGAAAGTTAAAAGCATCTTTTAATTTCATGGCTATAATTACCATCTGCAGTGATTTTGGAACCCAAGAAAATAAAGTCTGTCACTGTTTCCATTGTTTCCCCATCTATTTGTCATGAAGTGATGGGACCAGATGCCATGGTCTTTGTTTTTTGAGTGTTGAGTTTTTAGCCAATTTTTTCACTCTCCTCTTTCACTTTCATCAAGAGGCTCTTTAGTTCCTCTTCACTTTCTGCCATCAGAGTTGTATCATCTGCATATTTGAGGTTATTGATATTTCCCCTGGCAAACTTGATTCCAGCTCGGGCTTCATCCAGCCTGGCATTTTGCATGATGTACTCTGCATATAAGTTAAAAAAGCAGGGTGACAATATGGAACCAGTCCACTGTTCCATGTCCGTTTCTAATTGTTTCTTGACCTGCATACAGGTTTCTCAGGAGGCAGGTAAGGTGGTCTGGTATTCCAATCTCTTGAAGCATTTTCCAAAGTTTCTTGTTATGCACACAGTCAAAGGCTTTAGTGTAGTCAATGAAACAGAACTAAACGTTTACCTGGAATTCTCTTGCTTTTTCTATGACCCAATAGATGTTGGCAATTTGATCTATTGTTCCTGCCTTTTCTAAACCCAGTTTGAACATCTGAAAGTTTTTGATTCACATACTGTTGAACCCTGCCTTGGAGAATTTTGAGCATTACTCAGCTAGCATGTGAGATGAGTGCAATTGCGCAGTAGTTTGAGCATTCTTTGGTACTGCCTTTCTTTGGGTTTGGAATGAAAACTGACATTTTCCAGTCCTGTGGCCACTGCTGAGTTTTCCAAATTTGCTGGCATATTGAGTGCAGAACTTTCACAAAATCATCTTTTAGGATTTAAAAAAGTTCAGCTGGATTCCATCATCTCCACTAGCTTTGTTCATAGTGATGCTTCCTAAGGCCCACTTGACTTCACCCTCCAAGAAATCTGGCTCTAGGTGAGTGATCACACAATTATGGTTATCTGTGTCATGAAGATCTTTTTTGTATAGTTCTTCTGTGTATTCTTGCTGCCTATTCTTAATATCTTCTGCTTCTGTTATGTCCATACCGTTTCTGTCCTTTATTGTGCCCATTTTTGCTTGAAATGTTCCCTTGGTGTCTCTAATTTTCTTGAAGAGATCTCTAATCTTTCCCATTCTATTGTTTTCCTCTATTTCTTTGCATTGATCACTTAGAAAGGCTTTCTTATCTCTCTCTCCTGCTATTCTTTGGAACTCTGTATTCAGATCTGTGTATCTTTCCTTTTCTCTTTTGCCTTTCACTTCTCTTCTTTTCTCAGCTATTTGTAAGACCTCCTCAGACATCCATTTTGCCCTTTTGCATTTCTTCTTCTTGGGGATGGTTTTGATCACCACTTCTTGTACTGTGTTATGAACCTCCGTCCATAGTTCTCCAGGCACTCACTCTATCAGATCTAATTTCTTGAATCTATTTGTAACTTTCACTGTACAATTGTAATGTATTTTATTTAGGTCATACCTGAATGACCTAGTGGTTTTCCCTACTTTCTACAATTTAAATCTGAAATTGGCCATAAGGACTTTATGATCTGAGCCATAGTCAGCTCCCAGTCTTGTTTTTGCTGACTATATAGAGCTTCTACATCTTCAGCTGCAAAGAATAATCTTCCCATACATAGTATGCTAAATTCCTTAACTTGATACCTGATCTTTGATGTTCAAATTACTTGCTCCCTTTATTGCAAACATGTGTATATTCTGATTTTCCCCCTGCCTCCTTAGAGTAGTTTTCTCAGAGCTACTAATATGATGTCTTCCAGGCTTGGAGTCCTAAACATTCCCACCAAAAGACTCTCTACTTTCAGGTTGTGACTTTATTTTTTCAGCTCAGTCCAGTCACTCATTTGTGTCCAACTCTTTGCAACCCCATGGACAGCAGCATGCCAGGCTTCCCTGTCCATCATCAACTCCCAGAGCTTGCTCAGACTCAAGTTCATCGAGTCGGTGATGCCATCCAACCATCTCATCCTCTGACTATATTTTTTAGTTGACACCTGTTGGCACCTGAATCTGAATCTCCACTTCCACTTTCCTTTCCACGCTTTGTGCAAAAGCCACAGTGAGCAGATGACAACCAGGGCTCATGTGCCCAATAATCCCACCATGAGTGTGGATTATTTCTGCCTACTAATTTTAAAACATTACAACAAGAAGTTGTGGCGACTAAAAAAGTCCCACCAAGTGCAGGCTAGTACCCAGCTTGGACTGCCAAGAAAAGTCTATAATAAATCATAAAACAGTCAAAAAAAAAAATTGATTTGGAAAAGCACAGTAAACACAGATGGCTCACTATGTACAATAAATAATGAGATCCTGGTTTAATTCAGAATCCCAAACATCAAAACTGGGAAGTCAGATAACCATCCACTTCTATCTGTGTTTTGCTGATGCCAAGCAAGTGCATTATGCTTCTATCTGCAGTTGTGCAGTTGACATAATTTACAGGGGAAAGGCCTGAGCCAGCCATCTCTGAGTTACTAATGGGATGGACAAAACATCTGACAGTTGCTTGTTATGTAACATTACACTCGGGTTTTCTGAAGGAATACAAAAAAAAATTAACAACATAAAAGCAATCACATTCATCAAGTATTTTTGTGCATCCATTTAACACCTGCTGACTGAATACTCTATGTGCTGGGGAACCAGACAAGCTCCCCGCCCTCATGCAGTAGCCCACAGGCAATAGATAAGTCATAAATATTTAGTACCAAGCAATGCCAATAAGAGGGCTTCCCAGGTGGTGCTAGTGGTAAAGAATCGCCTGGCAATACAGGAGACATAAGGGACACGGGTTCAATCCCTGGGTCAAGAAGATCCCCTGGAGGAGGGCATGGCAACCCACTCCAGTATTCTGGCCTGGAGAATCCGATGGACAGAGGAGCCTGGTGGTCTACAGTCCATGGGGTCTCAAAGAGTTGGGCACACTGAAGTGGTTGATCATGAGCACACAGTGGTAATAAGAAGAAAATAAAACAGTGGGGAGAAATGGTCAGAGGGTTCCAGAACTGTCTCTCATAGGGGTTGGTGTGTAGAGAGAGCTGAATGTAACAGTGATTTGGAGATGAGCAATTCAGGCAGTGGGAACAGCAAGAATGATATCTGTCTCACTGCTATAAAACTTAATCATTGCAAAATGTTTTATTTCAACCATAATTGAAAAAGACACATGTACCCCAGTGTTCATTATAGCACTATTTACAATAGCCAGGACATGGAAGCAACCTAGATGTCCATCAACAAAGGAATGGATAGAGGAGGAGCCAAGATGGTGGAGGAATAGGACGGGGAGACCACTTTCTCCCCTACAAATTCATCAAAAGAACAACTGAACGCTGAGCAAACTTCACAAAACAACTTCTGATCGCTAGCTGAGGTCATCAGGTGCCCAGAAAAGCAGCCCATTGTCTTCGAAAGGAGGTAGGACAAAATATAAAAGATAAAAAGAAAGACAAAAGAGCTAAGGACGGAGATCTGTCCCAGGAAGGGAGTCTTAACAGAGAAAGTTTCCAAACACCAGGAAACCCTCGCACTGGTGGGTCTGGGGGAAGTTTTTGAATCTCGGAGGGCAACCTGACTGGGAGGGGAACAATAAATAAAACCCACAGATTACGTGCCTAAAAGCAACTCCCAGCAGAAAAGTACCCCAGACGCCAGCATCCACCACCAGCATGTGGGGTCGGAACGGAGAGGAGCGGGCAGCATTTCTTAGGGCAAGGACCGGGCCTAAGTGCCCTGAGGGCAATCGGAGGGAGCTTTTGTGAGTTACCAGCTTAAACTGTGGGATATCCAGAGACAGATAATTAACCGGCCCAAACACACTGCCGGCGGCCGTTCGCAGAACAAAGGGACCAAGCAAGTCCAGAGAAGAGCTCGCAGGCTGCGGACAGGCCCAGCCCCGCCCCAGGCAGGAGGCAGGGGGGAGGGGAAAGGGGCAGGCTCGGCCCCAAGGACCGCATCCCCTACCGCACTGCAAACAGGCCCCCAATTCCTAATCAAAGACCTCCTGACATTCTGGATGGTCGACATCCGCCGGGAGGGTCGCGGCTAGACACAGGGCGCACGCACCCAACTGGCGCCGGCAGAAACTGAGACTGGGACCGCGGAGGGGAGAAGGCGCGCCGCCCCCGGGGAGAGTGCGCCCGGCAAGCTCCTGGCTACCTGAGCCCCCTCTGACGGGGAAGGCACAAAACGCAGGCGCGGCTTTTTCTTCCGCGCTTTTGTGGAACACCCGAGGGATGGAACCACACGCAGCGCAGGGCACGCTCCATATAGAGCAGCCGGGAGCCAGAGCAGTGTAGACGCGGAAACAGCGCCAGCCCCTCCCTGCAGCGCGACGGAACTAGCAACCTGAAGAGAGACCACCTCCGCCCGCCTGTGTCAGGGCGGAAATCAGGCACTGAAGAGACGGGCAAACAGAAGCCAAATAAACAAAGGGAACCGCTTCAGAAGGGACCGGTGCAACACATTAAAATCCCTGTAGATAACACTGACTACACTGGAAGGGGCCTGTAAATATCGAGAAGTGTAAGCTGGAACGAGGAGCTATCTGAAACTGAACCGAACCCACACTGACCGCAACAGCTCCAGAGAAACTCCTAGATATATTTTTACTTTTTTTTTTTTAAGTTAAAAAGAAAAATTTTTTTTTCTTTTTTCTCTTTTATTTTCTTTTAAAATTCCCTATTACTCCCCCATTACTCCTTAACTTTCATTTTCATAGATTTTTATGATTTTTTTAATTAGGAAAAATTTTTTTTTCTTCTTTTTTTTTTCTCTTCTATTTTCTATTTTTCTTTTTCTCTTATTTCCTTTGAAAGTCCTCTAGTACTCCTCTACTACTCCTTAATTTTCATTTTCATTACACTATAACCTTACAAAAAAAAAAAAAAAGAGAGAGCGAGAAGCCCTATTTTTAAACCGAACTTCATATATATGTCTAAAATTTGTGTGTGTGTGTTTTGGTTTTTGTTTTTAATATTGTATTTTTAAGAGTCTAACCTCTACTCTAGATTTTTAATCTTTGTTTTTCAGTACATGATATATATTGTGGACATTTAAGAATCCAATATTCAGTTCCCATTTTTATTCAGGAGTGTGTTGATTACTCTCTCCCAATCTTGACTCTCCGTTTTCTACCTCAGAACACCTCTATTTCCTCCTTTCCCCTTCTCTTCCCAATCCAATTCTGTGAATCTTGGTGGGTGTCTGGGCTACGGAGAACACTCTGGGAACAGACAACTGCGTAGATCTGTCTCTCTCCTCATGAGTCCCCCTTTTTCTCCTCCTGCTCATCTCTATCTCCCTCCTCCCTCTCCTCTTCTTCATGTAACTCTGTGAACCTCTCTGGGTGTCCCTCATGGGGGAGAATCTTTTCACCATTAACCTAGAAGTTTTATTATCAGTGCTGTATAGTTGGAGAAGTCTTGAGACTACTGGAAGAATAAAACTGAAATCCAGAGGAAGGAGACTTAAGCCCCAAACCTGAGAACACCAGAAAACTCCTGACTACAGGGAACTTTAAGAAATAAGAGACCGTCCAAAAGCCTCCATACCTACACTGAAACCAACCACCACCCAAGAGCCAGTAAGTTTCAGAGCAAGACATACCACGGAAATTCTCCAGCAACACAGGAACATAGCCCTGAACGTCAACATACAGGCTGCCCAAAGTCACACCTAACACATAGACCCATCTCAAAACTCATTACTGGGCACTCCATTGCACTCCAGAGAGAAGAAATCTAGTTCCATGCACCAGAACACCGACACAAGCTTCCCTAACCAGGAAACCTTGACAAGCCAATCGTCCAACCCCACCCACTGGGTAAAACCTCCACAATAAAAAGGAACCACAGACCTCCAGAATACAGAAAGCCCACTCCAGACACAGCAATCTAAACAAGATGAAAAGGCAGAGAAATACCCAACAGGTAAAGGAACATGAAAAATGCCCACCAAGTCAAACAAAAGAGGAGGAGATAGGGAATCTACCTGAAAAAGAATTTAGAATAATGATAATAAAAATGATCCAAAATCTTGAAAACAAAATGGAGTTACAGATAAATAGCCTGGAGACAAAGATTGAGAGGATGCAAGAAATGTTTAATAAAGACCTAGAAGAAATAAAAAAAGAGTCAATTAAAAATGAATAATGCAATAAATGAGATCAAAAACACTCTGGAGGGAACCAAGAGTAGAATAACGGAGACAGAAGATAGGATAAGTGAGGTAGAAGATAAAATGGTGGAAATAAATGAAGCAGAGAGGAAAAAAGAAAAAAGAATCGAAAGAAATGAGGACAACCTCAGGGACCTCTGGGACAATGTGAAACGCCCCAACATTCGAATCATAGGAGTCCCAGAAGAAGAAGACAAAAAGAAAGGCCATGAGAAAATACTCGAGGAGATAATAGCTGAAAACTTCCCTAAAACGGGGAAGGAAATAGCCACCCAAGTCCAAGAAACCCAGAGTCCCAAACAGGATAAACCCAAGGCAAAACACCCCAAGACACATATTAATCAAATTAACAAAGATCAAACACAAAGAACAAATATTAAAAGCAGCAAGGGAGAAACAACAAATAACACACAAAGGGATTCCCATAAGGATAACAGCTGATCTATCAATAGAAACCCTCCAGGCCAGAAGGGAATGGCAGGACATACTTCAAGTAATGAAAGAGAATAACCTACAACCTAGATTACTGTACCCAGCAAGGATCTCATTCAGATATGAAGGAGAATTCAAAAGCTTTACAGACAAGCAAAAGCTGAGAGAATTCAGCACCACCAAACCAGCTCTTCAACAAATGCTAAAGGATCTTCTCTAGACAGGAAATGCAGAAAGGTTGTATAAACGTGAACCCAAAACAACAAAGTAAATGGCAACGGGACCACACCTATCAATAATTACCCTAAATGTAAATGGGTTAAATGCCCCAACCAAAAGACAAAGACTGGCTGAATGGATACAAAAACAAGACCCCTATATATGCTGTCTACAAGAGACCCACCTCAAAACAAGAGACACATACAGACTAAAAGTGAAGGGCTGGAAAAAAATATTTCACACAAATGGAGACCAAAAGAAAGCAGGAGTTGCAATACTCATATCAGATAAAACAGACTTTCAAATAAAGGCTGTGAAAAGAGACAAAGAAGGACACTACATAATGATCAAAGGATCAATCCAAGAAGAAGATATAACAATTATAAATATATTTGCAGGATATAAAATTAACACACAGAAATCCCTTGCATTCCTATACACTAGCAATGAGAAAACAGAAAGAGAAATTAAGGAAACAATACCGTTCACCATTGCAACAAAAAGAATAAAATACTTAGGAGTATATCTACCTAAAGAAACAAAAGGCCTATACATAGAAAACTATAAAACACTGATGAAAGAAATCAAAGAGGACACAAACAGATGGAGAAACATACCGTGTTCATGGATTGGAAGAATCAATATTGTCAAAATGGCTATTCTACCCAAAGTAATCTATAGATTCAATGCAATCCCTATCAAGCTACCAACGGTATTTTTCACAGAACTAGAACAAATAATTTCACAATTTGTATGGAAATACAAAAAACCTCGAATAGCCAAAGTAATCTTGAGAAAGAAGAATGGAACTGGAGGAATCAACCTGCCTGACTTCAGACCCTACTGCAAGGCCACAGTCATCAAGACAGTATGGTAGTGGCACAAAGACAGAAATATAGATCAATGGAACAGAATAGAAAGCCCAGAGATAAATCCACGAACCTATGGACACCTTATCTTCGACAAAGGAGGCAAGGATATACAATGGAAAAAAGACAACCTCTTTAACAAGTGGTGCTGGGAAAACTGGTCAAACACTTGTAAAAGAATGGAACTAGAACACTTTCTAACACCATACACAAAAATAAACTCAAAATGGATTAAAGATCTAAATGTAAGACCAGAAACTATAAAACTCCTAGAGGAGAACATAGGCAAAACACTGTCTGACATGAATCACAGCAGGCTCCTCTATGACCCACCTCCCAGAATATTGGAAATAAAAGCAAAAATAAACAAATGGGACCTAATGAAACTTAAAAGCTTTTGCACAACAAAGGAAACTATAAGTAAGGTGAAAAGACAGCCCTCAGATTGGGAGAAAATAGTAGCAAATGAAGCAACAGACAAAGGATTAATCTCAAAAATATACAAGCAACTCCTGAAGCTCAATTCCAGAAAAATAAATGACCCAATCAAAAAATGGGCCAAAGAACTAAACAGACATTTCTCCAAAGAAGACATACAGATGGCTAACAAACACATGAAAAGATGCTCAACATCACTCATTATCAGAGAAATGCAAATCCAAACCACAATGAGGTACCATTACACGCCAGTCAGGATGGCTGCTATCCAAAAGTCTACAAGCAATAAATGCTGGAGAGGGTGTGGAGAAAAGGGAACCCTCTTACACTGTTGGTGGGAATGCAAACTAGTACAGACACTATGGAGAACAGTGTGGAGATTTCTTAAAAACTGGAAATGGAACTGCCATGACCTAGCAATCCCACTTCTGGGCATACACACTGAGGAAACCAGATCTGAAAGAGACACATGCACCCCAATGTTCATCACAGCACTGTTTATAATAGCCAGGATATGGAAGCAACCTAGATGCCCATCAGCAGATGAATGGATAAGGAAGCTGTGGTACATATACACCATGGAATATTACTCAGCCATTAAAAAGAATTCATTTGAATCAGTTCTAATGAGATGGATGAAACTGGAGCCCATTATACAGAGTGAAGTAAGCCAGAAAGATAAAGAACATTACAGCATACTAACACATATATATGGAATTTAGAAAGATGGTAATGATAACCCTATATGCAAAACAGAAAAAGAGACACAGATGTACAAAACAGACTTTTGGACTCTGTGGGAGAAGGCGAGGGTGGGATGTTTTGAGAGAACAGCATGTATATTATCTATAGTGAAACAGATCACCAGCCCAGGTGGGATGCATGAGACAAGTGCTCGGGCCTGGTGCACTGGGAAGACCCAGAGGAATCGGGTGGAGAGGGAGGTGGGAGGGGGGATCGGGATGGGGAATACATGTAACTCCATGGCTGATTCATGTCAATATATGACAAAACCCACTGCAATGTTGTGAAGTAATTAGCCTCCAACTAATAAAAATAAATGAAAATAAATAAATAAATAAATAAAAATAAATTAAAAAAACAAAGGAATGGATAAAGAAGCTGTGGTAGATATATATAATAGAATATTACTCAGCCATAAAAAGGAATGTATTTGAGTCAGTTCTAGTGAGGTGGCTGAACCTAGAGCCTGTTATACAGAGTGAAGTCAGTCAGAAAGAGACAATCAAATATTGTGTATTAACACATATACATGGAATCTTCCCTGATAGCTCAGTTGATAAAGAATCTGCCTGCAATGCAGGAGACCCCGGTTTGATTCCTGGGTCAGGAAGATCCCCTGGAGAAGGGAATGGCTACCCACTCCAGTATTCTGGCCTGGAGAATTCCATTGCCTATATAGTCCATGGGGTTGCAAAGAGTTGGACACGACTGAGCAACTTCCACATTCATATTATTCCCATTCATTCACACGGAATCTAGAAAAATGGTACTGATAAATCTACTTCCAGGGCAGGCTATATAGATGCAGATGTAGAGAAAAGACTTGTGAACACAGCAGGAGAAGGAGAGAGTGAGACGAATTGAGAGAGTAGCACTGAAACACATACATTACCGTATATAAAATAGGTAGCTAGCAGAAAGTTGCTGAATAAAACAGGGAGCTCAAAACGGTGCCGTGACAACCTGGAGGGGTGGGATGATTCAAGAGGGAGGGGACACATGCATATTTACGGCTGACTTACATTATTGTACAGCAGAAACCAACGCAACATTGTAAAGCAAATATTCTCCAATTTAAAAAATTCTTTTTTAAATTTTTTCTCAGAATTCAACTTCCCCACTTGTATCTGCTACATTAATATTAAAACATCCATTTGAGAATATCTACATCATTGCAGATGGGTATATAAACTAGGAAACACTTGGAGAATGTACTCTGGAAATATGTAGTGAAAGCTATTACAATTATCATAATTATATGATTCAGTAATTCTGTTCCTAAGATATGGTAGAAATGCATTCAGAAATGTGCACAAAGGTTTTTATACAAGAGTATCTACGACAATCTACATCAAAGCTATCTATAGCTTATAATAGCAAAAAAATCAGAAATGATCTCAAGGTCTAACAACAAAAGAAATGTTAGATGGTTACAACAGCGTGTAATGAAATAGCTAATAATTAAAAAGCAGATTTTTGCACAAAATTTAATGAGATTCAGAAATGCTCACGAGAAATTGAGGGGAAAGACAGAATATAAAATCATATAAATGATTCCAACTTGAAATCAATGATATACTTACATATATATATAAATAAATAATATTCTAATTTAAATAAATATTAATATCTAATATAAATAAATAATAGTATTCTGGGGGAAACATGCTAAAAGGTGATTACCTCTGACTTTAGGAGATTACAAGTGATTGATTTTCTTTAGAGTTCCCTAAACATTCTCTTTGTTCCACAAAGAGCATGATTGATGTTTATAAGGAAAAAGCTAAAGAAATAGAAGTATACAGTGTTACAGCTTTAGATTTTTTAGATAAAAAGAGGGGCTCACAGTCAGAAATGTACTAGGAAAACATTAGAAATGTCCTCAGGAAAACCTAGAGTATAATTTTAGTGTACTGGGGGGGACACTGAGTTCTTCACCTCCATCCCTGAGTTTGGATTTTTCGCTCTCATCTACTGATGCTGTTGCCTTCTCATCACAATCCTGTGGGCAACCTGAGGTAACTCATCACTCACTGCATGTGGTTCATAGTAAATGCTCAATAAACGCCAACTGAATCATGTAAAGTTGCAAATCAGAGGTAATCAGTCCTACTATTTAGAATCTTTTATCTGCTGTCTAAATGAGATCATTGTTTTGCATTTAAGTCAAAGCATATACTATTCTTAGAGTAACACTTAAGTTGTTTTGCATCAGATTCAGCATTTAAGGCTTTCTCTTTGCAACATCTTTGAGTGCCTGAAATAACCACAAGCTTTTTTGTGTTACGGGTAGGTTCTGTACTGAATCTGTTATGCCATTTCTTCACATCTTTCTTCATTTCTTCACCTCAGAGATATCAAATGATTTAGCTGTTTTAGAATATCTCATTTTTCTAAAGAATTCTCTTTATTCAGTCTTGAGTCTTGTGTTGGGAATGGTAAGGGTAGG
The DNA here is from genome assembly GCF_033118175.1 of Dama dama. Taxonomy (NCBI): domain Eukaryota; kingdom Metazoa; phylum Chordata; class Mammalia; order Artiodactyla; family Cervidae; genus Dama; species Dama dama. The sequence continues at coordinate 17,743,440 of NC_083688.1, read as the reverse complement.
CATAATAGTCATTATGATAATGAAAACAAGTTATAACAACTACTAAATGGTAAACGGGCTTCCCTCATGGCTCAGCTGGTAAAGAATCTGTCTACAATGTGGAAGACCTGGGTTCAATGGTAAACGTCACTCCATATATATGCTGTGATTATCTGTGACATTATTTCTTTCTGATTCAAATATAAAAGCTAATAGACCTTTCTTTGAAAAGTGCACTTTGCCCCATAATAATTCATCTCCTATATACTCACTGTTCCAAACACTTTTTTTCATTAATGTGCAAAATCTTCTTCTGTTGAAAACGTGCTTGCAATTACAGTAGGCTTCTTTCCTCCCAGAGATAATGTGTCCCTGCTAACCTGTGTCAAGAGGTCAAAATCCATGAATGAAGCATACACTGTCCTGAACTCAATAAACTGAACAGATGGCTGACACTTGGAATTCTTTCCAGTAACAGAGACCAGAAGAGAGGAGGAGGTGAGAAAAGGCTAGATCACAACTGCAGGTTAAAAGGGTCTCAGTTAACACTCTCAACTCGTCTAATCCACAGTCATTTCAGGATGTATTTCTATTGCAATCAGAAGCAGCATTTCCTTATTTTAAGATTAAAAAAAACTAACAGCAAGACTGAGTACAAAGATGCTTTGTAAGCTTAACAGTACGTTTATACACTTATCAGTATTACTTATTAAAATGTTATCCTCCACATGAGGGAGAGCATTAGGTATGTAAAAGCAATAATTCAAAATGAATTATATCTGGTTATATGCAGATAAATGTTTAACAGTCAACTTTCTGAAAAAAAATTCCTGCTTTAAAGGATTTCCAATTTCCATGGTGCAAATACTCCCACCATGTCTAATTTCCAGCTACCAATGTGATGTCACTGAACTCCAGCTTGAAAGGAGATGTCTGGGGTCATCCTTGCAAGCCAGCAGGAGCCAGCTTCAACACACCATTGGCTTTAGCTAAGAGTATCTCTCATAGGGATGTGAGAGTTGAACCATAAAAGAGGCAGAGCACCGAGGAATTGATGCTTTTGAACTGTGGTGTTGGAGAAAACTCTTGAGAGTCCCTTGGACTGCAAGGAGATCCAACCAGTCAATCCTAAAGGAAATCAGTCCTGAATACTCTTTGGAAGGACTGATGCTGAAGCTGAACTCCAATACTTTGGCCACCTGATGCAAAGAGCTAACTCACTGGAAGAGACCCTGATGTTGGGGAAGACTGAAGGTAGAAGGAGAAAAGGGCAACAGAAGATGAGATAGTTGGATGGTATCACCAATTCAATGGACAAGAACTTGGACAAACTCCAAGAGATGGTGAGGGGTAGGGAGGCTTGCATGGACAGCAGTCCATGGGGTCACGCAGGGTTGGACACGACTTGGTGACTGAACATCGTGGAACTACACCAAGACTACAGCAACTTAGATCATCAAAAGGAGGGAATATTTATATCCCTCAATGTGATGACAGAAAATGTCTAATACCTGAAGGCCACTATACTTTATATGCAGTAAAGTTGTCCTTAACTCTTTCCTTTCTATTCTCCCTTTTCACACCTTAAGGAAGAGCATCAAAATAAATAGCTCAACCTCCAGATGATCTCCATACCCACGAAACAAAGTCACTTGTTACCTTCTCTCCCACATATCATAACTAAAGAGATGCCATCAGCTACAGATTCAACTCTTATAACTTCCCCACTTCTAGTGAAGAATGCAAATATCCCCATTAAGTTATTCGACAGTCATACCCTAGTGTGAATGAAGCATCTGAGAAGGGGTTTTGAAGGCAGTTTAGAGGGGGCATAACAAAAGAGTATCTTCTACTCTCTGCTTTAATGGAGACCATCATCACCAAAGAAAGGGAAAATTTTAGAAATGAAAATGTATTTCCCTATTTGGTGATCTTGCCTGGGGCTACTCCTGAAAAGTGGCTTCACCCTGGTGGCTCAGATGGTAAAGAATCTGCCTGCACTGCAGGAGACCCAGCTTCAATCCCTGGGTTGGGAAGATCCCCTGGAGAAGGGAATGGCAACCCACTCCAGTATTCTTGCCTGGAGAATTCCATGGATAGAGGAGCCTGATGGGCTATAGTCCACGGGGTCACATAGAGTCAGAAACAACTGAGCGACAAACACTTTCACTTTCAGTCTTGAAAAGCAGCCTTCCCCCAGACCCTGTCAGAACAGAGCTTCGTGGGTAGAGATCAAGCTTGCAATGCCAGATCTTCTCTCTGGAAAAGAGGGACATCATGATGCTAAATTCCAGCCCTTCGCTCCTGCTACTGTTACTGAAAGGTGGGGGTCTGGCAGCTCACCACTCAAACGCCAATAAACAGGCCAGGTTGGTGGAAAGGAAATGACTTTATTTCAGATGCCCTACTGGGGTAGGGGGGAGGGTGGACATTTGTCCAAAGGCCAACTCCCCCCACTGACAAATCAGTGGGCAAGAGCCTTTCTTTATAGGCAGAAGGAGGGGGCTACATGCAGAAACAGCACAGTTGGCTGTCACAGTCACCTTGAAATTGGTCATCAGTGGTCTGACTAGCAACATCTTGACTGTTCTAGTTACAGTTAATGTCCAGTTCCAGGGTCAATTTGTTTCCATTCTTTGAGGCCGGTTCTCAGAGTTGTGACACGTTAGGTCATGGTTACAGTCTGGCCATCAGGTGGTTAACTTCTCCACCTGGGGTTTCATTATCTATAAGACAGCTCACAGGATATGGCTCGGAATAATACCTATAGCCCATGAGAAGGAACTAAAAGGTCCCACTGCTGCTACTGCTGCTAAGTCGCATCAGTCGTGTCCGACTCTGTGCGACCCCAGAGACGGCAGCCCACCAGGCTCCTCCGTCCATGGGATTTCCCAGGCAAGAGTACTGGAGTGGGTTGCCATTGCCTTCTCCACTAAAGGTCCTAGGCTATGCTTAATGACTGCATTGTTATTATTTGGTCTTCTTTGACTGTTTTCCTGGTGGCTCAGATGGAAAAGGATACGCCTGCAATGTGGGAGACCTGGGTTCGATCCCTGGGTTGGGAAGATCCCCTGGAGGAGGGCATGGCAACCCAGTTCAGCATTTTTGCCTGGAGAATGCCCATGGACAGAGGAACATGGCAGGCTACAGTCCATGGGGTTGCAGAGTTGGACACGACTGAGCGACTAAGCACAGACTGTTTTCCTTTGTTTTTGCATGTTCTCATTTCTCTGCTCAAACCTATTCTTTGACTAGAGTTTTACACAGACAAAAAGCAGGTAGAAGACATGAAGAGGGGGAGGCAGGGGCAGGCAAGGACCATAGGGTCCTGCTCTGTTTCACAACCCTCCATGAACCCACCACTTGAAGATTTCTTTCTGTGCTATTTGCTTTACCTGGTACCACTGTCTTGCCAGAATGCACTCTACCTGCCTGGCCAGAATTACCCATCACAGTCCACTGTGATTTCCAGCTGGTGCTCACCTCACCCGACCCTGTCTGATCTCTGAGTCCCTTCCTTTCTTCCCAGCTTGTACGGAAAGGCCCTGGGACTGATCACCATGGACAGCTGTGAAATGCTTTCCATAGAATCTCCAGTGAAAGTCGCTCAGTTGTGTCCGACTCTTTGCAACCCCATAGACTATACAGTCCATGGAATTCTCCAGGCCAGAATACTGGAGTGGGTAGCCTTTCCCTTCTCCAGGGGATCTTCCCAACCCAGGGATCGAACCCAGGTCTCCTGCATTGCAGGCAGATTCTTTACCAGCTGAGCCACAAGGGAAGCCCAAGAATACTGGAGTGGGTAGCTTATCCCTTCTAATCTCCAGAGCTGGGGATAAATACAGGGTGTAGGGGACATGTAATGGTCTTGCTTGCCTTTCCTCCATTTGTCCTTCATCTGTCATGAGCACCAAGATTCCCCTTGGGGAGGCTCAGTGGACAGTCAGTCTGGCCCCAAGTCTGGTCTGTGACACGGCGGGCCCATTAAGTCTTTCCCTAATTCTAGTCATGAGTCAAGAGACTCGAGGACAGAGCTGAGTTGTCCCAAGGGCAGCCTCAGGAGAGGACACTTCCTGCATCCCCACCCACCCTGGCTCCTCTTTTTGCCAAGGCCAATTGCTCAGCTTCATTTTCAACTCTGAGAGCAGCCTTGCAGTCCAGGGCCTTAAATTTTCTTTTCTTAAATTAACAGATTCTTTTTTCCTTAAATTAACAGCAGTGCATTTTCACTGCTTGTAACCAAAAGACTCCTATTTACGTAAACGCATTTATGAATGAGTCCCGGACAGATGGGTAAACGGGAGTGAAGTCTTAACCTTTCATGTTTTCTTACAGTTCTCAGAGGACCCCTGAGTGTCTTCGTCCCAGCTCTGGCCATGAGCAAGCCCTGGAACCAGTCTTTCTCTCTCTCTCTTTTTTTTTCTTTTGCTCTGCAGAATCTCAAGACATTATCTGGGTCTCAGAGAAAGCAGAACTGCAGGAGGAAACTTGCTTTGGGAAGCAGAGGTGGAGAAGGACCCATTCAGATCTGTTAAGCTGTGAGCCCCTCCCTTGGCTGCCCATTGGGGTCTGTCTCAGGTTAACTCAGCACGGGGCAAAACAAGAGGATAAAAGCACATTTCATCAGAATAGTGATCGAGGAGTCTTTTATTCCCAAACCATGAATAAGCACAGTATCAACCAAAGGGATTTCAAGGACCTTTTGTAGGTGACACCTCAGAGTAAGTCTCTGAGTTTCAAAGGGGATTATGAGGAAGCAATGAGTAGTCAAATGAAGACTCAATATGGGGCAACATACAGGTTAGCATGATCCTTGGGGACAATCCAAGTGTCCAAGTGCCAACAGCCATGATGCTCTTAAAATTCAGCATTATAGCCATAAAGCAGCGGTAGGGACAATTAAATCAGGCACCCTGATAGCAGAGAGAAAATTGGTGGGGAGTATAATGGATTTGTCTCAATTAGAAAAGGCAAATGACAGGCCTTTGACATCTGAGCTATTACTGGTCATTACTGCAGCACTTCATAAAAAGGAAAACTGTACTCAAAAGAGATTTACTTCATGATAGAATCAAAGAGCTAGAAGAAACATCAAAAGAAAAATGGAGCCCTGTCCCCTGCAGTCAAGAATGATTTGCAATTAAGTCAGTGAGAAAGGCAGCAGGAAACATGAGGTCTTAGATTAGGAAAAAACCTAAGTCCAGTCTCAAGTTTGGCCTCGACGAGGCAGGTAGGCTGAGCTGGTTTCTCAACCTCTCCAAGTCCCCTTTCCCACATTCCTCGTCTGTGAAATGAATAAGACCACCACTTTGCAGATTTACTCTGCAGGATACAGGAGATCGCAGGGAAAGCCAATTTTCATATGAAGTTCCCCATGTGAGCCGGTGAAGGACCAGGTGCCTTCCTCAGGACATCACAGAGGGGATTGGAGCAAGGACCACCTGCACATCAGTGTACAGTAAACCAGTCTCCTCAGTATTATGTTAAAGAGTGAGATGGGAGAAAAGAACGGTCGTTGTTACAAAGAGCCATCAAGTGGGGATGGGAGAGGAGCCATGAAAAGGAGGTGACCCGACCCTGCAGCATCTCTGGTGACAGACGGAAGCTCCAGGCAGAAAGCAGCATGTGAAAGACAGCAGAGAGCATGAGCTCAGCTGAGGGGGGAATAATCCATTTTTCTCAGCCTCGTATTTTGTGTGTTTTAGGTGTGAAAACGCAGTCATCAACGTTGAGCTTGCAGCGTGTCTAAAAATAGTTCTTCACCTGCTGCTGCTTTTGCCATGGGTTACAAAGGCTATTGTTTATTTCAGCAGATGGAAGAGAAGCTGTGAAAAGCTGTTCACGGGTGCAGAAGGGAGCACACAGAGGCAGGGGCCCGGGGAGTATGCTAATGAGTGGGGTCAGGGACGATTAGTGCCATCGCGAACACAAAATCTTTCTTCTCCCAGGATCTGTTAGAGCTTAAGCATCAGCATGCTAATTTGGACCTGCGTCTCAGTGGGCACGCCGCGAGCATGTCCATTAGCTTTTGCAGTCTTCTGAATCACACTCGGGAAGCCCAAGGTTGCTTTTCATGTGTCACAGAGTAACTCAGAAGCTACTAAGAGCCCGAGAGTCAGAGGTCTAGGGAGAAAAATCATTTGTCATTTCTGGCTCTGGGTGGCAGCGCCCCTGCTGTTGACAGCTGCCACCCATTCCGGATGGAGCTGGCACCCGAGGCTCGAGCATCTTTGCAGGGAGAGCAGTGGGAACGTTGTTTACTCTCTGGAGCCCCAGAGTCAGCCATGAAAGAAATGAGGTTTTTGTTTCAGTGGTGTTGAGAAAGGTTGGCGCCAAGCCCATCAAGAGCTCATGGCTTCCCCGGAGCCACTTGCCACGAAAATAAAAAAGTAAACAAATGCTCCCTCTAACTTGCTCTGTGGAGGGCCGGTATCTTCCATGTGCTCTTCTCTTAAATATATGAACCAAGCCACGCTTGATCACAAATTGTGATTATCACCCCACTGTCACTAGCTCCCTGCTGAACCCAAGTGTTTTCTGCTCCTTTCCCGAGCAGTTCAAATTGACAAGAAAGAATATTAACTGAGGCTTATTTTACACTAAATTAGCTAGCAAAACACACACCCTCCCCATCACCAGGCAGGAAACAAAGGAGTAAGGCCAGCTCCTGTTAAGCTTCCAGAAATCCACCTCCTGAGACAGACTTCTTTTCTTTTCCTGCCGTTTCCTAACATTCACAGCCTCACACGTGCTTCATAAGCCTCACACCATCTGGTTAGTCTAAGAGGAAGTAAACAGCAGAGGAAAAAATATGAGGCATTACAACTGGCTAATGGTTGAAAATCCCCGCTGTACAATTAGCCATGCTGCAGAACGCCAAAGAAAAACATGAACGAAAGTCATGAGGAAGCGTTGCAAGGTTGTCTTAAATCCATATTTAGAGGGAGGGTTAGGGAAAGAATATGGCAGGGGTTGGGTCTTACCTTGATATGTGTTTATTACAAAGACAGCAATAATGCCTAAGGAGACAATGATTCGTTTTGGAAATCCCATGCCGAGAGTAATTTTTGTCTGGTTTGTTGACAACTACCAGTGGTTGTGGACATAGATCCCTTTCCCAAGATGGCCCTGAATGCCCACCATCTGAACCTTGGGTACTATTAAGCTTATGGGTTGGACGAGTCTCAGATTTTGGTTTTTGGTTTTTATTTTGGCTGCACTAGGTCTTCCTTGCAGCCTGCAGTCTTCTCTTATTTTGGCACTTGGGCTTATCCCTGCAGCATGTGAGCTCCTCTGGTTCTGGTGCAGAGTCTCTTCAGTTGCAGGTTGTAGGCTTAGTTGCCCTTCGGCATGTGGGCTCTTAGTTCCTGGACCAGGGATCAAACCTGCATCCCCTGCATTAGAAGGCAGATTCTTAACCACTGGGCCACCAGGGAAGTCCCTCAGGTTTGGGATTGGAATGCTGTTGTTGTTCAGTCACTAAGTCATGTCTGACTCTTCACAACCCCATGGACTACAGCATGCCAGGCCTCCCTGTCCCTCACTATCTTCTGGAGTTTGCCCAAGTTTGTAGCCATTGAATCAGTGAAGACTCTTGAGAGTCCCTCAGACTGAAAGGAGATCAAACCAGTCAATCCTAAAGGAAATCAACCCTGAATACTCACTGGAAGGACTGATGCTGAAGCTGAAACTCCAATACTTTGGTCACCTGATGCAAAGAGCCAACTCATTGGAAAAGACCCTGATGCTGGGAAAGATTGAAGGCAGGAGGAGAAGAGGATGACAAAGGATAAGATGGTTGGATGGCATCATCGATTCAGTGGATTGGAATAGAAGGCTCCAATCCCTACAACAAGACCAAGGGATTCTTAGTTACAGAAACTTGCCATCAAATTAACACATTTGACAGCTTTGAGATTCAATCAGTTTGTCCTAGGTAACCACCTGAAACTCAGCCTAAATACATTACTGAGGTCATATTAACCAAAACACCAGCGTGTCACTTCACAAAGTGAAAATTTTAGTTTGAACCCAACTGGAGTGTTGAATTTTATAGTCTCAAATTCTATAAAGGAAAAAAAATCTACATAAAGAAATAGCATCTGGCAACTTGTAGAAGATCGTTCAAATTTGGTACTGAGACAGATTTAAGAGAATGAAGAATGTACTGACCTAGTTCTAAAACACTGCCAAATCCCAGGACATTTCCCCATAATTGAGTGGCACTCACTGAAACTTACAGTGGATCCATTATCACTATAAGCAACAACCCTCAAAGCTGCAAAACGTCTTTACTATAATAAAGCCATGCACAATCAAGAATAACCAAAAAAGAATGGAATCAAATATATAAAAAACAGCAAAAAGAATTCTTAAGTTTAAAAACGAATAAATAAAAAAAGGATGTAAAAGAAATGAAATCAAAGGAGGGACTATTAAAAGTAGGAAATAAACTGTTAATAACTAAAACCAGAAAAGCATCTTAAAGAACTTCTCAGGGGAAGGAGGAAATAGTCATTTAAACACCATCAGCTCCAGGAAAAGAAATTTCACAAGGTCTTCACAATCCTAAGATCTAGGATCACAGAGGCAAAGAAGAAGCAGTTCAGAAGGTCTAAATGAGTAAGACAAGGAATATGTTATCATGGCACACAAGGCATTCACAGCACAGAAGTACTTTCACTCTTTCAAAAAAAAAGTAATTTGGTTTCATGTGGGGTACATGAAAAGGATGAAAAGTTATACTGGAGTGCATTGAATGGTGGCCCCCAAAATGCTATGTCCATCTCCTAACTCCCAAAACCTGTAAATTGTGACCTTATTTGGGAAAGGGGCATTTCAAAGGTCATCAAAGATCTGGAAATAAGGTATGTCCTAAATCCAGTGACAAGCTAAGAAAAGATGAGATGAGGTGAGGGGAGGGAAGGGGAGGGCAACGGGAGGGGAGACAGGCACAGACACAGGCAAGGCCATGTGAAGATGTGAAGACCCATGCAAAGGTGAAGGTTCAGACTAAGTTATGCTGCCACAAGCCAAGGGACCCCAAGAACCACCAGGCCCTGGAAAAGACAGAGAAGGATCCTCCCCTAGAGTGTGTGGAAAGAGAGTGACCCTGTCCCATTTATATCTAGCTTCTGGCCTCCAGAACTGTAAGAGAATCAATCTCCATTGTTTTAAGCCACCACACTTCCATACTGGTGTGTGACTGCAGGCCTACGAAACCAACGGGCCTTCCCTGGTGACTCAGTGGTAAAGGATCTGCCTGCCAAAGCAAGAGACATGGGTTCAGTTCCTGGGTTGGGAAGATCCCCTGGAGAAGGAAACGGTGACCCACCCCAGTACTCTTGCCTGGAGAAGTCCATGGACAGAGGAGCCTGGTGGACTACAGTCCATGGGGTTGCAGAAGAGCCGGACACAACTTAACGACTAAACCACAACAGGAAACTAACACAAGCACCTTAGCTATTAATTACCTACCGAAAAGCCATCCTGTGCCTGTCGTTACCAGCTATGATCTAGTGGGAAGCAGATATCCTAGTGGCTGGAAGCAAAAGCTTTCAGATTAAGGAAACCAAGACTGAATCCAGATTCTGCCAATCACTCGCTGTGTGACCCTGGACATGTTTCTTTAACTTTCTGGGCATCAGTGTCACCTCCAAAATGGTGAGTAGTATAAACAGCCCCTATTCACACAGTGTTGTTGAGAATAAACGAAATCATCACTGCAAAAGTGCATGGTGCAGGGGCAGATGAATGGTGAAATATAGTCCCCACGACCAACTCAGTGCCATACTCATGGATGTGAGCGCTGGGGATTCATAAATAAAACGAAAGCTCACTGCTAATGACATCTATCTCTTTGAATCTGTTCTTCTCAGAGAACTTCTTGTCAATAATTAAAACAATTCCACAGTCTTGATATCCACACTTCTATTTATGATACTTAAAATTATCAGCTTCGTTCTCACTATCACACCTAAGCACTTATTCATTAATTCTCGCAGGAGGCGTTTAATTTCAGGAAACGTGTTTTTGAGATGTTTCAGTGTCCTGGAGTTATGAAACTATAATGTGATTCATTTACTTTCTGAAAAACATGAAGGCAACAATTTTTCAGTTTCAACTTTACTTTGTTGAAGTAACAAAAGTCATTATGATCCTAAAGATATTTACCCCATGATATTTGATCATGGTCAGCTAAGTAACAGTCACCATTCATTCAAATGTTTGCTTAGTACCTTAGTGTGACAAGACCACAGAACACAAGATCACGGTTTTTGGAATGATATTAATTTTGGAAACATACTTCCTTTGACTAAGCTTTTGTGTACAGACTCTCAAAGGAGCTTCTCCAGCTCAGAGTTAAAATATTTGCCTGGTGTGACAAGCAGTTATGCATAGGCTAGTCAGCCCCTCTGCTAAATTCAGGGGAAGGGAGAAATTCATTTTAAGAATTGGAGTCGGAAAAAAAAAAAAAAGAATTGGAGTCGGGCTTGTTGCTCCCTAATTTTGAGGCATCCCTGCTGTGTTAGTCAGTTCTCCAGAGAAACAGAACCAATAAAAGAGATAGATGGATAATAGATACCTAGAGAGATATGTGATATAGACAGATAATAGGTAGATAGATAGGTGATAGATAAATAGGTAGGATATATATGTGATATAGATAGATACATAGATAGGCCCCATGGACCCCAGGAGCCTGCCAGGCTCTTCTGTTCATGGAGTTTTTCAGGCAATAATACTGGAGTGGGTTGCCATTTCCTCCTCTGGGGGATCTTCCCAACCCAGGGATCGAACCCGAGTCTCCTATGTCTCCTGCATTGGCAGGCGAATTCTTTACCACTGTGCCACCTGGGAAGCACACACCATATGTGATATAGATAGATGGATAGATAATAGATAGGCAGATAGATATGTGATACAGATAGATAATAGGTAGATAAACATGTGATAAATAGGTAGACAAATATGTAATATATAGAGAGACAGATAGATGTAAGAGGAGATTTATTATAGGAATTGGCTTATGTGGTTATGGAGGCTGCAAGGTCCCCTGACCTGCCATCCATAAATTGGAGACTCGGAAAAGCAGAGGTTTAATTCAGTCAAAGTTCAAAGGCCTGAGAATCAGCAGAACCAACAGCATAAATCCAAGTCCAAAGGTCCCAAAATGGAGTAGGGGAACCATGGTGTAAGTCCGGGTCTGAGTCCAAAGGCCCAAGAACCAGAAGCATGGATGTCCAAAGACAAGAGAAGCTGGACTTCCTACCTCAAGCCGAAAGCAAATTTTCCATTCCTCTACCTTTCTGTTCTATGTGGGCCTTCAACAGATTGGACAACGCCCACTCACACTGCCTCCTTAAATGATATGTTTGTACTCAAAGTCTATTGATTCTAATACTAATCTCTTCTGAAAACACCCTCACAGACATACCCAGAAATATTTTTATTTTTTTCCCAGCTATCTGAGCATCCCTTTATGTGTCAAGTTGACACATAAAACTAACCATCACACCTGCATTTCAAGTAAACTTCATGGTAATTAATAAAATACAGTTCTTCCTTACAGCCTTGGAGACATTTAAAAGTTCCCAAGCCAACGTTTGAGCAAACTCTGGGAGATAGTGAAGGACAGGAAAGCCTGGTGTGCTGCAGTCTATGGATTGCAGAGTCAGACAAGACTTAGTGACTCAGCAACAACAAGCCAATGACTGGGGACAAGAAGTGAAAAAAGAAAACACTGAATTAAATGGGAATGAAGCAGAATGCTGCTGAATCAAACACAAGCAGGTGAAGTTCTAGGAAGACCTCATTCTTTCTGGTGGGAGAGGAATGTTCAAGTTACCTTAACTGTCTGGTAAGCCCAGCCTTCATAAACATATCGGCTATAGATGTGAAGGAGTTTGATTTGACTCTTTCCCCCTCACTCTCCCTCCTGAATACATCACCTTAACAGAAGCAAATTTTATCCAGGTGTCTTCTGAAGCAGTTTTCATTTTGCCTGAAGATGTCAGAGAAGCCAGGACACCCAACTGATACCATTGGTCTCATTTGATCTGGTTCATACGCTCTGACCAGGTGGCAGAAAGGTAAAGAATCTACCTGCCAATGTAGGAGAGGCAAGAGATGCTGGTTCAATCCCTGGGTCAGAAATATCCCCTAGAATAGGAAATGGCAACCCACTCCAGTATTCTTGGCTGGAAAATTCCATAGACAGAGAAGCCTGGTGGGCTATAGTCCACGAGGTCACAAACAAAGAGTTGGACACAACTGAGCAATTGAGCACACACTCTGACTGAGGATGCAAGCTGCCCGGGTATCTTGGAGTTGGGTGATAATGAACATGTGCTTCCTTCTGAAGAGCCCTTAGCAGCATTCTTCTACAGCTCTGCAAGCCCAAGTAGGACCTCTCCACGGTAACAGCCTGACTGAATCTTGGAACGATGCTTCCAACAATTCACACAAACTAAAAATGAACACACGTCATTCAAAATGAATTCACTCACCATGAATTCATTCATTCATAAGACTTTATTAAGCACTAACAATGTGCCTGTTATTAAACGGTATTTCGGAAAGGAGGAGGGGTTTTATTTTCCAACTGCCCATCAGAAAGACATTTGATAAACCCAACTTATTGACTGAAGAACAACAACAACCCCCTAATCTAAAAGACGATTCAAAGAATCAGCACTCAGACACCAAAAATCTAATCAGAAAACAGCTTGCTTTGATCCCCTACCTTTCTAGTTTTAGGAACCATTAGGAGCATTCTGGTCGATTTCTAAGACTTTCTTAGTTTGGAGGGGAAAAAATGGGCATAACTTTTGTAGTTCAAATTGCACAACGCGTCATTGAAAATGAAATAGTAATGGAAGGTTTAAAAAGTAGACCTTAAAAAAAAAATCAGTTCAGTTAGAGGCCACAAAATTAGCCAGCTTCCTACTGAAAGAAATGTGATACTTTTTTTTTAACATCACTTCGCTACATCTGAATTTTGTCCTGAAGGATGCAGTGACCTACATAGAACTGACACTCTCGTTATCAGAACTCTGCAGCACCCAGCCCTGGCCGTCACTGATGAAGAACAGAGAGACATCCTGGAGCTGCAAAGCTAAACAAGGTTGTGGGTTTTGTCCTGAGACAAGGATGGGGTGTCCTTACAAGGTCTCTGAAACTAGAACTCAGTAAACAATGGAAGGGGGCTATAGAGAATAAGATGGTTGGAAGGCATCACTGACTCAATGGACATGAGTTTGAGCAAACTCCAGGAGATGGTGAAGGACCGGGAAGCCTGGCATGCTGCAGTCCACAAGGTCACAAAGAGTTGGAAACGACTGAGTGACTGAATCCTAAACACTGGAAATGAGGACCACGTGGAAGAACTACATTTTTAAGCCATTAACCTTTTTTCTAAAGCAGTAAATTTATTTCTTTACATACTCACTATAGACACACGTGTAAAAATTACTAAAAACCTCAAGAAGATTCTGAAAAGCTTATATTTGCACAAAGGATAGCTTCATATCCGATTCAGTGGCAAATTCCAACTCCTGACACTTGCAAGCATTTGCTATTTATGTAGGACAGGAACATTTGACCTAATTTAACCTCACAATGATATAAATACTTCTAATTTGTAGTTTGGTCACAAGATCTGAACTCTGAGTCCTGGACCTTGAGCCAAAAACCATGTGACATTGAACGAGCCAGTATTTTTACCGCTCAGATCTGCTATGATCTGATCTCAATGAGCATTTCTTAAACAGTCACTTTGAGAGGCTGATATGAGTTATAGATCATCTCCACACAGACTGAAGTTTACCATCAATTCTGTGATATTCAAAAGGAGCCACAGATTAAAAAACAACATATCTAAACAATCTCTATGATCCCTGCAGAGCTGAAGTATTACTATCATTCAGGAGGGCAACCTATTGTATAAGTTATTGTGTATGTTATATGTTATATACCACACAGCAGAATAAATGTTAACGTTTGTTGTTCAGTCGCTTCCCACTCTTTGCGATCCCACAGACTGCAGCGGGCCAGGCCCCGCTGTCCTGCATTATCTCCCGGAGTTTGCTCAACTTCATGTCCATTGAGTCGGTGATGTTATCTATCTCAGCCTCTGCGATCCCCTTCTCCTTTGCCTTCAGTCTTTCCCACCACCTGAGTCTTTTCCAATGAGCTGGCTCTTCACATTGTGGCCAAAGGATTGGAACTTCAGCTTCAGCAGCAGTCCTTCTAATGAATATTCAGTATTGATTTCCTTTAGGAATGGCTGGTTTGATCTCCTTGCAGTCCAAGGGACTCTCAAGAGTCTTCTCTAGCATCACAATTTGAAAACATCAGTTCTTCCGTGCTCAGCCTTCTTTACCATCCAACTGGAAAGCTATGACAAAACTAGATAGACTATTTAAAAACAGAGACATCTCTTTGCCAACAAAGGTCTATATCATCAAAGCTATGGTTTTTCCTGTAGTCATGCACAGATGTGAGAGTTGGACTTAGGTTTTATAACCAAACACAAAATGGAAAACTGCTTCTCCAAATTTCCGGCATATCAGCCTGGGGAAAAAAAAACCTAGTCATGCTGTACAAGGTTCACTGCAGCAGAATAGTACATGCTCAGGCTTTCCATGGAACCCAAGAGCCATCATATATTGACCCTAAAGTTCCAAGATCAAGAATTCTCAAAATTAGAAAAGGAGATCTGATTTTAACTGACTGTTCATAATTAAGCTCTTTAAGGACGACCCAAAGAAAGATGAGCTGGACCACAGTCCTCAGTGAAATGTAAAATACCAAAGAGACTAAAGAAAAGACTTCATAAGAAAGACATTCATGAAAAGAAACCAAATGTTAAGAAAACAAGCAAATTTTAAAAAAAGAAAGAAAACAAGCAAATATTTGATTTCTAATGCAGCATAAAGTCAAAGCTACCAAAATTAACCTTAAAATCACAGCAACTAACATGACCATGGGAATGCAAACCTATTTTTTAATTAAATGTTTATGTGAAACATTCAAATGCCAAAACTCCATAGTGACCCACCCTCACTTTGAGAAAAGGGGAGGAAATGTGTGATCTATTGGAGTTAGGATTCATGATTCATAATCGAGAGAAATGTGATGCTCAAAATTCTCCAAACTAGGCTTCAGCAGTTTGTGAACCAAGAACTTCCACATGATCAAGCTGGGTTTAGAAAAGACAGAGGAACCAGAGATCAAATTGCCAATATCTGTTGGATCATAGAGAAAGCAAGGGAATTCCAGAAAAACATCTACTTCTATTGCATTGACTACGTGAAAGCCTTTGACTGTGTGGATCATAACAAACTGTGGAAAACTTTTAAAGAGGTGGGAATACCAGACCATCTTAGCTGTCTCCTGAGAAACCTGTATGGGGTCAAGAAGCAATAGTTAGAGCCTTATATGGAACAACTGACTGGTTCAAAACTGAGAAAGGAGTATGATAAGGCTGTTTATTGTCACCCTGTTTATTTAATTTACATGCAGAAAGCATCATGTGAAATGCCAGGCTGGATGAGCTACAAGCTAGAATCAACATTGCCAGGAGAAATATCAACAACCTCAGATATGCAGATGATACCACTCTAATGGCAGAAAGAGAAGAGGAACTAAAGCTCCTTTTGTTGAGGGTGAAAGATGAGAGTGAAAAAGCCAGTGTAAAATTCAGTATTAAAAAACTAAGATCGTGGCATTCGGTCCCATCACTTCCTGGCAAATAGAAGAAGATGGAAGCAGTGACAGATTTCCTCTTCTTGGACTTTAAAATCACTGAGGATGGTGACCCAAAGCCATGAAATTAGAAGACAACTGCTTCTTGTTAGCAAAGGTATGACAAACATAGACAATGTATTAAAAAGCAAAAACATCACTTTGCCAACAAAGGTCCATATAATCAAGGTTATGGTCTTTTTAGTAGTCATGTACAAGTTGGACCATGTGAGAGATGGACCATAAAGAAGGCAGAGCACTGAAGCACTGATGATTTCAAACTGTGGTGCTGGAGAAGACTCTTGAGAGTCCCTTGGACTGCAAGAAGATCAAACCAGTTAATCCTAAAGGAAATCAATCCTGAATATTAATTGGAAGGACTGGCGCTGAAGTTGAAGTTCCAGTCTTTTGGCCACCTGATGCAAAGAGTCAACAAAGACCCTGATGCTGAGAAAGATTGAAGGCAGAAAGGAGAAGAGGGAGACAGAGGATGAGATGGTTGGGTGGCATCACCGATTCAATAGACATGAACTTGGGCAAACTCTGGGAGATGGTGAGGGACAAGAAGGCTTGGCTACAGTCTGTGGGGTTGCAATGAGTTGGACATGACTTGGCAACTGAACAACAGCAACAATTGAGAGAAATGAAACTCCGTATCTACATCCTCATGGGACAGTGCCAAGATCTAGACATGGGAAAATTCTGGCTTTTTTTGTCCATGACATCAAATAATTTGTTAGACTGATTTTTAATCCAATTAATATTTGGTTTAGCACAATATATCTATAGCCAAAGACTTGTAATAATCAGTAGCACTAAATTTGGCCCTATTTGTTCAATTTTGTAAGCGTGTACTATTCCCCAAAGTGCTAGGTTGACAAAGAAAATCAATAATCTCATTGGATAAAGAAGAGCACAATATCATCAGAGGAACTAGGGCAGGACTCTCCGAGTCAGCACAGAGAAGATGTCCAAGGCCACTTTGCCCGGTAGAGATGCAAGCTGTAGTTAGTTCACTGAGGCTGAGACCTGGAACAGCACTATCCAAGAGGGCACACGTTTTGACAAACAAAGGCAGACCCAAGGAGAATGATAAGTGACTCCAATGGAGTATCATTATTTGCCAACCACTATTCTGAGAGTTTTGTATGTAATTAATTACTAACTATGTTGCTCCCATTTCCAGATGAGGAAATGAAAGCATAAAGAGGCAAAATAACTTGCCCAAGTTCACCCAACTAGTAAGCGGCAGAGACAAGACACAGAACCAGGCAGCCCAGGTTCAGAGACCATTGCTCTGACGCTATAGGAATGACTCTGAGGCAGAAGTAAACATTATTTCATCTCCTCTCCCACCTCAGGGCCTCCAACCTAAGGTTGCCTCATAATCTAGGATTGGCCCAGCCTCCTAAAAAACCAAGGACAGTACAGCTCTCCATCGCCTCTGCTGACCACAACAGTCACACCAGACTCATCAAGTTAACAGAGCTGAACCAAACCAGGCTTCAGGTAATCAAGCTTCAAAACCTGTTAAGTAGGATGCAAAAGCAAATTCACCTGTGAAATAAGGTAGACTTTTCAGAGTGGGAGACCACTAACATAGACCAATGCACTGACATTGGATTGAACTAAAATAAGAAACCTGGGCTATCTCTGCAGCTGCCTCCAGCTACAATCTTAGTCTGTTCTTCCTATTCTGGACGTTGTCTTATTAGCCTGTAGCGTGAGAAGGTGGAACCAGATATTTACTAATATCCCCTCCAAAGCTAAGACTCCATGCCACAGACCCTCTTCTGAGAAAAACCACACAGCACCTCCCCAGGGATTTGCCTCAAGGAGATGCTGGATCCACTGAACCAGGTTGAAAGCAACCTTCAATTGCTCTTTCCCTATCAGAATAGTTAGCTTTGATCAAACGCAAAAGGAAAAAGCCACCACAGTTTAATTCTTAGCTCTTTCTTTGATCCACCAAAAAAGGAAGTGCAATGAAGAGTGTAATTGATTTGTGACCTTATAAGCACAAGGTTCCCCCCAATTAAGGCACTATTCTATGCTGCAAGTCAATCAAAAGGAGTTTTCACATAATGTTAAAAGCAAACACACTCATATCATTTCAAAGTCAACTGCTGTATAATTAGCCTCCAACTAATAAAAATAAATGAAAAAAAAAAAAAACCAAAGTCAACTGTTTTCTATTACCTGATTCGGTCCCAGGACTGATCTTGGCATTTACTTCCCGAGTACACAACCAAACCAGTCATCACTTAACCTAGACAAAATGGTTTGTATGTTGCATTCTCTGGGGAATTACAATTTGACATACTTGGACCCTGCACAGACAACCAAAATGGGTACAAAATGCAGCCTCCATGTCTCGAGATTTCACTTTTCACACTCATTTTTCTATAAAATTTTTAAAAGTAATACCAATAAGATGCAATCTTGCTTGTATTGTGCAAAGCAGAAGTGCCACCTGTTTACATCTCCCATTGCTATCTAGCATCTTCACTAATGCAGTGCAGGAGATTAAGTGACAATGTATCATGGAACATTTCTTTTCAAGAAGAGTTAAGATTTAAGGAGAGTGTTGAGACCAGGAGATGTGGTTTGGTTTTTAATTTTTCATTGTGAGTTACAGGAAGTTAAAAAAATAAGTGTGCAATATTTCTTTAACAATATGTGATGGTCAACTTCTACTCACGGCTACTG
This sequence comes from Dama dama, assembly GCF_033118175.1. Taxonomy (NCBI): domain Eukaryota; kingdom Metazoa; phylum Chordata; class Mammalia; order Artiodactyla; family Cervidae; genus Dama; species Dama dama. The sequence goes on along the minus strand of NC_083688.1, from coordinate 17,725,005 downwards.
ATCTCTACAGTGGATCCTATCCTTTTTGCACACACAGCCCAAGTGGGGACAGGGGGTTGGTAATTGCTGCCTATTTGCAACACAGCTTCAACTAGAAGGTAATCTCCAAGAATAAATTACCAAGAGATTCTATCAGAGCTCTGGGACTCCATAAAGATATCTCCATTTCTGACCTCCATATTCTAAATGCATCTGACATTGAAAAAAATCCTTTAACTGGCATTGTACCAGTAATTGCTTCATTATCCCTGCTCATATTTCAGTTCTTGCTTTGTCTTGATGCTGAGGGGGATTCATAAAACCATAGGCTTCTGTCTTTTTTTTTCAGCTGCAAAGATTTCTATTCAATGCTGAATTATTCCAAACTGAATAGGAATGTCCTCCCAAAGTATACCTTGAGTAAGCAATTTGCCCAATGTCAGCAGTCAAAGAAAAATCACTAAATTAAATACAGCTTTCACAAAGAGCCATGTTACATACACTGGTGGGATGCAAGTACCGTCTGGAGCATCAAGAATGGTATGGCCAACAACTGAACCAGCAGACACATCCTCTGTGAAGGGCCCCACTCTAGAAGCAGCAAGAAAAAAGTGACCAAGAAGGGACTTCCCTTGTGGTCCAGTGGCTAAGACTCCACGCTTCCAATGCAGGGGAACTGCGTTCAGTCCCTGGTCAGGGAACTAGATCACACATGCCACAACCAAAGATCTCCATGCTGCAAGTAAGACCTAGCACAGGCAAGTAAATAAATAAATACATAAATATTAAAGGAAAATGTGAAATATTAAAAAAAAAAAAAAAAAAACTGACCAAAAAAGGCGAGCTTATTCCTCTGCAATTTTCTTGGAAGAGTTGAGAAGGATGAGTGTAGGGAGGTCCAAGGCCAGAGCAGTTGGGCCAGTGGCGGGGTGGGGAGGATATATGTATACATATAGCTGATTCACTTCATCGTGCAGCAGAAACTAATACAACATTGTAAAGAAATTATACCTCCCCCCACCAAAAAAAAAAAAAAAAAAAAAACCAGCTCATTATGCTTGTCCCCAGAGAGGCACTTGGAAGCACAAAGGAGCTCAGTAATTTGACTTTAAAATAATAAGTCAAGGATCTAGAAATTGATCCCAATGTCCATGATAAGTCTATTTCACACTGTCTTCCTTTGAAAAAAAAAAAAACAAAAACAAAAACTGGCATCCAAAGTGAAAACAAAGCATTCTGCAAAGATTAGTGGATTCTTTTACTGGGTAGAAGAAAGGGCACTTTCACATCACTCTGGCCTGAGGCCATGATGAAATGAAAAAGCGCTGGGCCTGGGTCAGGACACCTGGTGTCTTATTCTGTCTTCCCAGTTTCTTGGCAATTCCCTTTAAGCTCTAGTAATATATAATTTTTAACTTCTAAAGAAATGAAAAAGAAAATTAAATTGAACTCTGGGGGAAAAAAGAAAGCTACATTGAGCTACTTAGTTCTCTGAGCAAACTTGAGAATTCTTTATCAGGAAAAATAGTAAAACAATACTCCCCTCCTTCTGTCAAATAACTCAAGCAGCTTCAAGTCAGGTTCTTTAATTTGTTGACTGGCTCCCTAACCAGCCTCTCAGGTCACGTTTTCTTGGGCACCATGAACCCCACCAGAGTGAATTTCCTCTTGCACGAGAATTGATGCTACTGTCCATCTAGACCAGATTCTGAAAGCCTGTGAAGTAAGAAGCTCTCATAAAATGACCCAAGTGGAGATCCTAAGAAAAGTCATCAAGGTAAGAAAATGAATTCAAGACAAGTCTTGCCAGATTTAAGACACTTATTAAAGAAGGATCCAAAAGAAAGAACGTCATAGCGCCAGAGGATTCTAGGAAAGCCAGTCATTGTTCTAAGTGTTGATCACCAACTCCACGAGGAGTCGGGGCAGGCAGGGGACAGAGCTGGCCAGCACAGCTGCAGAGCACCGCAAAGAGCAGAGCAAACAGATAAGTCATCAAAAACACTTAAAACAGCCAACAGCGCCATGATTTTTTAAGTGATCCTCTAAAGCATCTATCGAAAGTGAAACTGCTAGTCACTAAGTTATGTCCAACTCTTTGAGACCCCATGGATTGTAGCCTGCCAGTCATGGAATTCTCCAGGCAAGAATACTGGAGTGGAAAAAGAAAAAGAAAAGAATACTGGAGTTGGTCGCTGTTCCCTTATCCAGGGGATCTTCCCGACCCAGGGACCAAACCTGGGTCTCCTGCATTGCAGGCAGATTCTTTACCAACTGAGCCACCAGGGAAGCCCAAAATTAGAAAATAAATATAATGTTTATAAAAAATAAATATAATATGGGGACAATATGTAATTAAATGTAATATGTGATATGTAAAATGTAATGTGTAATTAAATATGCAATTTAAATTACATAAAATGTAATAAAAATTTAAATATATAATTAAATGTTGACCTCAAAATATTTATAATGCAGTGTTAAAGGATGCCAAAATGTCAGTGCTTAGTCTTTTCACCCTACTCAGCACTAGATATAGGCTCTATTCTGACTTCAAATCCAGCTGTGCATTTCCTTGGTGGACTATCTACATCAAGGTAAAGATGACACATGATACACTGAGTAGTTTTTATCTGACTCTAATCAAAGAAGAATCAGATAATCTAATTCACCGGAAGAGATACAATTTCTTCAGCTCCGAACTCAGAAGAAATTTCCATGTGTAATCATTATATTAAATACATTTAACATGATGGATAACATCCACAAAAGTTGTTTTATAGAAAGCAAAAACCCATATGGCTATTTCTTCCCATGACCCTCAATAAAAACTGAGGGCATATTTGCAGCAACAAGGATGGACCTAGAGATTATCATACTAAGTGAAGTAGACCAGACAAAGACAACTACCATACGATATTGCTTATCTGTGGAATCTTTAAAAAATGGTACAAGTGAACTCATATAGAAAAAAGAAACAGGCCCACACATACAGAAAACAAATTTATGGTTACCAAAAGGGAAAAAGAAGGGGAGGAATAAATTAGAAGTTTGGGATTAACATATACAGACTACTATATATAAAATAGATAACCAACAAGGACCTACTGTATAGCATAGGAAACTATCCTCAGTAATTTGTAATAACCTATAAGAGAAAAGAATCTGAAAAAACATATATAATATGTATGTTTAACTAAATCGGGCTTCCCAGGTGTCCCAGTAGTAAAGAATCAGTCTGCAATTCAGGAGAAGCAGGCATCTCCCCTGGGTTGGGAAAGTTCTCTGAAGGAGGAAATGGCAACCCACTCCAGCATTCATGCCTGGAAAATCCCACGGACAGAGGAGCCTGGGAGGTTGCTATCCATGGGATCTCAAAGAGTCAGACAGGACTGGGCAACTGAGCACACACACATAACTGAATCACTTTGCTGTATACCTGAAACTAACACATTGTACGTCAACTATACTACAATTAAAAAATTTAAATAAAATTTTAAAACCCAAGGGCATAATGGTAACCTGAATCTATTAATACAATTCTATTGGGAGCTAGAAAAATACCAGGTGCATCACTTTATAGCTCTGAGACTTGGCACAGGAACTGCTCCTTCTAACATCTGCCTGGAGTGAGACAGCAGGTGACTTGCCACAGACACCACCGAAAGACACCTGAGAGGAACTGACCAAATGCTGGTCGTCTGAGGACAAAGCCAACAAATGTTTCATTTGGGCAGGAACATGTAAGAGTCACCTTGACAGAGGCTGCCTGATATCCTCAGGGAAACGTGTCACCAGAGAAGCCTGGTGATTAATCTAAGACTATCTCCAAAACATCTCCATGTCGTGTCTGATGCTCAAACAGGCACTCAGCTGCCGTTGACTTGTCCTCTACATCAAACACAGAAAAGCTTCAGGGGGCAGGATGACCCAAACTCTACTCTGTCACAAACGGCCCGGAAAATGACTCCTGTCCAATATTTCCTTTCAGCAGGACTACAGCAACCAGGAGTCATCAGCAACAAAACGCCCACTGGAGTCACTACTGACTGGAAGTGACCACCCAGCACTGGCCATCGAGATGCAGAGGCACCTGCCCAAAAGAGCACTGTGGTTTGACCACTCTGCAAAGTGACATATAACAACCTGGGGAAAGGAAGCAACAGATGAACCAGCAGAGAGCTTCTGACAAACCTATGTCTTCAGTAACATTGAGTATGGGGAGGGGGGGAGGGTTGGATTTTTAAATTATTTATTTTTATTTTTTTACGTATTTGGTTGTGCCGGGTCTTAGCTGCAGCACGTGGAATCTTCCATCTTTGTTGTGACATGTAGAATCTTTAGTTACAGCATGTGAACTCTTAGTTGTGGCATGTGGGATCTAGTTCCCCAACCAGGGATCAAACCTGGGCCCCCTGCATTGGAAGCCCAGAGTTTTAGCCACTGGACCACTAAGGAAGTCCCTGAGCATAAAGGTTTTAATTAAAAAGTTCATGGGAACAAACAGATACCTTTAATGGCTATTACAGAAATTGTTCAGGTTCATGCATGCAAGGGTGCCCATGTTTAACACTAGCATTTTTCTTAATTGCTTCTTTGGTATTATGCTTTCACAATTTAGGGCACAGTTATACCATCATATGTGTCCCAATAAATGACGGCCATGTCAGAGTTCTGTGTCCCTCAGGCTTATCGTCAGCCTTTTCTGACAAGGTGTTGTGTATTAAAGTGACAGCTGAGATACTTCCATATGGCTTAAATGTTTTCAGCAACACAATTATATTAAGTGTGTAACAAAAGAGAGAGAGTAAAATGTTAATGTAATAAGGAAGGAGGAGGGAGGAAAGGAAGAAAGAAAAGAGGAAAAGAAGGAAGGAGGAGGTAGGTGGGCAGGTGGGTCTAGAAAAAGCAGAGATGTGTCACTGTCTCTCAGTCGAGGTGACTACAGGCTTTGGCCCCCACATAGGAATGTGAACAGAGCCGTCCATAAATGTGGCCACGGAGGGGTCCACAGGAGATGACACAT